>NC_081414.1:881429769-881740769 GCF_030272615.1 Cryptomeria japonica
TTGAACTTCCTTATCTCGGTTATATCTTCTTTATATCGGGTTGACATACCCTACCGATAGCCTACAATACCGATTGACATCAATGACAATTCAATGCCAACATTCTCCCCCTTTGGCATTGATATCAACATTATCTTTTTTAGTTTCTCTCCCCCTTTGATAGAAATGGAAAAGGAAACCTTAGTCTGAAACCAATAATATCTTCCTTGTCTACACCTAGTTAGGATAGATTCTCCCCCCGTGTCCATGCTTCATGATTCAAGGGTCATAATATAGTAACAATTATTGACTCCCCCTGAATAATACATCCTCCTACTCATTTAAGAGTTGTAAAATGGTAGGAAAACTCCCATATTTTATCTCAAGTACTCAAATGGGCCCAAAGGAAGTGGTTTTGTAAATATGTTAGCAATCTACTCACTAGTTGGAACACATTCAACAATGACCTCCTTGTTGGCTACCTTCTCCCTCAAGAAGTGATACTTGATTGCAATATGTTTTGTTCTTGAGTGCATTAATAGATTATTGGAGATGTTTATTACACTTGAGTTATCACACCAGATTGGAATAGGATCCGGTATCTCCATTTGTATGTCCTTCAATGTCTATTTCATCCATAGCACTTGTGAACAACGTGTAGCAACAACTATATATTTGGCCTCAATAGTGGATAATGACACTGAGTATTTCTTCTTGTTGTGCCATGATACTAACTAGTCTCCTAAGTAGAAATCACCACCACTTGTTCTCTTCCCATCATCAAAATATCATGCCCAATCTACATCAATATAAGCATGCAAAGAGAAGTCTCCTTTTTTTAGATACCACATGCCATAACTGATAGTTCCTTGAAGATATCTAAAGATTCTCCTAATTTAATTTAAGTGAGACTGATTAGGAGTAGCTTGGAATCTTTCTACCATGCAAACCACTTGTACAATATCTGGTCTAGATGTTAGATATAGCAGACTACTAATCATAGACCTATATAGTGTTTTCTCAACTTCTAGTGACTCATCTAGTTTGCTCAACTTACAACCAGTAACCATAGGAGTACTTACCAGTTTGTTGTCCTTCATTTGAAACTTCTTCAACATATCTTTAACATAATTGGTTTGAGAGATGAAAATTCATTTCTCCTGCTATGAGATCTACAAACCAAGATAATAGGACAACTCGCCTAGCATGGACATCTCAAATTTTGTCTTCATTTGATCTTCAAATTCTTTTCACATGATGTGCTTGTCTCCACCAAATATAATGTCATCCACATACATAATGACTATGATCATATGGTCTCCATTTATCTTGATGTACAGGTTGCATTCTGCATTCCCTTTCCGAAATCCTTGCTCCTTCAAGTATTTATCCAACTGAGAATACCATGCTCTGGGAGCCTGCTTGAAACCATACAAGACTTTATTCAACTAGAATATAAAACTCTCATCATCATGTAAAATATAACCCTCTAGTTGTTCCATATACATATCTTCTTCAAGGTTACCATTCAAAAAGGTAGAGTTGACATCCATTTGGTAGGCCTTGTAACCTTTATAGGTAGAGAAAGCTACAAATATTCTTATTTCCTCTAACTTAGCAATCGGTGCAAAGGTTTCTTTGAAGTCAATACCTTCCACTTGAGCACACCCTTTGCAAACTAACCTTGTTTTATGCCGGATTATCTTGCCTTCTTAATTCATGTTATTCTAGTAGACCCATTTGGTACCTATGACATTCTTGTCTGCTAGTCTAGGAACAAGTTCCCATGTTTGATTCTTCTCAATTTGTTTCAACTCTTCATCCATGGCATCTATCCATTTGTCACTTTTTATAGCTTCATAAAAAGTTTTGGGTTCAAGTTTTGTCATGAGGCAAAAATTTACCTGCTCATCATTTTGAGCTAGTCTTCTTCTGATTTGCATACCTTCATTTTTATCTCGTATGATCTATTCTTCCATATGGTTCTTTTGCACATATTGGTTGGAGTTCCTACTTGGTGCTTCCTATATTGGTCCACTGTCAGATTGATCTTCATGCTCATCATCTCAAACATCAATATAGGGTGTCGTTGTAGATTCTTTCTTATGTAGGTCTTCATCTATTCTCACATTTATACTATCAACCATTTTTTTCAAATTCTTGTTGTAGCATTTGTAGGCTTTTCTCTTGGTTGAGTAACCCAAAAATATTCCTTCATCAATTTGGGAATCAAAACTTCCTAATCCATCAGCATCTCTCTTAATGAAGCACTTACTTCCAAACACTCTAAAATGCTTGAGTGACAATTTATGGTTGTACCATAACTCATAAGGAGTCATTCTACTATTCACTCTTAGTTGTACCTAGTTTAATGTATAGAAAATAGTATGAATTGCTTCCTTTCAGTAAGTATCTGGTATGCTAGCCTCATTCAACATTGTTCTAGCCATTTCCTTTACTGTCCTATTCTTCCTTTCTGCCAAACCATTCTATTGTGGTGTTCTTGCTACTAAATATTGTCTTTGGATTCTATGTTTCTCATAGTAGTCAATAAACTCATTTGAAGAATATTCTCCACCCTGGTTTGATCTTAAACACTTTAACTGATATCCACTATCATTTTCAACCATCCTTCTAAACATCTTGAACCTTTCAAATACCTATGATATTTCATGTAAAAATGTCACCCAAGTAATCCTTGAGTAGTCATCAATGAAAAATATGAAGTATCTCTCACCAGTCAGAGCCCTTGTCCTTGATGGCCCACAAAAATCTCCATGCACTAATTCTAGAGGTCTTGAGGTATTGTACTCTTTTGTTTTGCAACTTACTTTGATTTGCTTGCCTCTGATACATTCATCACAAAAAATACTAACCAAGATGATCACCAAGACTAACTAGGATAGCCTCCAACCAGGATATAGTGTTGACATCAATGACAACACTTAACCAAATCCAACATATGGCAGCATAAATATAGTAAATAGGTATGTGCAGGATCATAAGGGGCCAAAAAGTGGTGATATTTTGACTAAAGTCTTGATTGATAGGCTAATTGAAAAATATCTACAACTTTCAAACAGTATCACATTTTTTGAATCCGAAACATGTGTCACATTCTATGCTTCACATACTATAGGATTAAAAAAAATGAATTTAATAATTTTTTTACCAAGTTATGGTGGTGAGACATTGAATCCTTTTTATATTTTAAAAAAGTAATAAAAAATCATAATTAATTATTTATTTAGAAAAATACAAAAAAATATGTCACATAGGGACATGAGTCTTCTACTTATATATTAAATATTATAAAAAAAAATTAACTTTATTGTGGCTAGGGTGGTTAGATAGACACCAGCATCTTATCTTTTTCCTAAAATTTTAGGACTACTACATTGAAATTTCAAATTTTCGTCAAATAAATTTATTTTTTTCAGAAAACAACCAGTAGCTTAGAAACTACATTCAATTTTCTATAGATTCTATTGTTACATATTTTTGAAATAATGTTGGTAACTTATTCAATTTTTTACTTCAAGTTGCCTGACTTTGTCTTCTGAATTTTCATTGCCACATAAGGGCTTGCTTGGTCCACCATGATCCCACACATACCCAAATTTAATCTTATTTTCTTCAATTTTTTTGTTTGTATTGATAACTTGAAACTTTAGTGCATAGATATATTTTTCGCTATTTTTAATAAATACATATTTTTATATAAATTTGAAAAGTTGTGTGCTAAAATATCTCTTTCCATTTGGCACCACCATTTGTCTTAATTATTTATCCAAAATAGAAAAGAGTTATAACGTAATGACATAGATTCTTTTCTGTATTGCATCATATTTTTTTAAAAATTTTAAAATAAATTTAAGTATTTTTCCTTCACAAGATAATCAACCTTATATTTTTGTGTTGATGACCTACTTTCAATAAAAATAAAATAAAATTTAAAATAAAAATAATTAAAATATTAAATGATATATTTTTCAAAATTCACTTATAGATCTACAAAAGGGTATTTTTATATTCAAAAAACATATTATTTATTAGAGTATGAGGTATTGAAAGATTGAGTTTAAAAAAGAAAAAATTATAACTAGACCGAAAGTGGTATTAAATATACATTTAGTAAAAAATTCCACTTGAAAAAATGGTGGCCCATAAATAGCTTCACTATGATGATTCTATATAGACCATATATTTGACTAAAATTATTTTTTAGTTAGAAATACTTAAAAATTCATTTGTGCTAATAAGTTGGGTTGAAATGTGACATAGACTTGTACTTTTGCCTAATGATCAAATTTTTTATTGAAATAATTGTATAAATTATTGTTGGTAAATTTTTTCTCAACCTTGCATTTATATGAGGTTACTATTTATAGTAAGTTTTCATTTGAGCACGAAATGGTGTGAAATTTTCCCTAAAGCTTTTGATTAGCTAAATAAGCACTTCAGTGAAGTTACATCGCAAGATCATAACTAGTTTTGAAGATATTAACTTTTTTGTTTTAGAGGGGTCCAATGAAATCTTTAAATTTGATTTGAAGGTCTTTAGAGGCCCCAAAATGCCCTAAAAAGTGGGCATAAATGGCACTAGCCATGAAGTTAGCTTTTCTATCCATACAAGGCACTGGTCATGGGGTTGTTTTCAGTTTTCAGAACCATTCCTTAAATCAAAATCTCTTTTACTTTCTGCATTTCCTTCTACATTAGGAGTAGGATTAGTGTAGAAACCCTCCCTCAATGAAGTGCATAGATTCTTAGAAACTAACATTAAAGCCATAACTAGGAGTTAAACCATCTTCCTTAGTACATTTTCTTTGGGATGATCGGCTGTAGATGTAATTTCCTAAGTATTGTTAAGTTGTCATTTGTTTTGATATTGCATAGGTTCACCTGCCTTGGTCTCGCAGAGCCAAAAGAGAAGAAGATTGCAGTGTTTGTGTTGAATCTTTTTCATTGGCCAAATCCTTCCCCGATTTTATCGATGAGTTAGTGGCAATTCCTCTCGAAGTTGAGGATTGTTGGTTTGGGAGCCAACATAATGGAGACTCTGTTGGGGATAAGCTTCTCAAAAGCTTACTAATTCGCTCATGAATCTCTGGTTAGGAAAGTTTCAGCCTGGAACGTGTTTTGTAGCAGCCCATTTGAAGGTGGTTCAGGTGACTGTGTTGTTGAAGAAAGACCCATAAAATTTAAATCCATTGAATGGCTCCCTGCTGTTCAAAAGTTTCCTCAACAAAGAGGTGGAGATTCTGTCATGAAAGGAACCCAAAAGTTGTGTGAAAAAGGTTCCAGGTCTGAAAGTGTTTATTTGTGACTCGCACAAAGTTGAAGACTTTGCTAGAAGAACTCAGAATGTGTATGCATATCTCAGAAAAATTCTCCATTCAAGGTTGTACCAGTTGGAGGAGAAAGATACACAAGTTTCTTTTTGTTCTTGTTTGTTGGTCCTCATATGCCAAATGTAACGATTGTTGCACTTAAGTGTGTTTGTTCATTTCTCTAGGATTTATTAATAATGGCTGAATGTAATGGCGTTGTTCATCCCATGGGTGTTCCTTCTATTGTTTATGATTTTGTAATGTTGGTGAAATGTGAATGAGAGATCAATAGGAAAACAACCCTTTCCCTCCAAGGAGAGATGAGAATTTCACTAGGGATTTCCCTTCAAATGCTTTTCACCTAGTTACATTGGAAGAGGAGAGGAGAATTCACTAGATTCAACCTTCAAAGATGAAGATTGAAATCTGAATGAAATGGGAATGATAAGTTAATCCCCTCTTCCTTATTTGAAATGAAAAAGAATTGATTGAATTATGTAGTGCAAAAGTGACAAAGAACTGATTATAACCTAAGATCAAAACATGGGATGAAGTTGTGCACTTGGATCTGGCAGTAATATTTCAAGATGAAGTGACCCTTTGAATTTGAGAAAAAGTTGCCTGGACTATGGCGAGAATATACATGATCCTCCGAAAAATCTGCGAAATGAAAAGGGTTTTTCTGCCTCTACAAATGGAGCTCAAATCCTAAAGTACAACTATGCACCTGCAACCTCAAGGGAGGTTGTGATAGGAATGTTGATAGAAGTGCTTATGTGGAATTGAATGTTGGAATCAATCTCCTCTTCAATGGTTCAATCCTTGACTTGAATGCAACACCTAGCCTTGAAGGGAGACTTGAGAATGCTCAATGCTAGAAAGGAATGCTTGAATTCTCTCGAATGCTTGATCACTTATGCAACTTGACAAAATCCAATCTTATCCAACTTCAACTTATACAAATGAGAGGATGAATGCCCCTAAAATACATGTTAGTGGATTTGATTTTTGTCACAGGCCGACATTGGGGGAGTTTCACGCCCAATGCACAACCCACAATGCATGCTCTAGGAAGGTCCTACCCTTAAATAGGGTAGGGACAGGGGTGCCACACCCCTATCCTGGGAGGAAATGGGCACCATGCCCCTAGCTAGGATAGGGGTGCAATGCCCCTTTCCTACCCCTTTCTCCAAGGCAGAGTGTAGATAGGGTGGTGTGGAGGTTAAGAAAGAAGTTGATTCTGAGGGTTGAGAAGTCTTCGGTCTCCGATCAGGCTAAAGGATTTGATCTCACATGCGTAAGGACCCTAATGCAGCCAAAAATTACTAGGGTCACAATTTTATGACGCTACATTTAGCCCCCACTTTAGTGAGAGTATAAGTGTACGCCAATACTGTCGGTAAAGTACAAAGAAACAGGATTGAAAGACTTTTACCACGTCAAGGAGGCAAGATGTGCCAAGCCCCTAATGGACTTAGAATCTTACAACTTCAATTGAAAAAGTAAAAGGGAAGATTGAGAAGGAAATAACCATGAGTGGAAGTAGCAAATTTTCCCATACTATGAGTCATGAAAGCAAGGATACCAAAGATTACAAAGAAAAAACAAAGTTCACTAAGTAATTTTAAGTATCAAGAAGGAAAATATGAGCAGAGTGCATGTCCCCACATTAAAGCAATCAGACGCACCTTATCAAGAGTGATTTATTTAAGGTAGGATACACCCAAGATAAAGAGAAGGAAGGGAGAAAGTTATTGCAAGGATTTAGCCCCTAAATCAAGGAATAAACCTAAGCTTAATGAACACAAAACATGAGGTAGTGTCTCTTTCCTCGGGGTCAGTATTCTATATGATAATTCATGTATATCATGTATGTATATGCATATAATAATCATCATTTCCCAAATAAGAATACTACCTTAGAAGAGAGGGAAGATAGGATGTCTTTTGAGTCAACACAAAAGAGATCAAGAAAATATCTCAATGCTTTTCATCATCCTCAAGTAGACATTAAGGGAAGAATAGAAGAACATGGATACACATAGAAGAATGTGTTGGCATATGCACACTCCAATGAGACATTGTATGTGATTGAAGGTTTTGTCATTGATGGCAACCTTGCAATCCTATGGCACTAGCAAAGGCATTATACCGGCATCAGTAGATCACAATCTACACCGGCACTCAGGACATCGGCACTGGCACAAAGAAAAGAAGTATACTGGCACAGAGGCCGATAGGATTTTGTTATATTATATTTTGTTTATTATTGTAAAAAAAATTGTAAGCCGACTTGGAAAATTGTAAAATGACTCTTATATATAAAAGAGATCATTGTAGACATTTGGTATGAGTGAGGAAGCGTAAAAGAAAATATTAGGTAGACCTATTATGTGAAATATAGGCTAAGGGTTTATGTAAGAAGCAGAGTAGCAACTGGTACTAGATCAGGCATTATAGATGCTATTGTAAAGTAGTAAAAGATATTGGATTTATATAATCCTCATTGTAAGTCAGTGAGACTTCCCATTTGAACAGTGAGCTCTAGGTATTTGGACTTCCTACATGTGTGGGCCCCTATTGTAAGTAATATTCTATTATTGGCCAGTGAGTGAATATTGTGGGTCACAAATCCCACTGAGGTTTTTCCTACATCAGGTTTCCTCATTAAAACCTTGTGTTGTGGTGTGCTTTTCATGTGGATGTTCTTGATTCTATTTATTGCATTATTTCTTGCATACTGGTACACTATTATAATATGTTCTGCATGTTTTAATTCAAAAAATTCTACTTACCAGTTAGATGCTGATTCACCGCCCCCCTCTCAGTATCTGTGGGATTCCTAACAATTGGTATCAGAGCATGAGAAGCCTAACAGCTTGAGGAAGATCTTGACACTGGTAAAGATGGAAAATCTGATGAAGCAACTTGAAGGAGCTCTTTCAGACTATGATGCAGAGAAATTGAAAAATATCAAACTAGAAGATGATTTAAGGGCAGCTCAAGATATCATTCAGGCACCTCAAGCAAATTTTATTGTTGCAAGAATTATGAGAAGAGAACTTTGTGAAAAATTGCAAAATGAGAATGAAGAAAAGGAATCACTTAATGATATGATAAGAAAGTTGAAACAAGAGAACATGACAACAAAGAATGAGATGTAGGATATGACTATGAGATTTTGCAAAGAGATTGAGGATAGGAAGAAGAATGAAGCAGAATTGACTAGAAGACTAAGTGATGTAGCAAATGAGAACACAAGACTTAGCTATGAAAATGACATGTTGAAGACAGATCTGATGCATACTCAGAATGACTCAAATGAACTGATGAGACAAAAAGAAGTCTTAGAAAGAGAACTAGAAACTGCAAATCAACATAAAGAAAAATTCAAGAAAAGCTCAAAGGAACTTGGCACCTTGCTAAAGAATCAAAAACCTAAAGGTGACACTTTTGGAATTGGCTTTGAAGTTGGTGAAAGCTCCGGTGTTGCAAATACTCAGGATCACAGCAAACCGGTAAGACAACTTAATGCTTATAAATTCAATGGAAAATTCTTTAACTGTAATAAGTATGGTCATAGAGCAAATAAATCTAGATCTAGAAATTATCAGAATATCAACACACCCACCGGTCAATGTTCTAAATGCAACAAAGTTGGTCACAATTCTGAAAATTGCAGAATGAATGTGAGATGTTATGTTTGTGAAAGATTTGGACATTTATCTAATCAATGCAGAACACAAACCGACATAGGTTATGGAAATTTATTCAGAAGAATAATGTAACTTGTTATGCATGTAACAAGATTGGGAATATTGCAAAATTCTATAGAAGTAAAGAGTCACCAATAGCCAACAAAAGTTCTAGCTTGAAAGGTAAAGAAAAAGTTGAAGAGGTTAAGCAAGAATTCTCAAAACAATGGATTAGAAAAGCTGATCTAAATATTGGGAATACTCCACCAGTAGAACAAATCAATGCTTCACCAGCAGGACAAAGTGATGCTTCATTGGTAGGATAGAGCAGTGCTCCATCGACAGGAAGTTCTTCATCTAATTGACGAAATTTTCCTTGAGGGTTTGGCAATCTAATGACACATGTGCTATTATTCCCTCAGTTAGAGATAAGAAGTTGCAAATTACTTTTTACCGATAGACAATGTTAAGTGAATACTTAATCGGCATGCATTTAATGTGGTAGATGGCAAAAAGACACTATAAAATTGAGGTTTTGGCTCCATTCCATTTCATTGAGATTTCAAACCTACGAAGAGCGTGAAGATTCCAAGCTAAGGCATTTTGAACAAGAGGCAAGAACACTCCAAGCATTCATCCATCCTAAGGGAGCAAAAGGTATTTTATCATGGCATCCACCTCTGCAATTGAATATATAGCAAACCCTACTATTATCGAAGTGATAAAAAGACCTAGGTCCATATTTCAATTAGTTCCCAAGGTAGCAAAGAAATATGATACCTTATGTGCTTTTTCTCAAATTCCTAAGGGAGTTGTCTATGTCAAAGACCCCAGAATGTACATCCACTACAACATTGAGGAACTAGGAGATGAAGAGATTAAAACCATGTTTAAAAATGTGATATGTGATAAAACCAGCAATGTAAAAGATGAACACAAGATCATTGAAACCCTAGGATTTACAAAGATCCTTAGCATTCTTGAATTCCCTAAGGATGTGATTAGGATAGTCTTAAGCAGCGTACATGGTGAATTTTTCTGGTTAAATGCAATCCACAAAATCACTAAGGAAGCTGTGAAAGCTATCACAGGATTACCGACCACCGGTAAAAGGCCAGATAAAACCAAAAAGGTATCCAATGACCTAGTTACAAACCTAACTAGTGCAACATTCGACAAAAGGTCCCTAAGAGTTAATGATGTAACAGACATTAATGTGAGATTTATCAGCATGATATTAGGGTATAAAGCTACTCATGCAAATAGACTAAATTTAGTTTCAATTTTATGCATTAAGAGTGCTTATGATATGGTCAAAGAGAATGCAAAGATTGATATATGTGAGTGCTTAAAGGATGAATTAATTGACAACCTTGGAAAGATTAAGAAGGATAAGAAAGGAAATTTTAGGTTTGGAAATCTGTTAGTATGTCTGATGCTACATATAACCAAACAGGTTCCCAGTATAGGCTACAAAGAACTTGGATATGATATACCGGTAGGTAAACAATTAACAAAACTATTCAATAACATGGGAGAAGACAACGAAAACAATATTCATGACTTCTTTCAAGCATTAAAGGCCAAAATGAAGAAAAGAATCAGGTTATCACAAAAGATTGTCGACAAATACAAAGATGAAATATGCTTTGTAATCAAGAAGGATGAAATTTGGATGGAAGCAGTCATCCCTAGGATAGTTTGGGTAACCGAGATGGGCTATGAAACAAATGATCATATAATTGAAACATATGCTAAAGCACTTCTAGAAGCCCCCAGAGAACCTAAGGAAGAAATATTTGGTAGTGCAAAAACTATTGAAAGCCAAATACAATCAAAGAAAAGAGTGAAAAAGGTCAAGGCAGTTGTAAGGAAAGGTTCCAGACAAGGAAAGGCCATCAAGAAGATATGTTGAAGAAAACTGGTATAATAGAGGATGAGTTAGCAACTTCACAACCTGAAACTCAATCACCGGTAGGTACTTCTTCGGGAAGTGACATGCCTGCAACTTTCAAAAGAGTTGTAAGGAAAAGAGATCCCTCACCGGCAACCACACCCTCACCTAGGAGGACAAGACAAAAACAACAAGCAGTGAGATCTCCGATAAGAAAGGCTACACAAAAGAAGAAGAAACTGACACCCAAAAAAAAGAAGAGGACAAACAAAGACTTGGCCCCTCTTGATATACTGCTGAATGAAATTACAGAGGAAGCTAAATTGAAAAATATAGAGAAAATATATGACACTTTAACAGCT
This sequence comes from Cryptomeria japonica, assembly GCF_030272615.1. NCBI lineage: Eukaryota > Viridiplantae > Streptophyta > Pinopsida > Cupressales > Cupressaceae > Cryptomeria > Cryptomeria japonica. Next base: position 881,441,033 of record NC_081414.1, read on the forward strand.
GATGAAAAAGAACAAGTTGAAAATAGTCTTATATTGCATATGGACATGTATAAGAAGTTTTTTATGGAAGTAGTCAATGAAATTTCAGATGAACTATTTAAGAGACTGGAAGCAAGAAGACAAGTAGTAATAGAACTGGACAAGAAAATAAAGATTGAAAAGCTACTTGTTGTATACCTGGTAAATTCACCCAAAGAAATTGATGACCTAATTGCCCAAGCCAACCGGTCAGTATTTTCTATTGCACACCAGCACATTGCTTTAATGGTTGGAAGAGTTAATGAGGTGACTAAGGAAACAAAAAAAGGATGAGATATATTCCTAGTTGAAAAAGAAAAAAAAGAAGAATACAAGAACCCCAAACCCATAAAAGTTTATCAGAAAGATAGAGACAAGGGTAACGGTAAAGTTGGTGGACCACCTAGTATCAAGGTTAGAGACAACTTACCCCCACCTCCTTTGATTACTCCACTGGTAAAAACAACAGCTATAGAAGATCAACCGATAGCTAAGAGTATGGATGTAGAGGATGGTAATCCTAATCCTGAAGTCTTATATATTGTGGATGTTGATACTCAAAATATCAACATAGTGGTAGACAAAGATATAGCTGATAAGACTGACATGGCTAGTGAGCCTCTGGTAGCTGAGCAAACTAAAAACACACAAGAGAAACTGATAGAAGACAAAGAGAAAAAGGTAGAGACTCAGACTGAGACAATGCAACAAACAAAGGAAAAGGCTCTGGAACAAGAACAACAGCAACAGGAATAGGAACATAAGGAAACAGTGCCACTGGCAATTGGAGAAATAGAAAAACCATTACTTAAAGAAATGCAGACACAAACAGACCTACCAGAGGTCAATACAAGCTTGGTTACTTCCACTGACAGTACTCAGAATGTTGGTTCATCATCAGGCTACAAATCAACTATTGTGAGTGAGGTACTATTAGATTCAATCAAAAAGATAACAAACTACAGCTCACAAGCTTATAAGGCAATTGATGATACCATACCAATTTTGAAGGTAATTGCTCCTAACTGTAATATAGACAATAAAGATTCTTGAGGACAACTTGATACACTGTGTAAATATATCACATAAAACATTAAGAAAATAAAGGAAGAGTCATTGAAGGATAAAGTAGAAATTGAAAAGCAGAAATTCTTTGATGAGCAAATAAAGAAGTGTAACAGAAATTTTGACACACTTCTACCGGAATTGTGTAATTTATTGAAAGAGTACAAAACTCTATACAAAGATACCTGTAAGACAAACTTTTTGACTATAGATATAGACAAAAAGATGAGCAAGGTATAGGATGAAATCAATAAACTTGTAGATAATTTTGTTAACTCACCTGATACACTATCAGTTTTTGAGGAGAAGATAACAAATTTTGAAGAAGATTTACTTAAATTGGAAAGAGAGAGAGAAAGAATAGTGAATAAAGCAAAACATTTGAGATTAAAACTAAGTCCAAGATTGGACTATCTAGCATCACTACAGAAGGAAGTATCTGAGGCACTAATACAGGGATAGAAAACACTGGCAGAACATTTGCAGCATCTCACCGGTATAGTGAAGAGAATAGAGATAGCAATAAAGGATAGCAAGAAGTTTATGGATAGTATAAACTTGATTTTGGGAGATATTTTTCAAATTGAAACCACCCAGTTACAAGGTTGAAACTACAAACTCTACTGAAATCTTGACAACCTTTGTCATTGATGCCAAAGGGGGAGTAGTGGGATGAGAAAATTCAACATCATAGGAATCATATGCTTAGGGGAAGCACACACATTTTTGGTAACATTTTTTGACTTCACATTTTTGGATACATTTTTGAAATTTCTCATGAGTGTTGCCATCTATTCCAAAGGGGGAGATTGTTGGCATATGCACACTCCAATGAGACATATGTGATTGAAGGTTTTGTTATTGATGGCAACCTTGCAATCCTATGGCACTGGCAAAGGCATTATACCAGCATCAACAGATCACACTCTACACCAGCACTCAGGACACCGGCACCGGCACAAAGAAAAGAAGTATACCAGCACAGAGGCCGATAGGATTTTGTTATATTATATTTTGTTTATTATTGTAAAAAACTTTGTAAGCCAACTTGGCAAATTGTAAAATGACTCTTATATATAAAAGAGATCATTGTAGACAATTTGTATGAGTGAGGAAGCGTAAAAAAAAAATTAGGCAAACCTATTATGCGAAATATAGGCTAAGGGTTTATGTAAGAAGTAGAGCAGCAATAGGTACTGTATTAGGCATTATAGATGCTATTGTAAAGTAGTACAAGATATTGGATTTGTATAATCCTCATTGTAAGTCAGTGAGACTTCCCATTTGAGCAGTGAGCTCTAGGCAGTTGGCCTTCCTGCATGTACAGGCCCCTATTGTAAGTAATATTCTCTTATTGGCCAGTGAGTGAATATTGTGGGTCATAAATCCCACCAAGGTTTTTCCCACACCGGGTTTCCTCATTAAAACCTTGTGTTATGGTGTATTTTACATGTGGATGTTCTTGATTCTGTTTATTGCATTATTTCTTGCATACTAGTACATTGTTATAATATGTTCTGCATGTTTTAATTCAAAAAAATTTACTCATCGGTTAGATACTAATTCACCCCCCCTCTCAGTATCTGTGGGATTCCTAACAGAATGGTCACAAAAGAGAAAGAAAGGAGAGAGAGAAAGATGTGAAGTGCTAATATTACTAATATAGCATGAAATCCGCCTCCTGATCTTGTTGATCACTATTTCGAGAAGGCGAGCAACACACTAGAGGAGCGACATAGAGCACAACAGATGGAGCTATCACAAGATCCAAACAAGGACTATGCTCATGTTGTAAGTCACTATTCAATTCTAGGAGCTAGGATCAAGGTTTGTTAAAACTCATCTGATAAATACTTGTCCACATCAACATACTCATACTCACTATTAGAAGCATTAGGAGTTGTATTGCCATTATGAATAACATTTTCACCCATTTCTTCATCAAAGTTTAGAGAAAGAGGAGAAAGGACATGAATAAGAGTAAAACCATCACATGTGTTGTGCAACTTATGATTAAGAGATGTAGGTTGAACATATTGCTTGGGAGAAAATGAAATCATGTCAACTATCGGAGTCTGAGGAGATTGAGTATTTTGAGTGATATCTTCATGAGCTCTAACATGGCGTCTTCATCAGCATTCTCTCACACAATGATTCTATCAAGTCTTAGTAGAAGACTGAGAAGGAGCAGGAACATTTGAAAAAGTGGGCTTGTTTCTCTCCTTGATAGTTGAAGGTTTAGGTTGATGTCTTCTAGGTTGAACAAGAGGAGAAGAATGCCTCTTCTTTTGATAAGAGGAAGGAGGTGGAACTATGCCATAGAAAGGAGGAATATTAGGTGTAGGAAGAAGACCAGGTCCATCATGAGGAGGTATAGGTCTAACCTTAGGAGGAATATTGTTGTTCTCCTTAAGAGAAGGTAAACTCAAATCCATAGGTATATGTTGAATATCTTTCTTAGGAGGGAGATTAGTTCTATCTGAAGAGGGGAAAAAGACCTATGAGGTGGATTAGTTAATAAGCATGCAAGTCAAACATATAATCATATGAAATCAAAGACATAACTCCAAAACACATGAAAACATGAATAAGATGCATGTACCTCATAGAACCTTATACCTCTCCCTCGGATTGAGCTTGATGAAGTGAAGGCACCCCTTGGTGATGCTCCACTTGATGTGTTCCTCTTACTTGCTTGCTTGATGTGGATGGCTCTCCAATGTTGTGCACAAATGGAATGGATTTTGAAGATGATAAGGATGAGATGATCAAGTGTGGAAGAGATATTATTTGAACATGATAAGGTTGCCAAGATGATTTCCTAGGCTCAAAAGGACAGCATAAGATTACTAAACTTGGAGATGAAAAATGAATGGATGGCATCCACAATTTATAGGAAGAGGAGAGGAAAAATGGATGGCTAGTATGTATTCAAGATGAAGGGCTAGGATTGCTTGTGAGCTCCTACAAGGCCCAAGAGAGGGTGTGGAGACCAAGAGATATGCCTTAAAGGCATTTCTTCTCTCCACACTCCTTAAGGTACATTGGAAAGACTTCCCAAGGTACCTTGAGAAGACCAAAGTGCATTAGGAAGACTTCCCAATGTACCTTGAGAGGAGCAAGGGATGTGACATTCCTTGAAGAATGGGGAGGAGGAATTTAAAATTCTCCAAAAAGGGATAATCATGGGGATTGAAGGAATAAGAAGGAATTAAAAATTCCTTGGGAGAGGAGATGCCTAGAGGATTGTGAGATTTTGAAGATCTCACATTCACCTAGGAAAAGAGCATTAAAAGCTAGTGGTTGGATGGAAGGGACAAGGAGTTGACTTTGTGGCTAATCATGATGATTAGCCATTAGCAACTCATTAGGAGGGGGATTAGAGGAAATGTTAGGTGGGATTAGGATTTGTAGGAGGATTTTACTAGAAGAGAGAATGAGTGGAGGGAATTAAAAATTAGAAGAATAAGGTTAAGTGAGTTTAGGGAGTTTCTAGAAGACTTTATTAGGTTAATGATGAATTAAGAAGATGGTTTGTAGGAATCATGTGGGTTAACTAATTAATTGAAATTAATTAGCCAAGAGGAAGATTTGTGAGGATTTAATCTTTTAGAAAAATAAAGAAAGGGATTGATTTATTAAATAAACTAGTCACATACTATAGTGACAATATGAATTATATTTAATTAATATGGAGGAGAATTTGAATTAACATAATTAATTAATTAATTATGTGAGGAATTAAAAATAATTATTTTTAAGTGTCTACATTTTGTCCCTCTTTGAAGCGAGGTGTGATGATGCATTGATTCAAAGAATAATCTTGTTTGATTCGATTGATAAGGTCTAGATTCAATCTAATTTGAGGAAGGAGTCATCCTATATAAGACATGATCAGAGCGTCTAGTTTTAGGAAGGATACATCCTGTATAAGACATGATCATATCACAATGTCTGGTTTCAGGAAGGATACATCCTGTATAAGACATGATCAGATCACAATGTCTAGTTTCAGGAAGGATTCATCCTATACAAGACATGATCAGATCACAACGTCTGGTTTCAGGAAGGATTCATCCTATATAAGACATGATAAGATCACAACGTCTGGTTTTAGGAAGGATACATCCTGTATAAGACATGATTGATCACAACTTTTGGTTTCAGGAAGGATTCATCCTATATAAGACATGATCAGATCACAACGTTTGGTTTCAAGAAGGATTCATCCTGTATAAGACATGATCAGATCACAACTTTTGGTTTCAGGAAGGATTCATCTTGTATAAGACATGATTGATCACAACGTCTGGTTTCAAGAAGGATACATCCTATATAAGACATGATCAGAATCAGAATTAATTATGTGAGGAATTAAAAATAACTAAGATAATTATTTTTAAGTGTCTACATTTTGACGATGTGTAGAAGATAGAAGAAGAAAAGGATGCCCCAGCGTAAAGCATGGGAGGTGTATGCCCCCTCGAGAATTTTTTTGAAAAAAAAAGGATGAAAAATTCTCGAAAAAAAAAGAGGGGAAGAAGAATCAGGGTGGAAGGGATAAATGAGGAAGAAATATGAAGTAGTTGTGAAGAATTTGGAAGGAAGAATAGGAGAGGCAAGACCGCAGGGGAAGATGGGCCCTCACGGGGGCCCATATACGCCACAACGGACCCAATGAGGGGTCATTGTATCATGATGGACATATTTTCCTCTTTATATATATGTATACATGATTCGATTGGTGACAGATGATGTGTAGCATTTATTGTGATGGATAATTTTTGTTTTTCTTATGATGTCATATATGGATGCAATCATGGATGTGCTATACTGATCTATTTTGTGATGCAGAGTGGATGCTTATGTATGTATGTTTATGATGTATTGCTAACATAGTTTTTGGATGCAAGATGAGTGATTTTTATGTTTTATTTATAAATACACGTGTGAATGATTTATGATGCAGTCTAAATGTAATTCTATATGGATGAGTGTATCTTTTATTTATGTGGTGCAATCTTATATGGTAAATGTATTGAATGAATTAATAAAAAGAGGGAATATGCCAATAATAACATAGTGATCTTAGATAGAAGAATATGGAATAGATGGGAAGTGGAGGAAATTGAGAACTCCATGGGATTATTGAGTTTAGGATTTGATGGAATGATGGTGAGATTTTGTGCACAACAATTGTGGAGAGCCAACCTAGTTTGATGTTGCCCTGAGTGGCTTGCACCACTAATTATAGAAATCAGGATGCCATGAGAAACCCAGGGCATGGACTGACTTTGTAGACAAATGGGAATTTCTTGCACACAACAATGCAAGTGTTAAGAAACACTAATACAAATTTGTGGGTTTGTGCAAGGAAACCCTCAAACACATCAATACCTCTTGTACACGAGAAGGTAAGTGTTGATAAACACTAGTACTAGGTTGCTAGTTTATACAAGAGGGATCCAAAACATGCCATACTATGAAATATTCCCCAGTATGCGCCTATCATAACGTACCTAGATATGGAAGAACCCATGCAGTCATAAATAGTGACAGTCATAGGGCAAAAGATGCAAGTCTATATGAAAAGATCTAACAAAATCTAACAAGTCACTTCCTTGAGACCAAATGATACCTCTTGCCAAGAGTAGAACTAGGATGAAGGATTAGGTTGCTAGGCGAGGGAAGGAGTCATCCCTAGGGAAAAGTGGACTTTTGGATTAGGCAAGCGATTTAATGGTTTTGGAGAGTGGCCTGTGGACTTAGGATTGTTTCTCAAGACTTCTTGAAGCTTACACAAAGGCGTAAAAGCTCAGTTTTAATGGGACATTCCTTGTTCATGACTCAGGCGAAGACTCATCATCATACACATGTTTTATTGGGAGGCAAAAAAGAAGGAATGTTGCACATGGGTGGGCTAGATGGTAGATGATTTGTAGTATTGACATGATAGACAATGGCTCTGGTTATTTACCTTGCCGCCTGCATAGAGTTTTTCACCAAGGTACTTGTCCGTAGCGCCACCAAGTGGTTTTCACTAATGGACGAATTGTTTTTCTTTCTTTTTTTGATTTTTTAATTTTTTTGTGTCATAAGGCACCTATTTGCTAGGTTTTCACCAAAGTGATGATTTTTTAAAGATCTTTTTCTCATTTTTTTATTTTTATTTATTTTTCTTGATTTTTTTGACAATTTAAGACTTTCTGAGGACTAAGCATAAATTTTTTTGAGGTGCATGATATTCATTAGATCATCCAAAGGATCACCTTCAAGAGTAGCCAACTGATAAGCTCTTGATCCATATTTTGTTGTGATTAGATATGGTCCAAGCCAGTTAAGCTTGAACTTTCCTTTCTTTTCTCTTTCTTGTAGATTTTTCTGATTCTCCATGAGGACAAGATCACCAACTTGGAATTCCCAGGTTCTGACTTTTTTGTGATAACTCATACACAAGTAGTTCTGATATACCTGGAGATGGTTCAAGGCCTTGAGGTGCCTTTCATCTAACAATTCTAGCTCTTGTAAGCGGGCAATTCTGTATTCTTCCTCTGGTAGGATGTCTTGCAGTGATACCCTTAGAGAGGGGATCTTGATCTCAAGGGAAAGGATGGCTTTGGAGACAAAGACCAAGGAATAAGGGGTGGTGCCTATGGGGGTGCAGATGGAGGTGCAGTAGGCCCACAAAGCAGGATGGAGTTGGAGGTGCAAATTGTGACCAACTTCATTGACTGTCTTTTAGAGGATTTTGATTAAGGTTTTATTAGAAGCCTTAGCTTGGCCGTTGCCTCGAGGATAATATGGGGTGGAGAAGCGATGTTGGATGTTGAATTTTTGGCAGAGTTCTTAGACATCCTAGTTTTTAAATTGTTTGCCATTATCTATGATAATAACTTTTGGAATGCCATATCAGCATATTAGGTAATTCAGGATGAATTTGGATATCTGCTTACTAGTGGTAAAAGTAAGAGGGATAAACTCTACCCACTTGGTGAAATACTCAGTGGTGGTTATAATGAACTTATGTCCATTGGAGGATGAAGGGTGGATTTTCCCAATGAGATCGAGCCCCCAATGTGAGAAGGACTAGGGTATAATAAATGGCTGAAATTCTTGTGATGGTGCATGAATCTTGTCACCGTGTTGCTGGCAAGGGATGCATTTCTTTACATAGTTGTATGCATCTTCTTCCATTTTAGGCCAATAGTATCCTATTCTTAAAAAAAATTTAGCCAATGTGAGGCCACTTGAGTGTGCCCCATAGATGCCCTCGTGTACTTCGTGTAATGCCCATTCTACTTCTTGTTTATCTAAACACGTTAGGAGGGAACCATCAAAATGCCTTTTGAATAGGGTGTCTCTAAGGATGGTGTAACGATCACATCGGTGGATGAAGGTTTGTTGTTGGGTTTTTGTGAGATGTGGGGGAATGGTGTTGTCTTTGAGGAAAGTGAAGGTTTCTTAGTACCAAGGGGACTCGGGACCAACAAGAACACACACCATTTCAGACTCTGGTAGGTCATATACTGGTATAAATAATTGCTCGACCAAGAACTTGCACTTCTGATTGTGTGCTGGCATTTGAAGGAGGGAGCCAATGGTGGCCATTGCATCTACAACCCTGTTATTTGTTTGTGGGATTTGATTAAATGTGATTGCTGTGAAATGTTGCTTAAGATCTTCAACCATGGTATGGTAAGGAAGGATTTTATCATCTTTTGTCTGGTACTCATCATTGACTTGTTTTATAATGAGCTGAGAATCACCATAAACTTGTAACTCCTTAATTTTCCAATGGATAGCTAGACGCAAACTTGTGATGAGTGCCTCGTATTCTGCTATGTTATTGGTATATGCAAAGGCTATTTTGTATGATTTGGGGATGCCATCTCGTTGAGGTGTAACCAATAATATTCCTTCCCCTGATCCATTTTGGGTGCAGGAGCCATCAAAGTATAATTGCCATGTGGAGGATGTGGAAACAGTCATAATGAACTCATCTGGTAATTCTGTGAGAATAGGATGGTCACCTAGAAGTGGAGCTTCAACCAACTGATTTGCAATGACTTATCCCTTGATTGCCTTTCTATCCACATATTCGATGTCAAACTCACTTAGGATCATGACCCATTTGGCGGTTCTACTAGTGAGAGCAACTTTTGACAGGAGATATTTAAGTGGATCAATCTTGGCAATCAGCTTTGTTTTGTTGTTCAGCATATAGTGTCGAAGTTTTTGTGTCCTAAAGACTAATGCCAAACATGCTCTTTCAATGGGGGTGTAATTGAGTTCATATCCTACCAATGTTTGACTAATGTAGTAAATGGCGTGTTCCTTCCCTTGATCATCTGTTTGCACCAGTAATGTCCCCAATGCCACTATAGTAGCACATATGTACAAAATGAAGGGTTTTCCAGGGGTAGGTGGCATCAAAACTGGAGGTGATGCTAGATATTATTTTAATTTCTCAAAGTCCTTTTGACATCAGCAATCTCATTTGAATTTTGTGTCTCTACGCAACATGTGTGCAAATGGATGGCACTTGTCTACTAGCTGTGAAATGAAATGCTTGACAAATTGGAGTTTTCCCTAGAGACTGCATAGTTGTCTAAGAGTGCTTGATGGAGGCATTTCCATAATAGATTTTACCTTTGCGAGATCAACCTCAATGCTTCTGCGGGAAACAATGAATTCTAGTAGTTTTCCCGATGTGATGCCAAACAAACACTTTTTGGGATTTAAGCATAGCTTATATTTTTCCAATCTTTTGAAGATATGTTTTAGAATAGGGATGTGCTCTTGTCTTGTCTTGGATTTGCCTAGCAGATCATCCATGTAGTCCTCCAGAATTTTGTGCAAGAGGTCATGAAAAATTGTTGTCATTGCATGTTGATATGTAGCTCCAGCATTTTTAAGGCCAAAAGTCATGACCTGATAACAGAAAGTACCCCATGGTGTTGTGAATGCGGTTTTATGCTGATTCTCTTTTGCTATCCTGATTTGGTTGTATCCAGAAAACCCATCCATTAGCGATAGCATTTCATGTCCTGCTGTAAGGTCCAAAATCATGTCTATATTGGGGAGCAGGAAATCATCTTTAGGACAATGTCTATTTAGATCTCAGAAATATATGCAGATACGAAAGCCCCCAACAGGTTTGCCGACAGGTACAATGTTAGAGACCCATTGAGTATAGTCTATGGGTTTGATGAATTTTGCATCTAACATCTTTTGGAGTTCTACCTTGACTACGAGAGAAATATGCAGGTGCATTTTGTGTAGTTTTTGTTTTATAGGTTTTGCACCTAGGCGGACAACAAGATTGTGAACCACCAAGGTAGGATCCAACCCTGGCATATCGGCATAGGACCATGCAAAATTAATTTTTACCTCTATAAAGAAGATGAAGTCTTGTTTCTCTATTTCTGTGAGGGATTTGGCAATGAGCACATTTTTTGGAATGACTTCGGTGCCCATGTTGATGCTATCTATTTCTTCTATCAGCAAATTTGATTTGTCCTGTGGAAGGTAACCAATGGTAGGGAGGTAAAGTCCATCATCATCAAGTGCCTTTTCCAAGTTTTCACTTTTGGATAGCCCTTTGTTTTTATTTTTTGTTCATCTAAAGGTGCCTTAGGGAGGTTTTCACCTAGGGAATCATGTCTTTTCCTTTTAATATCTTTTTTGTGGCTAAGGGCATTGACCTGACTAACAAAGTATCCCTTTTCGTGTAGTTGAATACCCTCGATTCTATTACAATCTTCCAGGTTTCATGCCGTCAGAAGAGAAATGAGAGCATTATCATTTGCGTAGATATCTAAAGTGGGTTTGTCTCATTGGCCCTAGTCAATGAGTTTAGGATGGACAAGATGTAGCTTGTGTGAAGTGGGAGGGGTTACGGGGGTGATGGTATTGATGTAAGTGTCAAAGAAGATACCTTTCTCCTATTCATAAGGCATTTCGTGGAATTCCTCTTCATTAGTGCTTTTGATATCCGAAGAAGGACTAGAAGGGGCACCAACGATAGTAATCTGAGGCATGGGGGTATACCCTAAGCCTTTGTTGTATCTGTAGGAGATAGGATTTATGGGTGCTTTTCTTCCTTTTTCCTCTGGTCCCAGGCCATATCCTTTGTATCCCATTTTTTCAACTATGGCAGATGCTTTTGGGTAGATTTTATTGGGTACTTTCACTGGCTCATCATCCTCTTCCCGGTTCAACCAGGAAGAGACATCTGCTTCTTCAAGACTCTCCTCATTAAGTGGGCCCCATTGCTAGAAGGTGGTACTTTTGCAGTGTATGACTGGTTTTGGGTCCTTTTTGAGCTCCTTTGGTTTGCCAAATAACTTAGGAAAGAGAGGGAGGTTTCCTATTAATAAGACGTCCTCCAATTTGTATTCTCCACAACCATTGTCCAAGATCTTGATTTGATTATCTAGTTGGGATGATGTGGAGGCAACATTTGACATGTCAAATGGAGGTGTTGGTGAGGTTATATTTAATGGGCAATGATATTAATGGTTTTCCTCTAGGAGTTTGCAATACTGGAAGGGTTGTGGATCACTTTTGATAGTTATCTCTTTTCCATTGAAGGGGAATTTGATGCATTGGTGATAGGTGGAGGGTATGGCCTGCAAGGAATGAATCCATGGCCGCCCAAAGAGAATGTTGTAAGGGAGATCAAGGTATAGTACTTGGCAAGGGGTTTCAATTATAATGGGGTCCACTTGAAGAGGTAAGGTGATCATGCCCTTTGAAATTCTTTCTGCATCATCATATGCCTTTATTGTGATCCTTCCTGATGTGTCTATTAGATCCTCAGAAAGTCCCAATTGTTTTATTAATTTGTATGTACATAGATTAAGCCCAGATCCACCATCTATTAGGATACATTTGACCTTATGCTTGTGGATAAGAGCTTCGATGTGCAAAGGTTTGTTATGGTCTTCATCTATGGGAGCATATTTGGAGGTAAATACCAGGTGCTGCTAAGCAGTAAGGTTTCCAATGAGGACTTGGAATTGGGTGGCATTGATGTTATCAGGAATGCATGATTTGAGAAAGGCTTGTTCCAAAATTTCTTTATGGACCGGGGAAGTTTTAAGAAGTTCCAAAATGGAGATCTGAGTGGGGGTCTTCTCATGTTGGTCCAGGGGGTCATATCAACAGGTGGAAGACATGGGCGGTGGATTTGGTGGGGGAGGGACTCCTTGGATGGTGACTTTACCTTGTTGTGTAGTTATATTGCAGTCATTTTGGAAATGGGAGGTGGAAGGCATGGCGCCTTGAAGACTATCCCAGCAGGATTTGGTCTGCTTTGGGAAGAAGGAGGATTAACTCCTTAGATGGTTATGACATTGATATGATTGTCTATAGGTTCAATGCAACCTACTAAAAAATCAAAGCCGGTTATGTGATTAGCATAGTCATAACCCACTACATTAGATGATGAGCTTTTTCCTTTATCATGCTTCGAGAAGGGTTCCTGGTACATTTTGAGCTTGTCATTGTTATTACTAGGTTTTGCATTTCCTACTTCAATCTCACCTCTATCAATAAGATCTTGTATGTAGATCTTCAGTTTCATACACTTTCGTGTATCATGTCCCTTGATATGATGGTATTCACAATACTCATTTTCATTATACCATCTTGGTTTAGGTTGATTGGGGTCAAATAGGTGAGTGATTGGAAAAACCACTACACCTACTTTGACAAGTTTTTGAAACACCATTTCAATAGGCTCAGCCAGAGGAGTGAAGTCTCTTGGAGTCCAGTTATTCAATCGAGGTGGTTGTCCCTGGATTGAGACATTGTTGTGAGGTTTTTGGGATTGATATTGATTGTTTTGATTATTGAATTGATGATTATTAGTGGTGGATTTTGGGGGAGCGGCCAAGGTTTGGACCTGCTTTGCATCAGTTACACCATCATTGACCATGTTTTTATTTTTAGACCAGAATTTTGGCTTATCGTTATGATAAGAGGGAGAACTTTGTGTCGACTTCTGGTAATGTTTCAAGGTTCCTTCCTCCAACAAGACACGTTCGAGGGTGAGACCCTTATCAGTCAATTTTTGGAAGGATTTGATACATTGGGATATTAAGGGTCTCGAAAGTTCAGGTACCAAGTTCTTTTGAAATAGTTCAATTTGATGTTGTTCTGGCATGTCCCACTGGAATTTTTTGATAAGATGTCACCATCTTTGTAGGAAATTTGCAAAGGTTTCTCCAGGCCTTTGTTTTGTATTGCATAGGTCTATCATAGAAACATCATTAACCATGTTGTAAGCATAGTGGGCCACAAATTTTTCTGCCAAGTCTGGAAAGGAGACAATGGAACCTCACGGTAGAGATGAGAACCATGCCAGGGCATCTCCCGTGAGACTCTTGGGAAAGAGTCTGTGAAGATAAAGGTCACTATAGGAGACTTCTTGGCATAAGATGCGGAATTCTCAGACATGGTCGTGGGGGTCTCCTTTGCCTTCATACTTGGTGAATTTGGGGATCTCAAATCTCAAGGGATAAGGTGCAACTGATATAGATGGGTCGTAAGGACAAGGGAAAAACTCTTTGAATGAGTAAGTTTTCCTTTTATTAGTCCTTTGTTTCATGCCCTTGATGATATTTTTCATGTCTTGAATTTCCTTGATGAGGTCTTGTTGTCGACTTTGATAATGATGAAGTGTATTTGCCCCAAGAATTGGGTGAGCCAAAGAAGGTGCACCATCACCAATGTATTGATATGATGAGAAGGCAGGAACATGGGATGTGAGTGATAGTTCTGATACTTAATATAAGTATAGATCTAATAGCCAACAAGATGAGAGAGGGGGGTGAACCATACAAACTTAATCATCCATAAAAACATCAGATTCAACCATAGTAACATGTATATCAGTAATATAACCAAAACTGTCAAACATGCAAACTCAAAAGCATATGAACATCATAAACCTCATAACACTAGATTTAACGTGGAAACCCAAATAGGGAAAAACCACTATGGGATTTTGGACCCACTAAGAAATATACTCTTCTAGAGTATTCTCGGTTAAAAGCAAATCCTATTAAAGATTACAAACACATTGTTAGATGTGACCTGGTTAAGGGATTTCCGTTAGATCTGTTAGGATCTTCACTTTGTTAGAAGTGACCTTGTTAAAGGATTTCAAACATTCAATCAAAATGTCACCTTGCTAGAGGGTTTTACAAATAAGACTGTTAAGTCCACTCAGTTAAGAGATTTTCTATCACTTTCACAAAATAACAGTAATAAAATCTATCTACAACTTCACATCTAAAATGCTAAAGCAGATTCCTATTTGTTCAATACAATCTAGACATAGAACTAATCTTGTCTATCTGTTGGGCTTCTATACTCTGTTATTCTAATAGGTCTTCAAGCTTCTATGCTCGGTAATCACTATGTAGCATCCCTGTGCATACACTTGCCCACATAAATTGTTTATCAATAGTTTCCTATTTATAAATAATTAGGTAACCACTTAATCTCCTTGATCACATTTCCCATGATCAATAATAGCCATCAAATCTTTAATCTTGTCTAGGTTCAATGCATCTTTCAATTTGAAAATGTTTTACCACACCTTGGAACTTGCATAATTGTCTTGGAACTTGTGCGAGGGTATTGCGGTTCAATATGAGCTATAGATCTTCATATCGACTTTTCATTGCCTTAGATTCATTAACAAACTTCACTCACGGCTCACCAATCATTGATCAGTTCCATCTCATCGGCTTCCTTCATTAAATACTGCATGTAAACATTTAATGCATTATGTTATAGCTCAATTACAACTCGGTAACAACTCGATGAATACTAAAATTCACTCGGTAGACATTCCGTCTTCATTAACCGATAGCGATAACCTTAGGGTTTACCGACTAGGTTCCTTAGGGTTTGCCGACTAGGCTCTTTGTTTGAGAACATGGTATAGTATTAACCTTTACATTTTACAACATATGTATGATGTTAAAACAATCTAAAACATCATGATCTCATCATTGTCTGACTCGGTACTAGTTGCCCATTGAATACCTTATTCTTCTCAAGATATAGCAACATCATACTAAATTAGAAAATCAATTTCTTGACATCAATGGCAAAATAATAATATCAAGACAGTAAACATCTTTAATCAGTTATATCCATAATCATCAACAACCTTCTCAATATCCTTATTGAAATGCCAACAATATTTCATTGTCTATTCTAAAGCTATGTTGCCAACAATCTCCTCCTTTGGCATTGATGGCAAAACCAATTTATTTGACCTTAAAAAGATTCAGATTGCTATGATTCTAAAATACTGAAATGCTCTCCCCCATACATTAGACTTCTCCTGGTTTCAGTATTCTTTCCAATCTGTAGTCTACTTAGTTTTCTTTTAGTCTTCTCCCCTGATAGGTCTTCTTCCTCTTTATAGTAGTCTTCTCCCCTTTATAGTAGTCTTCTACCCCTTTGACAACAATGCCAAAAAGTAAAGAACTAAAACAGAATTACTTTCTGTAAGAAGTTATTTCTTGCTGTCATGTATCAACTGAGTCTTGGTCATAGCATTTGTCTTTAGTTCCTATTCCCTATAATATTTCCTATATTATTTGATGTATACCTTTAGAAAACATCCCAAAGTGTATAAATCAGCATCAACTCCCAAAAGATATTCATTAGAGTCATTGGATTGATGCTTTCACCGAACTCGGTCAGTGAGTAGAAGATAGGGGTAGGACCCCTAACTTACTTCTGAGATATTCAAAAGTGTCCCTTAGTAGTAGTTTGGTGAAGATATCTGCTATTTGTTCCTTTGTGCTAACATACTCCAACACCACTTTCTTCTCTTGAGCTTCTTCTCTAAGATAATGATATTTGATAGATATGTTCTTTGTCTTAGAGTGCATAATAGGATTCTTTGAAATATTAATGGCACTAGTATTGTCATAGAATATAGTTACTAGCTCGGTAACTTTCTCATTTATACCTTCCAACAATTGTTTGATCCATGCAATGGTGGTACAATTCAATGCTGCAACAATGTATTCAGCTTCTGTTGTTGACTGTGAAACACATCCTTGTTTCTTGCTAAGCCAACTCACTAGTCTTTCTCCTAAAAAGAAAGCTCCTCCACTTGTGCTTTTTCTGTCATCAATGTTGCCTGCCCAATCAGCATCAGTATAAACTTTTAAACCAAAATCATTTCATTTCATAAAGCCATAATCCTCTGTGCCTTTCAAGTATCTAAAAATTCTTTTGATTGCTGTCATGTGTGTTTCCTTAGGATCTGCAGAGAATATTGCAACTATACCTACTACATGTGCTATGTCTGGTCTGCTGTGAACAACATATTGTAGCTTTCCAATCATGGATCAGTAAAGTATCTCATCAACAGATGCAGATTCATCATTCTTTGATAATTTACAGTTGGTAGTCATAGGAGTACTTACTGGTTTTGAATCCTCCATTCCAAATTTCTTCAAGATTTCCTTTATGTACTTGGATTGAGTAATGAAAATCTCATTTTTTAGTTGCAGTATCTATAAACCTATAAAATACTTTATCTCACCGATTAATGACATCTCAAATTCTTTGCTCATTTCATTTCCAAGGTTCTTGCATAAAGAGTCATTTCCACAAAATATAATATCATCAATAAATATGGCTGAGATCAGTATTCCATTTTCATCATTCTTTATGTACATGTTGTTGTTCTCACTTGTCCTTATAAAACTAATCTTTTAATCAAATAAGAGTGCAATCTTTCATACCATGCTCTTGGTGCTTGTTTCAAACCATATAAAGCTTTGTTCAATTTACATACCTGATCTTTATTATTGTCTTCAACAAATCCTTCAGGTTGTTCAATGAAAACTTCTTCTAATATTCCATTCAGAAATGCAGATTTGACATCCATTTGATATACCTTGAAATTTTTGAAAGCAGCATGGGCCAACAATGTTCTTACTCCTTCAAGTCTAGCAATAGGTGCAAAAGTTTCACCATAATCAATTCCTTCTTCTTGAGCATAACCTTTGCAAACTAGTCTTGCCTTGTTTCGAATGACCTCTCCTTTTTCATTTAGCTTGTTTCTGAAAATCCACTTTGTACCGATTACATTTTTGTCCTTTGGTCTTGGGATTAGTGTCCATGTGTCATTCTTCTTGATTTTATCAATCTCTTATGTCATAGAATTTATCCAATCTTCATTTTTAAATGCCTCTTTCACTATTCTTGGTTCAAATTCAGATATCAAACATGTGTTCTGTCTCAGTTTGTTCCTTGTCATCATTGGATCATCCTTATCTCCTATAATCTGACTTGGTGCATGATGTCTCCTGACATACTTGGCTAATACAGGCTCGGTAGGCTCTGTATGATCTTCTTCATCACTTGGTAAATGGATATTCTCTTCATTTTCTTCAATAGTCTTCTCAGTAGGACTTCTCAGTTGAACATAGACAAATTCATCATAGTCTTCTGGTTCGTTGGAATTTCCTTCATCATTTCTTTATGCAAATTCATCAATTTTCACATTTGCACTTTCTACTATTTTGTTAGATGATTTGATCAGACATTTAAATGCTTTGCTTCTATAAGAATAACCTAGAAACATTCCTTCTTCACTTTTCTGATCAAATTTGCCATTTCTATCATCTTTATGAACATAGCATCTACTTCCAAAGATTTTAAAATAACTAACATTAGGTTTCTTATCATACCAGATTTCATATGGTGTCTTCAAAGTACCTTTCTTCAATTGAACTCGGTTCAGGGTGTAAACTATTGTGCATATTGCTTCTCTCCAAAATGTTTGTGGCACCTTCTTTTCAATCATCATTGTTCTAGCACAATCCACAATAGATCTATTTCTTCTCTCAACTATTCCATTCTGCTGTGGAGTTATCAGTGCAGAGACTTGTCTTTTAATACCATGATCATTGCAAAATAATTTGAACTCATTAGATGTGAACTCTCCTCCTCTATCTTATCTAAGATATTTCAGTTGTCTTCCTATTTCATTTTCAACTCTTGCCTTGTACCATTTAAACATTTGAAAAGCTTCTGATTTTTCTTTTAAAAACATTACTGACATCATCCTTGAATAGTCATCCACAAATAATATGAAATATTTATCACCATAATAACTTTGAACTTTCATAAGACCACAAAGATCAGTGTGCACTAGATCTAAAATTCCCTTAGAAGTGTAAGACTTACTTGTAAAGCTTGATCTTGTCATCTTACCCATTTGGCATTCTCAGCACATAGCATTCTTAGGTTTTTCAAGACTCGGTAGACATCTTACTCTGTGCTTCTTACTTATTTTGATCAGATTATCAAAATTGACATGACAAAACCTTTTATGCCATAACCAGGTATCATCTAACTTTGCATGCAAGCACTTATTCCAAGTTGAGCCAAGGTGAAATGTGTTACCTTTTGTTTGTGTCCTAGTAGCAGCTAACTTTCCATTCTTGTCATGAACTTTAACAATTCCCTTCTGAAATTCTATTCAGTAACCTGTGTTGTTTAGCTATGCTACACTCAACAAATTGTATTTCAAACCTTCAACCCAATAAACATCATTGCATCTTGCATTATCAAGAAGTGTTATAGATCCTTTACCTCTCACTGGACATGGTGCATCATTACCAAATCTAACATAGCCTCCATCATAATCTTCTAACATAACAAACTTGTGTTTATCTCCTATCATATGATGTGAGCATCCACTATCTATAATCCAAGAATCATTAGTGTTTATGTGAGATATTAGGGCTCTTTCTTCATACCTTTCTTCATCTGATCCATCCTTGATAGCCACATAAACTACTTCCTCTATATCAATATCATCTGATTTATCATTGTTGGATTCCTCATTAGCTATTAGGCATGTCTTTCTATCTGTTCTTCTGAAGTCTCAGTGTCCTCTGTGATAGTTATCTTTCTGTCAGTCATTTCGGTAATCTCTCTTTTTAGTAGAATATTTGTCAGGACAGTTAGAAGCCATATGTCCTATCTTATGACAATTGAAACATTTCAAAGCTAGTTTTCCTTTATACTTACCTTTGCCTCTTGGTAACCTTTTGGCTAATAGTGCTTCAAACTCTTCTTGCTCTCTAATTTCCTCATACAGTTTGTGTACTGCCTCCATGTTCTTACAAAATATTTCACTTTCTCCACTGTGATATCCTTCAGAGTACTTATACTTTCTTTCATTGAAATCATTAGATTCATCAAGATGAAAAGAACTAAATGCAGATTCAACTTTATTTACCAAAGATCCACTGTTATCAAAATTACTTAACTCAAATGCATGTAGCTTACCAATAGTAGCATCTAAAGAAACTGGCATATTAGGTACAGACCTCAATTCATTGATTGTAGAGACTTGGATTGCATAAGCTAGTAGAAGGGTTCTTAAAAAATTACTTGTTATATCCTTTTCTTCAATAGTTCCACCTGCTCCTTTGATTTGATTGACAATCTCCTTTAGTCTTGTACTGTACTGAGTTATGTTATCACCTTCATTCATCCTCATAGATTCAAGTTGTCCTCTTGGACTATCTAATTTTGCTCTTTGAACATGTTCATCTCCTCCATATACTGATATGAGCTTATCCCACATTGCCTTTGCATCATTGCAGCCTTCTAGATCATTAAACTCTGAATCGATCAATGCAGATGTTATTTCAATCATTGCTTGAATATGTTCTTGCTTTGCCTTTATCTCTTCCATAGTCAATGGATAGGTGCTCGGTGTGACAAAATCCTTCTCTAGATAGTATACAACATATTCTCCAACTCCTGATAGATGTAGCTTCATCCTTTTCTTCCATGTAGAGAAACTTGACTTGTTTAGCTTCGGTACATCCCTCTTATACGTCTTGGATCTTTAACTCAAGTGCCTTTAAACTTTCCTTCCAAAGTCCAAAGCTTTGATACCAATTGATAGTTTTAATACTTAATATAATTACAGATCCAATAGCCAACAAGATGAGAGGGGGGGGTGAATCATACAAACTTAATCATCCATAAAAACATCAGATTCAACCTCGGTAACATGTATATTAGTAATATAACCAAAACTGTCAAACATGCAAACTCAAAAGCATATGAACATCATAAACCTCATAACACCAGATTTAACATGGAAACCCAAATAGGGAAAAACCACTGTGGGATTTCAGACCCACTAAGAAATATACTCTTCTAGAGTATGCTCAGTTAAAAGAAAATCCTATTAAAGATTACAAACACATTGCTAGATGTGACCCGGTTAAGGGATTTCCGTTAGATCTGTTAGGATCTTCACTTTGTTAGAAGTGACCTTGTTAAAGGATTTCAAACATTCAATCAGAATGTTACCTTGCTAGAGGGTTTTACAAATAAGACTGTTAAGTCCACTCGGTTAAAAGATTTTCTATCACTTTCACAAAATAACAGTAATAAAATCTATCTGCAACTTCACATCTAAAATGCTAAAGCAGATTCCTATTTGTTCAATACTATCTAGACATAGAACTAATCTTGTCTATCTGTTGGGCTTCTATACTCTGTTATTCTAACAGGTCTTCAAGCTTTTGTGCTTGGTAATCACTATGTAGCATCCCTATGCATACACTTGCCCACATACATTGTTTATCAACAGTTTCCTATTTATAAACAATTAGGTAACCGCTTAATCTCGTTGATCACATTTCCCATGATCAATCATAGCCATCAAATCTTCAATCTTGTCTAGGTTCAATGCATCTTTCGATCTGAAAATGTTTTACCTCACCTTGGAACTTGCATAATAGTCTTGGAACTTGTGCCATGGTATTGCGGTTCAATCTGAGTTGTAGATCTTCATGCCGACTTTTCATTGCCTTAAATTCGTTAACAAACTTCACTCACGGCTTACCAATCATTGATCAGTTCCAGCTCATGAGCTTCCTTCATTAAATACCACATGTAAACATTTAATGCATTCTGTTATAGCTTGGTTACAACTCGGTGAATACTAAACTTCACTCGGTAGACATTCCATCTTCATTAACTGATAACTATAACCTTAGGGTTTACCGACTAGGTTCTTTGTTTGATAACATAGTATAGTATTAACCTCTACATTTTACAACATATGTATGATGTTAAAACAATCTAAAACATCATGATCTCATCATTGTCCGACTCGGTACTAGTTGCCCATTGAATACCTTATTCTTCTCAAGATATAGCAACATCATACTGAATTAGAAAATCAATTTCTTGACGTCAATGACAAAATAATAATATCAAGACAATAAACATCTTTAATTAGTTATATCCATAATCATCAACAACCTTCTCAATATCCTTATTGAAATGCCAACAATATTTCATTGTCTATTCTAAAGCTATGTTGCCAATAGTGAGGACCGATGTCGCAGGGATTTGTGTGATAGTTGGTTGCGTTCGCAAATTGTTGTGACGGGATTGAGTATGGCCCAGATTAAATTTGCAACATTGTTGGCTGGAAGGGAAGTTTGTGGAAAGAAATATGTGGTTGAATGGAAGGAGGTGGTATAGAAGTGTGTTGGGGAATAGATGAGATCATATTTGATAGTGGTATAGATGGTAAGGAGGAAGAATGTGGGATGGAGACCGTGGTGGGAGGTGCCATGGGTGGCATTGATTAAGCTTGGATGATTGATGGGGCTGCGATTGATTGATTTTGAATAATAGGTGCAATAGTTTGTGTGGGAGTGAGGTCTCCTTGTGGTTGTTGGGCAAGAGTGGATCTATTAAATTCAGGTGGAAGTTGAACTCCACTCTCAAGGAGATTTTTCAAAAGTGCAATAGGATTGTTTTGAATAAACTTTTCCATCATCTCTTGGTTATAAGAATCCGCTAGGAAAGTTTGCACTTCTGGAGAGAGTTCATCTTGGCTAACCATGTTAGGATTTTGGCTTTGATCTTGATTGCTAGGTTTCCCACTTTGTGTAGGATCTTGTGTGGGATCTTCATATAGGGCACTAATGTCCAACATGCCATATTGTTGTTCAGCCATCTTTCTCTTTTGGGATCGAGTTGTAACCATACACAAATAACCTTGGAAAAGTTTGGAGGGGGAAATTTGTGATGAAAGGACTTAGCAAGATATTTGTGGAATTTTGGATTTTGTCTTTTATGACAAGGGATTTTGTTGATTGGTATGGTTCTTGGATTAGAGCCTGGATTTGATTAGGATTTTGACACCTTAGTCCTTGGATGAGGATTTTAGGTGGTGGATGCAACCACAAGTAAGGTGATGGCCATGTTGTGTACAATTTAGACCTTGGATTGATGATTAAAAAGCCTCTCTTATACCAAGGGTTGAATAATGACCCTAAGCAAAGTAAAGATGTGAGTTAAGAGTCTTGATCGACTCAAAAGGATTAGGCAAAAGGTACTTGGAGAGGATACCCCTTCAAGCACGAGAGACAATTGATTAATGATGAGGTTAAATTGGATTAGAGGATGATTGGATTTGAATTTTCATAATTGATTTGATAGTGGAGGGAGATTGATTTGATGTGCTAAGTCCTTGGAAAATTTGAGGATGATTGATGGAGGAGGTATGGTAGTGATGGTTTAGAAGAAACTTGATGACTAGGTTGTCTTTGGCATGAACATGACTTAAGGATTGATTCGAATGGCAAGTTGTATGAAGGGATATGACCACCCTGATTTGGACAGTAGTAGGTGTTTCAAAGGACAAACTTGAATGTTGATGGAGATGATGAACTCTTAGCTTCTCTCTTGGGCTTATGAAACATGGGCCAAATGGAGTTTTGATGCAATTTTGAACTTTGTGTGGGTAATGACTTGGACAATTGTTTGTGTCTTGACAAGTGTTTTTGCAAAGTGTTTGGGTATAGTGATGTATTTTTAGTCTTCTCTTGGAAAGTATGTATCAAACAAAGCAAACACAATGATCAAATGAATATTATCTCAAAGACACTCATGCTCATATACAACATTCTTAAGGCTAGCAAGGAAAATAGTCATTGGATCCCAATCCATTTCCCAGCTATGCTTACCCAGAGCCGACACTTAGATGCTTGACCCCACTCGCTCCCCTCCACGACACTCACTTCTCGGGGCAGCCAAGCATCAATTCCCATGAAAAATCCTCATGGAAAACTTTGTGTCTGTACTAAGGGCCATAAAAATATGGGTGGCTTCGGAGGTCCAACCTCCTACACCAATGACTAGAAAGTTTTTGGCCACTATGAACAAGGTGTTTAGTAAGTCTTCCTGTTAGGAGCTACCCTTTGAAGTTGCACAAGTGCAATTGAGGCCTATAGCCCAAAGAAGCACCAAGAACTTAGTAGTCACGCAAGAATGATTGAGATCTCTAGGATCCTACTAAGCACCCAATGTGAGAATGAACTCTCATATAGCCCCAACCATTGACCCTTTCGTAGTCAATGGCCTATTTATTATAGTGAGTTGGGAACCCCAGGTCTAGGTGTACTCACTTGGGTCATTCCCCTCTTACCTTCTCAAAGAGAAAGTTGGGAGGGCAGGCTCGCTAGAGGTAAACACACAATCAAACAAGAAAAGGTTGGAGGGTCTGGATTTCTGATTGTCTAGTAAGACGAGAGCATACTCTCCTACCTTTACGCTTTTCTTAAAGACACATAAGACAATGGTTCATTCCATTTTAATTAATATCTAGGTGCCTAATTTAAATAATTGCACAATGTTTGGTCGGATTTCTTAGGCAACCTGCAAAACAACTTGATTAGTAGTTTGAAAAATGGAGTCTTCAACAAGCGTCCTGCAAAAGACAACAAAATCACAAAAATATTAATTTTTTTGAATTTTTGGGAATAAGTAGAAAAACATGAATAAAAACTTTTTTACTAATGAAAAATGTGGATTTGGAGGAAAATTTGATGGGTAAATGGTGTTTGACTAGGTTTTTGCTACTTTCCAAGGGATAAGCAAGCAAAATATGGGGATTTTGGAGGAGAGATGAAGGAATGGAAAAATTAGTCCAAGAGGGACAAAGAAGAAAAAGTTGGAGATGGATAATATGGGAAAATTTGAAGGTGATTGGATAAAAGGGGAAGGAGTTATGACAAACCCTAAAAGTAGAGGAATGTGGGATTTGGGGCTTCAAAAAGTGGATTTTGGGATAAGGCCCCCAAGGAAGGAAATGTGCAAAATGGCAATGTAGGGGATCTAGTGAAGTTTGGAGGAAAATGGAGTGAAGATAAAGCAGATATGATGAAAAAATAGAATAAATTTTACTTTTTTTAAATTCCTAAATTAAACAGAGTAGATAACAGAGTTGACAGTCCCGCTAAACAGATAGAAAAGTGCCAAAGGTCTGGATTTTTGATTGTCTAGATAGACAAGAGTGTACTCTTCTACTTTCACACTTTCCACATACAAAAGACAATGATTCATTTATCCCCCTAATTAAACCTAAGTGCCTAAAAATCGAAAACACAGTGCCTAAAAATTTCAAATTTGAATTTTTACAAACATGAGGATCACGCAGGAACAGAAAAGAAACAGAATTGAGGATCGCATAGGAACTGAAAAAAAAATAGAATTTTTAATTAATTCCTATGGTCAGACAGATTATTAAAATTAAACAAAGCAGATAACAGTAATTCAAATTTTCACAAAAATGCTCATGCTAATCATAGAGTTGTCATGCTGAAACAGAAAAAGAAAAGAAACAGAAGATAGATAGAAGAAGAAGAATGAGGAGGAGATGAGAGAATGCACAAAGTGCTCACGCTGAAATATAGAGCTGCTCAAGATTTTTTTATTTTTTTTTCTACAGTCGCGTGCGCTATTCCGGAACCTGCATCTCACAACTCACAAAAACTCATAAAAAACATTAGTTCTTAGGGACATGGGTCCCATCAGGCATGCCAAAATGAAGAGTGAAAGACCTGTGAGGTGGATTGGTTAATAAGCATGCAAGTCAAACATATAATCATATGAAATCAAAGACATAACTCCAAAACACATGAAAACATGAATAAGATGCATATACCTCACAAAACCTTATACCTCTACCTCGAATTGAGCTTGATGAAGTGAAAGTGTCCCTTGGTGATGCTCCACTTGATGTGCTCCTCTTGCTTGATGTGGATGGCTCTCAAATGTTGTGCACAAATGGAATGGACTTGGAAGATGATAAGGATGAGATGATCAAGTGTGGATGAGATATGATTTGAACATGATAAGGTTGTCAAGATGATTTCCTGGGCTTAGAAGGGCAACATAAGATTACTAAACTTGGAGATGAAAAATGAATGGATGGCATCCTCAATTTATAGGAAGAGGAGAGGAAAAATGGATGGGTAGGATGGATTCAAGATGAAGGGCTAGGATTGCTTGTGAGCTCCCACAAGGCCCAAGAGAGGGTGTGGAGACCAAGAGATATGCCTTAAAGGAATTTCTTATCTCCACACTCCTCAAGGTAGATTGGGAAGAATTCCCAAGGTACCTTGAGAAGAGAAAAGTGCATTGGGAAGACTTCCCAATGTGTCTTGAGAGGAGCAAGGGATGTGACATTCCTTGAAGAATGGGGAGGAGGAATTTAAAATTCTCCAAAAAGGGATAATCTTGGGGATTGGAGGAATAAGAAGGAATTAAAAATTCCTTGGGAGAGGAGATGCCTAGAGGATTGTGAGATTTTGAAGATCTCACATTCACCTAGGAAAAGAGCATCAAAAGCTAGTGGTTGGATGGAAGGGACAAGGAGTTGACTTCGTGGCTAATCATGATGATTAGCCATTAGCAACTCATTAGGAGGGGGATTAGAGGAAATGTTAGGCGGGATTAGGATTTGTAGGAGGATTTTACTAGAAGAGAGAATGAGTGGAGGGAATTAAAAATTAGAAGAATAAGGTTAAGTGAGTTTAGGGAGTTTCTAGAAGACTTTATTAGATTAATGATGAATTAAGAAGATGGTTTGTAGGAATCATGTGGGTTAACTAATTAATTGAAATTAATTAGCCAAGAGGAAGATTTGTGAGGATTTAATCTTTTAGAAGAATAAAGAAATGGATTGATTTATTAAACATATCAGTCACATACTATAGTGACAATATCAATTATATTTAATTAATATTGAGGAGAATTTGAATTAACATAATTAATTAATTAATTATGTGAGGAATTAAAAATAATTAAAAATAATTATTTTTAAGTGTCTACACTATCCATGAGGGGAAGAACCTTATCTTGAAGAATAATAGGGATGTCAAGTGTTGGGGATCTAGGCTAACTTAAGGATAAAATCATATCTTTCTTCCATTTTTGATAAGATTGAAAAAGAGCATCACTCCTTGATGGAAGAAATTGAAATTGTTTATGCCAAAAGAAATCAATAGGAACACTAGGGCTTCTTTCAGATGGATGAAATAAGCTATGGTTCATGGTTATGATTTCTCCATTGTGAGGAGATTTCAAACATTTGTGGATTGAAGAAGCAATAGCCTTCATGAAAGATAGCCAAGGATATCCCAACTTCACACGGAATTTTTCAGAAGATGGTATGATAACAAAGTTAACATCTAATGATTTATTGTGAACTTCAATAGGAAGGGTGATAGAACCAATGGTAGGACAAGAGAATCCATCAAATAAATTCACAATCACATTAGAAGCATCATATATTGGTTTATGAAATCGTAAAGTGAAAAGATACTCTCCAGTTATGACATTAACCATGTAAGAGGTATCAATCAGGACACCACGGCAAGGGATATCCTTAACCTTCACAACTATGTATAGAGGGCCATTGGGTGCTCTAATGGTCTCACTAGGGTCAAATGTAATACAAGGATCCTTAGGCATATCTTGTATTTCTACCATATTAACCAAGTTTGGAGCCATAGAGGTGAATTCTTCAGAAGAGAAAGAATCAGGCACAATCTCAATAACTTTAGAGGTATGAGAAGGTAAGGGATCAATGAAAATCTTAAGATTTTGATTAGGAGGAGCTACTAATTTATTCCCTTTATCATTCACACTTGCCACACATATAGTACTATTATCAATCAAGTCTTGAATCTTATTCTTCAATGCAAAACATTTCTTAGTAACATGACTAGGTTGACGATGAAATTGACCAAAGGAATTGTTATCAAAATAAGGGGATGCAAGTTTAAAAGGATCAATTGGTTTTAAAGGAGGAAGTTTGATAACATTTTTGTACAACAACTGAGACATAATACTATGTAAAGATTGATTCAAGGAAGTAAATTGTCTTTCTCTTTGGAAAAATTTAGAAACAGAAGGCACGCCTATTGTAGCATTCACATTGTTGTTGTTGATTGTATCATTGATCTTGATGAATCTTTTTGTTGGTTGTAACTTCGCAAATAGTTGTTGAACCCTCTCCCCCTTATCACTCAGAGCCATAGGAGTGAACTGGTCCATTTGAGTCACAACCAGTTGATAATTGTGAAGTGTTGCACTAGCTGCAGCAAGGAAGTAAACTCAGACAAAAGAAGCTTTTCCCTAATATCTTTTTATAAATTAGAAATAAAAATTCTTTGAATATAATTATCAAGTACATGAAAAGAAATTTGAGCACACAAATGCTTATATCTACCAATGAAATTAGTCACTTTTTCTTTAACACCTTGTTTACAATGCATTAAATCAATCGAAGTGATTTTAGGACCAATGTTGTTTTGAAATTGTTGGATGAAAGCATTTGCTAGTTGTTGAAAGGAAGTGATAGAATAAGAAGGCAAATAGAAATACCATTGTAAAGCCTTATCTCTTAGTTTTCTTGTAAATAGTTTTGCAAACAATTGTTGATCATAAGCAAAATCAGTACACAAGGTTAAAGAAATATTTTGACATGCGTAAGAGGATCACCTTTTTCATTATAGAGTTCCAATTGAGATATCTCAACATGTTTAGGTGGCATGCCTTTTACAATATCAAGATAAAATGGGCTCACAACATCAAAGGTGGGGCACACTAAACTTGGATTGACTCATAGAAGCAATTTATTGTTGCAAGGAAGACACAGTTTGGGCAAGATTGTTAATTGTCATTTCGATAGAAGAATTGATGTTAGACATAGTTGATTGAGAAGCTGGTGTGATGTTATTTAAAGAAGGCATGGATTGAGAATAAGGTTGTGGGACATTATGATAAGTAGGCATAGGTAATGACTGGGTAGGAAAATGGACACTTAAAGAAGGAACAAAGTTGTTGAAGGAATTGCCCCCTTGTGTCATATTGATTGGTTGAGGAATAGTAGAAACACTTATGGAAGTCATAGGTAAAGATGGAGGATTAAATGAAGAAGAGGAATTGCCCCCATGACTAATCATTGTAGGAATGACATTTTGAGTTGATGTAGCCATGATGTTGGAGGTAAAAGTAGGAATACTAGTCATAAGAGTAGTCAAAGGACTTGAAGGATTGACTTGTGTTGAAGGTTGTGAATAACCTAGGGTTTCAGCACAACTCTTGATAGGCATGACATTAGAATCAACAATATGTGTAATGCCATGAATATATCAATTCAATTCTTATCACTTTGAATCATGCACTTAAGGCCTTAAATTAATGGAAGAGATTCACTATTAGGGTATTATTGGGACATCTATTGTTGAAAGTTATCAAATTGACTATCCGATGTGGAAAGTTGATCCATAGGAACCCTAGTTAAACCTTCTTCTTCATAATGAGATTCATCAATGGGGTGAATAGGAACATGTTTAGGATGGGAAGAATTATCATGATCCTCATTAAATAAGTCACCCAAATCAGGCTCCATCTCCTCGATAATTAAACCTTCAGAATCCTTAAATCTAATGCTCTGTCTAATGGGGATAGGATAGGTAGGACTAATAGTGGTAAAACCCATGCACTAGACGGAAAATTTGAATTTTGAATTTTGGAACAAAGCTTATAAAATTGATTAATGCAAAATTTAAGAAAATAATTATTACACAATTTGATCTATGTTGGGGGAAAAGAATGACATAATTTCCAAAAAATGAAAGGAAATTGGAATTTTAAAATTAGGGCCAAGGGATTGCCACTAAATTTTAAAATTAGAAATTTTAAAAATATTCTTGAAATTGAAATATTGAATTTTGGAGGTAGTTCTGACTCTATAGGGATAAAAAATCAACAAAATCAGCCAATCTTCTAGATTTAGGCTATTAAATACAATTATAACAGTCTCCCAAAATTTTGGGAAAAAAGTTGAGGACCGTGGCAGGAACGCACATAGTTCGACCAACCTTTTTTGAATTTTTTAGGGATGAATATTACGATGATTTCAAAGCTAACCCCAAAAAATTGATGAATTTTATGACCTCTAGATGGGCAAAATGAAGGCACAAATGTTAAAATATGACCCTTTTAGGGTTTTGAAGAAAAAGAGGAATTGAATTGCAATTTTGAAAAAGGTCAAACCTAATGGATAGGGAAACCTTGGAAAACATTTAGAAAGCTAAATATAAATGGAATTGATTTGAATGCTGCACAAAATCCATTTAATTTTAAAAATTAGGGTTTTATGACATAACCACTTAATTTTAAAATTTGAATTTTGGGAAAAAGCGGGGAAATTAAAAATTTGAATTGTATGAATGAAGACAAATCTGAGAATAATCAAAAATCTGAAAATTAAATGGAAATCCAATTTTTGCACAAGTTCAAGATGATTTTTGAAAATTAGGGTTTTAACAAGTAACCTCTTAATTTTGTAAATTGAACATGACAATGAGGAAATTGAATTTGATAAACAAGACAAGATTTAGATCTAAGATAACCACAAGCAATTTTTACAAATCACAAGTTCAATTTTAATTTTAAAAACTAGGGTTTGTAATGATTTAACCACTAACTTTGCAGAAATTTGAAACTTGCAAATGAAAAATATATAATTTTGTTCAGAGGAAAGCATGCAAGACGTCGAGTTCACCAAAATGTAAAGTTGGTGAAATGTGAATGACAGATCAAGAGGAAAACTACCCTTTCCCTCCAAGGAGAGATGAGAGTTTCACTACAGATTTCCCTTGATACACTTTTCACCTAGTTACAATGGAAGAGGAGAGGAGAATTTACTAGATTCAACCTTCAAAGATGAAGATTGAATTATGTATGAAATGGAAATGATAAGTTAATCCTCTCTTCCTTATTTGGAATGGAAAGGAATTGATTGAATTATGTAGTGCAAAAGTGACAAAGAACTGATTATAACTTAAGATCAGAACACGAGATAAAGTTGTGCATGTGGATCTGGTAGTAATATGTTGAGACAAAGTTGCCGTGTGAATTTGAGTAAATTTTTCCTGGACCATGGTGGGAATGTACATGATCCTTCAAAAAATCTGCGAAACGAAAAGGTTTTTTTTGCCTCTGCAAATGGAGCCCAAATTTGAAAGTGCAGTTGCACACTTGCAACCCCAAGGGAGGTTGTGATAGAAATATTGATAGAAGTGCTTGTGTGGAATTGAATCTTAGAATCAATCTCCTATTCAATGGTTAAATCCCTGACTTGAATGCAACACCTAGCCTTGAAGGGAGACTTGAGAATGCTCAATGGTGGAAAGGAATGCTTGAATACTTGAATGCTTTATCGCTTATGCAACTTGACAAACTCCAATCTTATCCTACTTCAACTTATGAAAATGAGAGGATGAATTCCCCTTAAATACATGCTAGTGGATTTTATACTTGTCATAGGCCGACATCGAGGGAGTTTCCTGCCCAATGCACAACCCATAATGCATGCTCTAGGAAGGTGCTTCCTCAAAATAGGGTAGGGACAGGGGCATGCCCCTAACCTAGGAGGAAAAGGGTACCACACCCATATCGTAGGGGGGATAGGGGTGACATCCCTCTATCCTACCCCTTTCTCTAGGGCAAAGTGCAGATAGGATGATACAGAGGCCAAGAAAGAAGTTGATTTTGAAGGCTGAGCACTCTTCAGTCTCCAATCAGGCTAGAGGATTCGATCTCACATGCGTGAGGACCCTAATACAGTAAAAAATTTCTTGGGTCATAGTTTTATGAAGCTATAGATTCAAACCCTAGATATTGCCATAATGATATGTATCCTAGTAATGCTTTATTAGATTATGGTTATGCTCATGCACCACATGTAACTTAGATATGCAAATGTCTATGCATAACCATGATAGAATGGCCAAAATGTTAGAAGCCTTGGCCCAAATAAATAAAAGGATTGAGGAGCTAACTAAATATCAGATTTTGGGATCCCCAAATGTCATGCATCAAAGTGAGAGGTTGATGTCTTCACAAGCTCAATTGAATTTTAATCATGACATGCCTCCCATTCAAGCAGCTAAACCCCTTGTTCATTCTCTTGATCCATTGTATGATCAATTAGACCTGCCATGGGTAGAACATGAGTTCCAAAGAATGCCAGCTCAGATTTATAGTCAGATGCCTAGATTTGATGGTTTCAACATATGCGAGGGGAATGCACATGTCCAAAGGTTTTGTAGTTTCATGAAGAAACATTTGTTTAGAGAAAAGGACATGTACATGATATTTTTTGTTAGGCCTCTTGATGCAAGAGCTAAGAATTGGTACTCTTGTTTCCCTAAGAAATCCTTTTCTTGTTGGGGTGAACTAGTGGATGCATACATGGAAAGATTTGCAGGAAAACCTATTGATCTTGTCAAATAATTATCTCAGATTAGGAGGAAAGATGAAGAAACCGACATTGCTTTTAGTCATAGGTTTGCAAGAGAATTGCCACAAATCCTTGAAGGTTTAAGGCCTGATACCCCAACTTGCATTAGTATGTATTTTGAAGCTGTGAGGCCCTACCCCAAGCCCATCATAGCACTTCATTTATTTTCATGATAAACTTATTATTTAATACCTTATTTTGATGCATAATGGATTTAGACTCTATTTGACAGGTGATTTGATATCACTGGATATGATCTATTCCATCTTATGTTGATGTCAATACTTATGTGATTATGATATGATATATTTATGCATGTCTTATGGAGAGTTGACTTATATGATGCTTATGATGATGCAATTGAGTAATTGATTTCATATGGATTTGGTAGGAAAAATGTTAATTGGATAATATCTCTACTATTATTTGATTTGCATCAATTTATGAGATATTGTGAAATTGATGTTATGTGTCTAATTGAGGTTTTGATAGAGGAGCTATTTATGACTATAGAAGAAACCTAGTCACTATTGAGAAGGATGAGTGGAAATTGATAGAGTATTCAGGGTCTTTACTTGATTAATTAAACAACATTTGTTTAATTATTTAAGTTCCCTTTATCTCTTTTACACTCAAAACTATTTTTTTGGGGGGCGGTTTCCCCATGGTACGCAGGGTACCATGGGGCCCCCTGACATGTTGCAGGCCCCCACAGGCTGCTAGCCACCCTTGGCCCTTGACCCCTACTATCGCCCCGCTCGCCAGCCTGCTAGCCCCTGCTAGCTAGCCCCTACTTGCGTTCCCCACTTGCGCTGCCCACACTATGTCTGCGCCTACTGTCGCCCGTGGCCTCCCTGCGTGGCTCACGCTGCACCCATGCCCATTGTCACTGCTTCACCTGTGACCTTCTGCACCGCCCATGCCCGCTGACCGCCACGACTCCTCCACTAGAAATCACAGCTCCACCACCTAGCCACCATTGCGCCACCTGCCTACCACCAGAGCATCGCCCATGGGCCACCTCTGCCTGACCCTGCCCCCGTTGTACCTCCTTCTTGCCTCTTTTAGGGGGTGTTGGTTTTTTTGCCATAACTTGGGCAAATGGAGTCATTCTTTTCAAAAAAAATAGGTGTCGGAAAGCTGGTTCTAAGCCGGACCTCGTGGTGTTGGAATTTTTTTCCAATTTTTCTATTTAACTATGATTTTTTCTAGTCAAAGTGGGGTCTCTTTTTTATACTCCGGCCATCATAAAATGAGCATCCAAATCCATTTTTTGGAAACTTTATATCATTGGAAAGCTTGTTATGTGTACTTTCCAGCCATATGGGTTTTCTTTCTAGATTCTGCTACATGAATATTTTATTTAGTTTTTTCTTTTCAACACTTTGGTAGATATCTTGGTTGTTTCAGGTCCTGGGATCTCTTCTCTGGGTAGGATGTCTTAGTTTTGGTTCTTCTTTCTATTTCTAGTATTATTATCATTATATATTATTTTATGTAAACACACTGAGATAAAGTGCCATCATGCATTGTTTACTTGGGATCTTGCACATCTTGTGCCTTATTATACATGCAATACTTATAAAGTGCCATGAGGGGGTTGATGTTTTCCTTCTTTGCCATCTACCATTGTCCAGTGAGTGTTCCTTCCATGACATTTGCCTCATGCTATGTGTCAAGTGAGTGTTCCTTCCACGACATTATGTACTTTCTCTACACCTTCGATGTTCCTGGTTCTTCGTCATGTAGTTCTTGTTGGCCATTCTTTTCAATGTACCTGTCCCTCTCCCTTTTCAGCATTATGCGGAGGTTTGTCCTATTGGTTCTAATGCTTACGTGGTTCAATTGATTAGCTCTTCAGGCTTTGGTTTTTCATGTCATATGTATCTTTGAGTTTAGTTGTTTGCCATCTGATTTGAGTAGTGTCATTTGAGGGCACTCATATAGATTACAGTCTTCTCTACCTTGTCATGTTCTATTTCAATAGAGGTTCTTCAAATCAGTAGCTATTCTTTGATAGTGTTTGCAAGTTCTTCATGCTTCAGTGATTCTTCTGATCTTCTCTCATTCCTATCTTTTTGGAACATTCTTGTTGATGAATACTAAGAGGGGGGGTGAATTAGTGTAGGTCCCGGGGACAACTGAGAGGGGGGGGTGAATCAGTTGTCTAATAAATTCAAACCAAAATCTTATCAACCAAATTAATGCTTAGTACTAGTAAGACAGTTAAGTATGTCGGTAAACAGTGTTAGTAGAAAATTGTTATACCGGTAAGAATTAATGCATGAAATATAAACATAAAGTCATCCACAACACATGACACAAATATTTGTACGTGGAAACCCTGTAAGGGGAAAAACCATGGTGGGAAACCTTCCCACAATCAGATGATACTACTGCAGATAGTAAGTGTACAAAGAGGGGTCTGCACATGCAGAAAGGCCAACAGCCTAGAGCTCATTGCTCAAACACAAATGGGAGTCACACTGACTACAGTTGGATGGTTAAATCCAATAAGAATGTACTGCACAAAATAGCATCTTCATATGCTAGATTTAGTACCGGTGTAATGCTAATATGCTTCTACAAAAACCTAACTTCACCTACAAATGATTTCTTCATGTATATCTCTACTTGATCTCACATATACCCTTCCTTAAACCTTTTTCGCATTCCACACTTGATCTTACAAATAAGATCTTACATTTATACCATACCCTAAGACCAATTTTAGTAGGTCAGCTTCTACAAGATATTACAATAAAAATATTTTACAAATAATACAATATCCGATGCAATAACGGATTAAACATGTCGGCTTAATGCATTTACAACAATAATAAATCATCTCCATAGCATGCCATGCTGATCTGGAAAAGATAAACCTATCGGTGTAACCCTAGATAACCTGGACCTATTTGCCGGTGAAAGCAAATATGCAAATAAGAATATACCAATGATATTACTTCAAGGAAAAGTGTCCACATGATGTCTTCAACATTACCAAGTGTCTTCCATGTCATTGCAGGTACCAGTGAACATTATATCCTACTAGTTAACCATATACCGGTGATTGTTTGAATAGTTTACTGATTATCGGTGAATGTTGTTGGATCTCCAAAGTAGGTGTATTTAGAAGGTGTTGACATCAATGACAAAACCATACCAAAATACCAACAATCTCCCCCTTTGGCATTGATGGCAACACAAGATGGAAAAACCATCAAAGTGCCAAAATAGAAATGCCAAGTACAAAAACCAATTCTCCCCCTAGGAGTAATATGTCTTTATACAAAGATTTATTTACAATACCAATCTCTCCTCAAAAAGATAATGCATTTTTCCATAATTTTTTCCTTAATGTTTTTCCATATATCTCTCCCCCTTTGACATCAAATGCCAAAGTCACAAAAAGGTCAAGTTCATACAAAATACCAACCAATTCAATATACCAACTACTCCCCCTGAGAAGTAGCTTCCTCATCAAATACCAGAATAAAAGATTTGTCCATTTAATTCTGCCAGTTGATGACAATCATCAACTGTCTAAGTCTCTATCGGTGGAGGTAAGAATCTGAGCTGATCTCTGAGATACTCAAAAGTTTCCTTAGGCAAAGGTTTTGTAAAAATATCTACAAGTTGTTCTTTAGTATTCACATAAACCAGTTTTATTTCCTTTTCTTCAACTTTTTCCCTTAGAAAATTCATTTTTATAGAAACATGTTTTGTTTTAGAATGTAATACTGGATTCTTAGATATATCAAGTGATGCAGTGTTATCACAATATATAGTAATAGGTTCCTTGCATTTTACCTTTATGTCTTTCAACATTTTCTTAAGCCAAAGTACCTATGTACAGTTTGTTGCTGCTGCAACATATTTTGATTCTACTGTTGATAAAGATATACAACTCTATTTCTTACTTAACCAAGAAACTAATCTCTTTCCAAGAAAGAATGCTCCTCCAGTGGTGCTCTTTCTATCATCCACATCTCCTGCCCAATTTGCATCTGTGTATGCATATAGATCAAAATTTTCATCTTTAGGATACCATAATCCAAGATTTGATGTGCCTTGTAAATACCAGAAAATCCTTTTTACTGCTGATTCATGATTTTCCTTGGGATTACTCTGAAATCTAGAAACTATACATACTGCATTCATAATATCAGGTCTGGTTTGTGTCAAATACAGTAAACCTCCTATCATAGATTTGTATCTAGTTGGATTAACAGGTGTAGATTCATCCCTTTGAGATAATTTGTCATTTGTAGTCATAGGTGTGCTTACCGGTTTAGAGTTCTCCATCCCAAATTTCTTGAGTAGTTCTTTCAAGTACTTAGATTGACTCAAAAATATGCCTTTATCAGTCTGTAAAATCTGCAATCCTAAAAAGAATTTTATTTCTCCAATCATAGACATTTCAAATTCATGCTGCATTTTAAGAGAAAATTCTTTGCATAATCCATCTTCTCCTCCAAAGATTATATCATCAACAAATACTTCCATAATCAAAATGTCATCATTAGTTACTTTGTAATATAAATTGCTATCTGCATTTCCTTTAGTAAAACCATTTTTTAAAAGATACTTATCCAATCTTGCATACTAGGCTCTTGGAGCTTGTTTTAGTCCATATAGAGATTTTCTTAATCTGCAAACCATATCATTGTTATTTGTCAAAGAAAATCCATTAGGTTGTTCAATATAGACTTCCTCTTCAAGATCTCCATTCAAAAATGCACATTTAATATCCATTTGATAAACTTTGTAATCCTTGTGAGCTGCAAAGGCCAAGAATAATCTAACTGCCTCAATTCTGGCTACCAGTGCAAAGGTTTCATTGTAATCAACTCCTTCTTTCTGATAATATCCCTTACACACTAGTCTTGCTTTATTCCTGACAACCTTACCATCTTCATTGAGTTTGTTTCTAAATACCCATTTGGTTCCAATTATATTTTTATTTTCAGGCCGGGGAACTAATGTCCAAGTATTATTTTTCTCAATCTGTCCTAATTCTTCCTCCATAGCTTTAATCCAAAATTTATCTTGACATGCCTCATTGATAGATAATGGTTCAATTTGAGAAATAAGACATACCTCTTCATTTGCCAATCTTCCTCTTGTCATGACTCCTTTAAATTTGCTTCCAATTATCTGATCTTCAAAATGATTCAGTCTTACATACCAAGGTGTCTTAGTCTGTTGTTGTTCTTCAATTCCTATGGTATCCTCTGATGATATTGGAGTAACTGGATCATCATTCTGTACCGGTGGGTTTATTGTTGATTCATTTGTCATAATTTTTGTTATCGATTCAAAGTCTATATACCTTGAAGTTCCTCTGAATTGTTCATCAATCTTTACATTTGTACTCTCGATAATTTTTTGTAATCTTTTATTAAAGCATCTATAAGCTTTACTCTTAGATGAATAACCAAGAAATATTCCTTCATCACTTCTAGGATCAAACTTGCCAATATACTCATCTCTTCTAATATAACATTTACTTCCAAAAATTCTGAAATACTTAAGAGCAGGAGTATTACCAAACCATAGTTCATGAGGGGTCTTACCGGTTTCACCTTTGATGTGAACTTTGTTGAAAGTATAGACAGTAGTGCTTACTGCCTCTCGAGTACACATGTGGTAGATTTGCTTCCGATAACATACTTCTTGCTGCATCCAAAATAGTTATGTTTTTCCTTTCAACAACTCCATTGTGTTGTGGTGTCCGAGGTGCTGATAACTATCTTTTGATTCCATTCACTTCATAGAATGTATTAAAATCTCTAGATGTGAATTCTCCTCCTTTATCTGATCTTAAACATTTAATTTTCTTACCAGTTTCATTTTCAACCATTGCTTTGAATAGTTTGAACTTCCCAAGTGCTTCTAATTTTTCTCTGAGAAAAGTAACCCAACACATTCTAGAATAATCATCAATAATTAGCATGAAATATCTATCACCTTGTAAGCTTTTAGTTCTAGCCAGACCACATAAATCAGTGTGAATTAAATCAAGAGCATTATTGGATTTTTCTGGAATACTTTTGAAACTAGCTCTAACTTGTTTTCCAAATTGACATTCCTTGCAAATTGTATTATGAGGTTTCACAATTTTAGGTAGATCTCTAACTGCCTTAGAAGTACTGATTTTTAACATGCAATCAAAATTTACATGACATAGTCTTTTATGCCATAGCCAACTTTCATCTATATGAGCAATTAAGCATGCCTTTTCACTGTTATTCAAATGAAAGATATTACCTCTAGTCTGATTACTGGTTGCAATTTCCAAACCAGTTCTATTCATGATTTTGCATTTTCTATTTTTAAATTGTAACTAAAAACCTTTCTCAACTAATTGACCAACACTTAAAAGATTGTGTTTTAATCCTTCAACATAGTAAACATTGTCAATGTTATGTTTACCATCAAGAGATATTGAACCCTTACCTTTGATTGAACAAGCTTTGTCATCTCCGAATCTTACTAAACCTCCATTTTATTCTTGAAAGTTCAAGAATTTGCCTTTGTCTCCAATC
The DNA here is from genome assembly GCF_030272615.1 of Cryptomeria japonica. Taxonomy (NCBI): domain Eukaryota; kingdom Viridiplantae; phylum Streptophyta; class Pinopsida; order Cupressales; family Cupressaceae; genus Cryptomeria; species Cryptomeria japonica. Next base: position 881,479,364 of record NC_081414.1, read on the forward strand.
ATGTGATGTGAGAATCCTGAGTCAATAATTCATTCATCCTTTGATTCAACTTTAGCTGCTAGGGCTTGTTCTACCAGTGGAGCAATAGGTACCGGTTGATCTTCTGTTATAGCAACAAAGACCCATCTATTTGTCTGTTGGATCCTCATCAGAATCATCAGTCACACCTTCATCAACAATGTAACAAGATTTATCTTTGTTTTTCTTAAATCTGTATCTCTGATATTCAGGATTAGGTTTATATGTCCTTCTAGCTTCTTCTCTTAGTCTAGCATGTCTGCCAAGGCATCTTGAAGCCATATGACCAATCTTATTGCAGTTGAAACATTTCAAGGGTGCTTTACCTTCATACTTACTTCCAATTGGACCTTTTGGCATTTTTCTTGCAAATAGTGCTTCAAGTTCTTCAAGCTCTTCATTCTCCTTCCTAGTTTCTTCAAGTTCTCTTGCATAAAAGGCTCTCTAGTCTGATTTGTCAAAAGATGGAGCAGATGATGTTGATGCTTTGAAGGCCAAATCAGTTTTTATAGTAGTAACAGGACCAAATTCCTCAATTTCAAAAGCTGAAAGTTTTCCAATCAATGTATCCCTAGTTACTGATGTATTAGGCATTGTTCTCAACTCATTAATAGTAGTAACCTTCATTTTATATGCTGGTGGCAAACCTCTTAAGATTTTTGAAACAATCTCATCTTCACTCAAGGTTCCTCCACAACATTTGATACGTAAAACAATTTCATTTACTCTTTCCATAAAAGAAAAATTTCTTTCATCTTCTTCCATTTTCAGATGTTCATACCTGACTTGGAAGCTTTCAAGTTTTGCAATTTTGACTGTGGAATCCCCTTTATTCAGTGTTTCCAAATGATCCCAAATAGCTTTTGCAGTAGATCTATCTGATAATCCCATGATTTGTTGATCTGATAATGCACTCAAAAATGTTTCTCTTGCTTTGCAATCATTTTCTTCATCTTTAGCTAAAGTAATAGGAGCAGGCTGACCAGCTATAGTAGCAGTATAACCACTCTTAGTAACTTCCCAAATGTCTTTACCAATGCAATTCAGATGTGTCTCCATTCTGATTTTCCATATTCCATAGTTGGTTCCATCAAGTTTAGGACTATCCTTTCTGAAATAATTAGTAGACATTGGATCTCCTCAAGTTGTTAAACTTTCACAAAAAGAGGACTAGGCTCTGATACCAATTGAAGGTCCTAGGGACAACTGAGAGGGGGGGGTGAATCAATTGTCTAATAAATTCAAACCAAAATCTTATTAACCAACTTATTGCTTAGTACCGGTAAGATAGTTAATTATGTCGGTAAACAATGTTAGCAGAAAATTGCTATACCGGTAAGAATTAATGCATGAAACATAAACATAAAGTCATCCACAACACATGACACAAATATTTATATGTGGAAACCCTGTAAGGGGAAAAACCATGGTGGTAAACCTTACCCACAATCAGATGATACTACTGCAGATAGTAAGTGTACAAAGAGGGGTCTGCACATGCAGAAAGGCCAACAGCCTAGAGCTCACTGCTCAAACACAAATGGGAGTCATACTGACTACAGTTGGATGGTTAAATCCAATAAGAATGTACTGCACAAAATAGCATCTTCATATATTGGATTCAGTACCGGTGTAATGTTGAGATGCTTCTACAAAAACCTAACTTCACCTTCAAATGATGTCTTCGTGTATATCTCTGCTTGATCTCGAATATACCCTTCCTTAAACCTTTTTCGCATTCTACACTTGATCTTACAAATAAGATCTTACATTTATACCATACCCTAAGACCAATTTTAGTAGGTTGGCTTCTACAAGATATTACAATAAAAATATTTTACAAATAATACGATATCCAATGCAATAACGGATTAAACATGTCGGCTTAATGCATTTACAACAATAATAAATCATTGCCATAGTGTGCCATGCTGACCTGGAAAAGATAAACCTGTCGGTGTAACCCCAGATAACCTGGACCTATTTGCCGATAAAAGCAAATATGCAAATAAGAATATACCAATAATATTACTTCAAGGAAAAGTGTCCACATGATGTCTTCAACATTACCAAGTGTCTTCCATGTCATTGCAGGTACCGGTGAACATTATATCCTGTTGGTTAACCATATACTAGTGATTGTTTGAACAGTTTACTAATTACCGGTGAATGTTGCTGGATCTCCAAAGTAGGTGTATTTAGTAGGTGTTGACATCAATGACAAAACCATACCAAAATACCAACAATTAGTATACCAAAAATACTAAACTTAAACACTTAAACAATTTAGCAATAAATCGATATAATAGTTTTACTAACAAACTGGTTAACACAAATGCAAATGAAATTGCAAATAAGCCATTCACCCATAGAAGCATAATCACCATAACACAAGAGATTTTGATGTGGAAACCCAAATGGGAAAAACCACGGTGAGATGAAACTCACAAGTAACTATCTGCAAAATAGTAACCAGACCGATTAAGGTCAGACCAGTTAAGGTCATACAATATTCATTACCAGAACAGATCCTGCTAGGAATCTCAATCTCTGTTAGGAGATAAGTCTAATTAAATACTACCTTGTGAGAGGATTTCAGATCCATGGTTGTGAACCACCTTGTTAGAGGATTTACAAAGGTTTTGCAAGGCCTACCCAGTTAAGGGTTACAGACTTGTCAAAGATGTGAGTAATCAACAAGTGAGTGATCTAAATACTAGCACATTATGCTTGGTTAGATCCTTGATAGCTCATTGTTAATGCATTTCAGAATTACTTCAGTCTTCAATATCTTCACACTTTGTTTCTTCACACAGACCTAATCTTCTTCTGTGATCGCACATGCAAAAACTTCATCTACTACACAAAAATCCTAACACTTCCTAAAACCCTAGACATGATGTCCTTATAAAGGAATCTGATTTCATGTCAGTCTAATAGGATTACATTGCAAGTTCCTAGGTTCAGTGCATCTGAACACATTTGGTAACACAACACAGAATCACCGCCAAAGTATCGGTGGATGATAACTCATCACAAAAATAATACCAGTTGGTAACTCATCACAGAGTAATACTGGTTCATACATCTACCTATTACTGGTTCACATATTTTACTCATTACCGGTTTGCCAAAATGAAGACTAGAAAAAATGATAACTATCACTTCAGTTCCTTCGTATCGCTTGAGATCCTTGAACTGCTTGAGGTCTTCATACCACTTGGGAACGGTAGACACTTTCTACAAAAACTGATAGCCTAAAGGCTATAATACATAATACTGGTTTGGAAGAAATAATGGTTGAGCATAACTCATACATACAAAAAGTGATCTCAAAGCAAGTGTGTGTCCATCAATGACAATCACAACAACATTATCAAAAATGCCAACAATCTCCCCCTTTGGCATTGATGGCAACACTTAGGAATTTTTTTTTTGACATCTAAGTGTTTTACAGCAAAAAATATGCCATAATCAAAATTACTCCCCCTAAGCATATAAACTACCCCTTTTGTAGAAAATACAATGTATACTACTCTCTTACAGAGATAAACATGAAATTATATATAACATGCATCAAAATTTTAAATACAGAATACTACTCCTCTTTTGCCAACAATGACAAAGTACAGCTAAATAACCCCTGTTTCCATTTATCATTAAAATCATAAGCGTTTATGACAATAAAGAGTGAAACTTGTCAAAAATTGATATAAAGTCCTACATAAATGTCTTCATGGATAAAGACCATGACTCAAGCAATGAGGTAGCAACCTCACTTTCTATTTGCATCTAGAAAACCTATTCCTCCATGGCATCCAAGGTACTCATCACTTGAGTGACCTTTAAGGCACCTAGATTGAGATAGCATTTCTAAAGTATTTGCAGTCTTGGTAGTAGAAAAAGTTGAAGTTCCTACAGATCTCATGTCCAATTGCTGATCTCTAACTCTATTCTTCCAGTCTAGAGTTGAAACCGGTGAATGGTTTGCCCAAATGTAGTGAAGGAATCATAGGGTGTCTTGAAGGTGCTTATATATGCCTGCAAATTAGATTGCAGTTTGTCTTTCTGAGCAAGCACATCATTACAAATTAGATGGGGTTGGCTTATCTTACTGAGTAGTAATTTCCCCTCATCTATAGCATCTCTTATGTCCTTCTATGCCTCCTAAAGTTAAGAATGGAGCTCATTTAACTTCTTCACTAAGGTCGTGTTCAGTACCTTTTGATGCTTCTTTTGAGCATTGGCTTTAGCAACATCTTCTAGGCATTGCACTTAGTCCTCTACAACTATGCATAAGATTTTTAGTTGAGCTAGAGAGGAATCAGATCATGGGAGGTTGGTACTGGGATTCAAACTGGTAAGAGTTTCCACCGCAGTTTGAATAACATCTTGCTCCTTCTTCCTCCTTAGCACTTCCAGTTGCTCTTGGGCAAGCTTAATGCTTTGTAGCAGCTCCGTTTTATTTGTAGATTGGAGGTCAATGGGACTGGTAATATTGGCTAGTTTGGCTTGACTATCAGTTGCCTTTGGGGTCTCCACTTGTATGCTCTTTGCCACTTTCTCCTTGTCCTTGGCTTTTTGCTTTTCTTCTTCTACCTTCTTTTGCTCCTCTACTTCTTTATTTCTTTTCTCTTCTTCCTTCTTCCTTTCTTCTTCTTCCTGCTTATCTTCTTCCTTCTTCTTCTCCTCTTCTTTTCTCTTCTCCTCTTCCTTCTTCTTCTTCTCCCCTTCTTTTCTCTTCTCCTCTTCCTGTTTCTTTTCTTCTTCCTTCTTTTTCTTCTCCTCTTCCTACTTCTTCTTCTCCCTTTCTTTTCTCTTCTCCTCTTCCCATTTCTTTTCTTCTTCCTTCTTTTTCTTCTCCTCTTCCTACTTCTTCTTCTCCTCTTCCTACTTCTTCTTCTCCTCTTCCTTCTTCCTCTTCTCCTCATCCTGTTTCTTTTCTTCTTCCTTCTTCTTCTTCTCCTCTTCTTGTTTCTTCTTCTCCTCTTCCTGCTTCCTCTTCTCCTCTTCTTATTTTCTCTTCTCCTCCTCTTGTTTCCTTTTTTCATTCTCCACTTGCTCTCTGTTAACCTTTTCTTTGTCCTATTTATCCTTGTCCACTTTCTCTTTGTTAGTTTTTTCCTTTGCTATATCTAGGGTGACATTTTCACCATCCAATGCATCAAAGTCAATAGGGTCCATTTGTTTAGCGACTAGTTCTCCTACACTATCATACACCTCATCCGGTTTTTCAATTTTCGGTTCTTGTTCAGCCTTCTTGTTGGCTTCAGCCACTTGGTGCAACCTCAAAGTGGCTTTGGTATGAGAGTGGGTGTCTTTTACCACTTCAAGGACTTTCCCTTCTAGCAACAAGAGTCTCCTTCGCATGAAGAAGAGGCCTTTATATTTTTCCATAACTTCATAAAGTTTTGAATTAGACACATCAGGAAAATATTGAGAAAATATTTCCTCTCTTATTTCCTATTCCTTTTCTATGGCAATGCGCCATTTTTTATCTAAAGAATTGTATAAAGAATTTGGTATCACAGATTTAATTTCTGATGGTGACTAGTCATTAATACATAAATATTGAATGACTTCCTATTCTACTTCCTCTTTCTCATTGTCATTGAAATCATCAAAATAATCTACTAAATCACTCAGCACTTTTCTCCTAATATTCTTGATAGTTCTTTGACAATGTGTCAAAGGTTTGTAAGAGGAAATATCAATATTTTTTAGGTGTTGATGATGCTAGTTCATTGCTGGTTGTCTTTGTCTTCTTCCTTGTTTGCCTAGTCTTCTTAGGCTGTTCTTTAGATTTTGTGTCCTCTGAGTCTGATGTGTTGCCTTTTATCTTCTACTTCCTCTCAAATACCTTGGCAGGTTTAACTTCTGATTTCTTCTTTGTCAGTGACCGCTTGGTCACTTTAGGACTTGCTGGAGTAACCGGTGCTGATATAAATGGCACTACCTTTCCCTTCTTTACTGAAGGCTCTTCAACTAGTCTAACCCTTTCTAGATAGGTGTCGATTCTCTTCTTCTTAGGATCAAGCGATGAGTCAAGTAGGGTAGAAGCATACCCATCTAGCATATCATACATTACCTCATATCCCGTAGGTTCCACCTTTTCTTTTCTAGGCTCAACCGCCTCCATTATACACTCATCTACTCTTATGGTGAAGCATATGTCCTCTTCACACTTCTTGACAATATCACTATATATTCTCACCCTTTGGCTCATCTTGCATCTGAACTCATCAAAGTATTTGTTCAGGACTTCAGGATAACCAGTTCCAACCACTTGAAGACTTTCTCTGATTTGCTTGGTAACTAGTTTGTCAACAGACCACTGAATATCACCAACTCCTAGGAAGTAGCCTTGGAAGTAGAAGAACAATCTGACCAATAGTTGTCCAAATTTAAACTTCAAGGCATTGTCCTATTTGATTGACTTCAAATTCACCAGAAGTTTCCTTTGCATATAGGTGCATAAATCAAACGAGGCATCTTCCATGATCATCCTATAGGCGACATTTACCAGTGTAGCAAAGACAAAGTTAATTTTGCTAGCATGGAATGTCCGGTAACCTATCACCATGCAGGCATATTTGACTAAATCATCCTTGATGGTATTGATGGTCATTCCCCATCGGTCGCTCACAGAACTGGTGAGCTTGGTCATTTCCATCTTAATGACTTTCCTTAGGGCTGGCACCTCTCCAATGTTACAGAAACTAGTGATGACATGAATCATTTCTAGTGTGATGTCATGTGTCCGCTCTAAATACATTTTGTCATCATGCACTCTGCTTAGAATGATGCAAATGTGATCATCTGTAAAATCTTCAAGGAAATAGACCGTATTGTGAAGCTTCTTCTTTTCCAAGATGTTGTATTCTGGTTTGATCTTCTTTTCCTTCCCGCAGAATAAGCTTAACTGAGAATGGATCACTAGAGATCCTAGGTCTTCAATTTTATAGTCAATATAATCTGAAATACCTTCCTCAACTATAACACCAATGGGTATTTGGGATAAGGCATTATATTTTGCCTTCCATTGGATGAAGTCTACTAAATCAATGGGTTCACTAGAACTAGAGTGCAATGCAAAAGCCATGATAAGCATAGAAACTTTGAAAAATACCTTTGCAAGTCAAGATTTAGGGCTTGCAAGTTCCACTTTGCCACACACTACTTCAGTTGCTGGATCACCGCTTTGAGTTCTACACTTGACCGATTGATATTATCTTCTAATTCTTCTTCAAAGTTTTGAAATCTCTCTGAATCGTAAGACAAATCACCTTTTGTCGCTCTGCACTTGAAAACTTCTTTTCTCTCAAATTGATAAGTGAAAATGACTTGAAAATCCCTTTTAAATGAATTCTTCATCTACCGTAATAAATGCTCCACCATTAGGGCGTAAACCATAATTTTCCTTTTACTGTTTCCGATCTTTTGCTAATTGACAAGTATCACATACTGGTTAAGGTCTTTTATCGGTGTAAACCGGGAGTTCAAAACATTTCACTGATTTATTTCCCCCTAAGCTTTTCTATAGCTTAGTTTGCTAGATCAGTGACTTCCACACTAGGCACAGAAACCAGTTCTTCTTGTGACACTTCTTTAGGTTTCTTCTTCCATGATGTCTTCATATTTGTTTTAATAGTTTCAACATCAATCTTTCCTTCTGGAGTGACTGGTATACCATTTGATATGTTCTTTCTCATTCTGTAGGTTTTGGTAGAGTGTCCCGGTTTGTTGCAATGATAGCAAACCATTCCAAGTGATCTCCAAGGTCCATTATTCATGTTTCCATTCTTCCTTCTGCATGTTGTAGTAGTGTGACCATTTCCATGACAGATCAAACATGTTGCTCTCCATCTGATTTCTGCTTTATAGCCACCGCTACCTGACTGATGATTATAAGTATTAAACCGGTTTGGATTTTGATTCCTAGAGGGTTCAGAAAAAACTCCTTGAATCCTTTGAGGATACCTTTCAGTGTTGTGCATGATGGACCTACATTCAAATTCTCTATGCCCAAACTTTTTGCATGCATAAAAATTTCCATTGAATCTATTGGATCTAGGCTTATTGTTTAGAAAGTAAGGAAAGTTATTGTAAGCCTTATTTCTACATACACTAGCAGTATGTCCTTCCTTGAGACAGTTAAAGAAAATAGGTTTGAAATTTTTCTTACCTTTATCCTTTGATATCAATTGCTTCTTTGATGCTACATCTTTTGTTCCAAAGGTCTCACCTTCCTCATAACCAGAAAAACCAAGTCCAGTGGTATTCTTCACCGGTTTCACCAATTCAAGCTTTTATTCTAGCTTAACAGTGCTCTTACTGAATTTGGCAAGTATTTCCTTTGACTCAGTGAGTTCTTTTAAAATAGTAGCATTGGACTCCTTCAAGGTTGCATTATTATAAATATCCAAGTTTAGTTCACCTTGCATTTCTTCTTTTTCTACTTTACTCTCTTGGAGATGAGCGGTAAGTGCACTAATTTCTTGCTTTAGCTTGGAGATCTTATGATCTTTGTCTTTTACCAGATCTTCAGCTTTTCTCTGGTTCTCAAGCTCTTGACACATCCTGATAGTCAATCCTTCAAGTTCCCTTCTTAGGTTGGCATTAGACTCAACTTCTTCAACTAGGGCTTCCATGTCTACTTCATCATAGGAACTGTTTTCAGTTAGTTCCATTAGTTTTTTAGCATGCTCTCTTCTTTTTTCCAGAGAGGCCTTATATTTTACTTTGAGTTCATCATAGGCTTTCTGAGTCTGAGTGAGCCAATGAGTAAGTTCCCTCACAATGTATTCCCCCATATCTCTTTCCAAGTGGTTAGACTTGTAGAAAGGTTGGCTCTAATACCAATTGATGAATACTAAGAGGTGGGGGGTGAATTAGTATAGAAAAAAATACTAAACTTAAACACTTAAATAGTTTAACAGTAAACCGGTATAACAATTTTACTAACAAACTGGTTAACACAAATGCAAATGAAATAGAAAATAAGGCATTCACCCACAAAAGAACAATCACCATAACACAAGAGATTTTGACGTGGAAACCCAAATGGGAAAAACCACTGTGAGATGAAACTCACAAGTAACTATCTATAGAATAGTAACCAGACTGGTTAAGGTCAGACCGGTTAAGGTCATACAATGTTCTTTACCAGAACAGATCCTATTAGGAATCTCAATCTCTGTTAGGAGATAAGTCTGATTAAAGACTACCTTGTGAGAGGATTTCAGATCCATAGTTGTGAACCACCTTGTTATAGGATTTACAAAGGTTTTTCTAGGCCTACCTGGTTAAGGGTTACAGACTTGTCAAAGATGATTGGTTAGATCCTTGATAGCTCATTATTAATGCATTTCAGCATTACTTCAGTCTTCAATATCTTCACACTCTGTTTCTTCACACAAACCTAATCTTCTTCTGTGATTGCACATGCAAAAACTTCATCAACCACACAAAAACCCTAACACTTCCTAAAACCCTAGACATGATGTCCTTATAAAGGAATCTGATTTCATGTCAGTCAAATAGGATTACATTGCAAGTTCCTAGGTTCAGTACATCTGGACACATTTGGTAACATGACACAGAATCACCGCCAAAGTGTCGATGGATGATAAATCATCACAAAAACAATACCAGTTGTTAACTCATCATAGAGTAATACTGGTTCATACATTTACCTATTACTGGTTCACATATTTTACCGATCACCGGTTTGCCAAAATGAAGACTGGGAAAAAGGATAACTGCTACTTCAGTTCCTTTGTACCACTTGAGATCCTCGAACCACTTGAGGTCTTCATACCGCTTGGGATCGATAGACACTTTCTGCAAAAAATAGATAGCCTAAAGGGTATAATACATAATGCCAGTTTGGAACAAATACTGGTTGAGCATAACTCATACATACAAAAAGTGATCTCAAAGCAAGTGTGTGTCCATCAATGACAATCACAACAACATTATCAAAAATGCCAACACTTGTTTGGAGGCTTTTTCAGTCCTTCTTCTTGCCTTTTCCATCTCTATTTAGAGTAGAGTTTTTTTTCGATGTGGTTTTCTCTATTTCTTCGGTTCATAGAGATTTCATTGTATTTGGGTACCTCATCAGGCCTTGTTGTTGGGACCCATCTTTCTTGCTTTTAGTAGCTGTTCTAGGTTTTAGCTTCTCCCTAAGTCTATCTTAAGGGGGGGTGTTAGAGTATTCAGTGTCTTTACTTGATTAATTAAATAACATTTGTTTAATTATTTAAGTTCCCTTTATTTGTTTTACACTTAAGCTAACTTTAGGTGCATAATAATTAATTCTTTTATTAATTATTATGTGCAAGCCTAGGTCTAACTTTTTAGGGTTTCTTGACCTATTAGAGGTTAATTCTATTCATTGTATTGTAAGGATTACCACATTACATATTTTTATGAACATTGAGCTCTCTTCTTTTGAGCATATTTTATGTGTATTTGTTTTTCTATTATTGCTTCCTTGCATCTCCTTGTAACATGTTATTTAGCTTGAAGAGATCATTTGGGCTCCTATGGTGTTGTATTTCTCAACTCTCACAGAAGTTCACATTGATTTCTTTGAAGGATAAAGAGAATGAGGTGAATTTGTGTCCTAAGAAAATTTGTAGTATTGAGAAACCCGTGGCAAAGTTTATATCGGAAGATTTGAAGAAAGATATGATAGAACCAGTTGTAGAGGTTATACCAGAGGGTGACATAAGTTTGTAGAAGGATGTGACAGATGAGCATGATGGACAAGTAGAACCAGATGAAAGAGAGCTTATGGTGATAAACCAAATGAAGTCTTATGGCAGAAACAAATCAGAGTTAAAGAAGAAAGAAGGTAGTAAATAGAGACAATGTACAGATCTGAAGCAAAGAAAGAGAAAAAGAGAGAGTCAAAGGTTAGAGAAGCCGATTGAGGCACCAAAGGAACTATAGAAGAGGTTAGAAAATAAGGAAGATGTTTCGATTAGAAATGAGCATGGGCTATTTATGTTGAGATTCAAGAACATTGAGAGGGGGGGTGAATCAGTGTTCTATCGGTTTGATTAATTTTAGCCTTATTAAAACATGCATACACCAACCAATATACCAGTACATACAAAATTGAAAGAAGTAAAGAAACCAATAAGCCAATCACATTAATATACACCATAACACACAGAAGTATACATGGAAAACCTCAAAGAGGAAAAACCATGGTGGGATTTGTGACCCACAATATCAATTCACTCACCATATGAAGAGATATTACAAAATATAGGGGCATGCACTTGCAGGAATGCTTACATCCTAGAGCACACTGATCAATCACAAAAGGAGCCTCACTAACTATATATAATTCTAGACTTCAATTTGGAGAAATGAGTGAACTGCTAAGATGGTATCTTCTATGCCATAATACAGTTTCGGTTAAGCTCTATCTGTTTCATCCTGAAACCTTAAACCCTTTACCAGAATTACCCTTTACAATAATATCCTTACATACATGATCCCTCTGATATATTTCACATTATATCACATCCACATATTCCATAATATCTCTCTCTCTATATATATATCTTAAAATGATCTAATCAAACTAACCTATATACCCTATACAATTTATCATGCCTTATGTCAGCTTACAAAGATATTTATAATAACAAATTAGATGTTGGACAGATAACATAAATACATGAATATCAAAATTAATTGCTGATGCCAAATCTAAGAGATGTCGTCCTCCAATACTAATAACATTATTCTAAAACCATGTCGGCCTACATTGCCGGTGAACGAAGAAATCCTTCCATCATATCAGTGTTAGTGAAGTGTCTATTGGTACACAACTGAACCAAAACATGAAGCTGGAACAAGATACCATGTTGCCATAAATGATAACATAGTGAAACCAACCAATTGAGTGTCAATTGCCAACAATCTTCCCCTTTAGCATTGATGGCAACACTCATGTGAAAAATGGTCAAGGTTTCATTTGTTGGTTTCATCCTACTTGCTCCCCCTAAGTTGAATATTCATCAATGATCATAATCAAAAGTACTCTATACTCCCCCTAATGTATATAACTCCCCTTTTTTCTTTTTCACATCTATATCACTCCCCCTTTGACACTAATGCCATAAAAAATTTCCAAAAACAATTCCAAAGATCCAAAACTGAGACAAGAAATGAAAGATAGTGTACAATGAATATCCCAAAAATATCTTACTGGAGCTTAACAAATTTGAAAATTTTCATATAGGCCTTCTCCAATAGCTCAAGATAAGTATCCCAACTAGATTTGAAAGTGCCAGAAATAGATACGAGTCCATTTAACATATGTGCAAATTATTCTTTCTCACTTAACTCTGTCGGTGTGGACTTCCCAACCATATTCATACACTCCTTCTTAAGTACACTGAGTGAATCCAACCGGGGACTCACCAAGCCTCTAAGACTTCTGGCTAATTCTGTTTGCTTGTGTGAAACTCTCCAGTGCTTGCCGGTTTGAAATCTGTTGCAAGTATTGAAATTCCTTTGAAATGTGCTTAATAATTATCTTAAGCTTGCTAGATGGGCTCACTTCTCTGTCAGTCTTTCACTCTGGGACTAGTCTATGCAAGATAGTGATAGACTGATTAATAATCCCTTTATCCATAGATCCCTCCTTTATCAATTTCTATGTAGCCATCATCATGAGTTCAGTAGGACTCATCTCGGTTGTGTTTTTCTTTGCAGCCTTCGAGGTGTTAATTGAAAACAATGATGGACCTACTACTGGTTCCTTGCCGGATTTCCTTTTCTTCTCCTTTGATGATTTATCCTTAATAGCTTCCTCATTTGCACTAGTGGCTTTGCCACTTGGTGCAGTCTCTGTAACTGCTAGTTCCTCTATAGGAACTATAACCTCAACCTGTACATTTGTATCTGGAAGACTGTTATCCTCAATACTAGTATCCTATACAATATTAACCTTTTCACTCTCTGTATTTGCCGGTATTTCAATATTTACCTGTACATTTGTATTATTGGGGGCTTGATTTCCACTATCTTAATGGTTTTTAAAATAGAGGGTGAAGTACCTATAATACCCTTTCCTTTCCCTTCAACCGGGGTGTCTGTAGTGTCTATTTTTTATTTCGGTGAAGTAAAGAAACCTCGGTTCTCTTCAAAGAACTTAACCCATGCCTTTTAGGTTTCCTTTATTATCTCATTTACCCTTCCTAGCATAAGACTAGTTATTCTATGTTTGATGTTAAAGATTTTTCTATCTGCAACCTCAAGTGTCTTATCCATTTCCTCTAGAGTAACAAAAACACAAACATATAACAACTCTTTAATTTTAATATGCTTCTCTTCTTGTATTGTTGATACCTCCTAGCATCTAACATATCATACAATTCTGTCGGTATTTGGTTTTCAATTTCTATCAAGGCTTTCTTATAAATATCCAAATATAACAAAGTTGCTTCCTCTACCTCTCTTTGTTCAATATTATCTAAATGATCATAGTAAAACTATACATTCTTTAACATGTCATCCTTAGTTATTTCATCAACTAATTTTGCACAAGTTTTTCATGGAATAATAGTTACATTACTAGATTGAATTGCCATATCATTGTCACCCTTCTTCTTCCTTTTTGCAATACCAGATGGAGCTAAAGTTTTTACTTTTGGTGCTTGCTTTTATGCTGGTAATTTGAATGTAACTCTCCTAACCAGTTACTTTTTAGCCTCTACCTTGGTTTTCTTTGTTTTCTTCCTTATAACCTTCTTGAAAGCAAGGGGTGTGTCATCCTTAGATTCAAACTTTGCTGTAACAGGCTCAATGTGTACTTATGGATCCTTCCTCTTTTTTCCTTTCTCTAGGACAACATCAATCAATGCTTTAATGTCTTGTGAGACTTTCTCTACAAAATTGCTTGCCTTTCCTTCCTACTTCTCTCTCTTCTTCCAGTTGATCTCTATTTCAACCTCTTGTGTCTTTTTCTTAGAAATACCACAAGGTTTCTCAGCTTCATCAACTGGTGCATCAATCAACATCTTTGCATAAGCATCAATGATCTATGCATCAACTTTGTAGCCCATTTCTCAACCCTAATCTTTCAGGGCTTAACCACTTCCATAAGTGTTAGATCTTTCTTCACCATGAAGCATATATCAGTTGAGTATTTTTCAACAATATGCTTCCCTAGATTTCATAGACTTTTGGAATGCTTTGAAATATCCCCATACCTTATCATCTCTTTGACTGCCCAATGTAGCAATTGACTGTTTCAATTGTCTCCCTACTGGGATATCAAATGCCTATTGTCACTTCCCAAAACTGGGAGTGTCATTCATGAAAAATAACATCAAGCAGACAATTAATTTGCCATACTAGAAAGTCCCTTTCTTTTCTCCTTTAATTTTTTCTAAGTTTATTAACAATTCATCCAACATCCATCCACATAGATCTAATTTCTCATTTTCTCTCATCATCTTGTAAATAGGAACTGGAAACAAAATTCAGTTAGTTTGACTAAGTTACCTTGTAACCAATGATCATGCTATCAAATCTGATGTTTGTGTTAGTAATAGTGTTGATTCTCATAGATCTCTTGTCTGATGTTACACCAGTGATTTTGTTGACATAATCATTAGAAACCTTTTTATTTGGACATTTCCCTACCTATAGAAAACCGGTGAGTGCCCTGATGGCTTCCTTGGTGATTTTATAAGGTCTATCTAGCCAGATAAACTCCCCATGTACTATTCCTAAAACATACCTAATGATTTCATCTTCAAATTCTGGAATGCCCAAAATTTTGGTAAACCCTAAGTCTTCAATGTGCTTGTATGCAAGTTTGATCTTTCCAGAATCTCCCATAAGCTCGCTCATGTAAATGCCCTTTATATCCAATGTCCCCAATCCTCAATGTGACAATGTATGTATTCCCTAACATCTTCAACATAAACCACACCTTCCAAAACATGTGAAAATGCTCCAAGCGAGTCATCCAGGGTAGCCACATGTGGAGACCACTTGAAAATTGGCCTGGGTCAGTCCTTGACCTCTACAACAGTCAGATTGGCAACAAAGATAGGAATAGATGATGATCTTGCTTCCATTATTAAGGTTAAGTACCTGATAATCATTGTGTGTGAAAACCTACAAAACTCTTTTAGTCACTGGTGAAATCACTCAACAAGATATCTGATCACATTAAATAACCTTTGATCTCTTTGAGTCTCTCTTAATCACACTGAATCGCTCTGAATGCAAGGTGATAAAAAATGAAGTGAATTTGACCTTTTATACTCTAAGAAATACCCTAGTCTTTCCTTGATATCAATGAATTCTGGTGAAAGATATCGAATCTCAAACAAAACATATCCATGCCAGATAAGCATCTCCAATGCCTGGAACATCTTCCAGAACCTCTTCCTGGGGCATATGCAACATCTTCATGAATTTTGCCTACCCCTAAGGCATCTGCCTCAGTTATTGGTTGAGCTACTTGCTGGTGTAGGAGAAACCTCATCTGCTAGATAAGTAACTGGTGCATTATCATCTGGTGATTGTTCTTCAGTCTTCCTGACCTATCTCTGGGTATGATCTTATCGGATTTCACTAACCTTTTCTTTCCCTTTCTCATTTGATCCTCCATTACCAACCGGTGGATTTCTGTTTCTACAAAATTTAGCAATATGTCCAACCTCATTACATGCATAACATGTAACATTGTTCCTTTGAATTGCTTTTCTAAAACCAGTATAATTGCTTGACCTGCATTGATTAGCCATATTTCCAAATTTTCCACATGCATAGCATTTAACATTCATTATGCAATTTTCTGTCTTATGACCATACTTATTACATTTACAACATTGACCAAGAGAAGATTCAAGGTTCTAATTTGCTCTATTTCTACATTGCCTAGCCATGTTACCAAACTTATTGCAAACAAAACATCTACCATTAAATTTATAAGAATTAAATTGCCTTACTAGTGCCTTATGGTTTTGATCTTCATCAATAGTACTGGAACTCTATCCTTGCTCAAATCCAAGTCCACTGGAATCTCCAATCCGCCTTTGTCTTTTCAATAATTCATCTAGTTGTGCTAAACTAATCTTGAATTTTTCTTTATACTCACTTGCACTAGTCAAATCATCTCTCAGAATTATCATTTGATGCTCAAGCTCTTGTTCATTGCTCTGGGATTGTACTAAATCAGTTCTCAACAAATCATTCTCATGAACCAACCTACCACATTCTTCAAATTTGTTCTTCAGGGATACAGCAAGATTTTATTCCTTTTTCTTTCGGTCTTCAATCTCTTTAGACATTCTCATAGTTATAGCTTGCATTTCATTTCTCATAACCATTTTCTCCTGACTTAATTTCTGACACTGTTCCTTAAGTGCATCTTTCTCTTCATCATCTTGATTTTGCAAAAGTTCCTTCCTTCTAGCTTGAATAGATGACAACCTCTTCTGTAGGACAAGAATGAATTCCTTAGCAGAATTCAACTCATCTTGTAGCTTTAAGTTCTTCAATCTTTCGGCATCATAATATTCAAATGCCATCTCAAGTTGCTTTTCCAAACCCATATCCATGGATTCTAGATTCAGGATCCTCCTCAAGCCGTTAAACTTCCTTAGAGGCACAAGGCTCTGATACCAATTGTTGGAATCCAAGAACACTAAGAGGGGGGCGTGAATCAGTGTTCTACTGGTTTGATTAATTTTAGCCTTATTAAAACATGCATACACTAACCGGTATACTGATACACATAATTGAAAGAAGTAAAGCAACCAATAAGTCAATAACATAAATGAACACCATAACACACAAAATTATACATGGAAAACCTCAAAGAGGAAAAACTACAGTGGGATTTGCGACCCACAATATCAACTCACTGGCCATATGAAGAGATATTACAAAATATAGGGGCTTGCACTTGCAGGAAGGATTATAGCCTAGAGCACACTGGTCAACCACAAAAGGAGCCTCACTAACTACATATAATTCTAGACTTCAATCCGGAGAAATGAGTGAACTGCTAAGATATCATCTTCTATACTAGAATATAGTTCATGTTAAGATCTATCTGTTCTAGTTTGAAACCCTAAACCTTTTACCTGAATTACCCTTTACAATAATATCCTTACATACATGATCTCTCTGATATATTTTGCATTATATCACATCCACATATTCCAAAATCTCTATATGTATATCTCTTAAAATGATCTAATCTAATTGACCTATATACCCTATACAATTTATCATGTCTTATGTTAGCTTACAAAGATATTTACAATAACAAATTAGATGTTGGCCAGATAACATAAATACATGGATATCAAAATCAATTGTCGATGCTGGATCCAAGAGATGTCATCTTCCAATACCGATAACCTTATTCTAAACCTATGTCGGCTTGAATTGCCGATAAACAGAGAAATCCTTCCATCCTCTCGATGTCAATATCGATGTCAGTGAAGTGTCTGTCGGTACACAACTGAACCAAAACATGAAGCCGGAACTATATACCATGTTTCCATCAATGACAACATAGTGAAACCAAGCAATTGAGTGTCAATTGCCAACACTTTATCCTGAATCCATTTAGATGTTCATGAGTTGCCTCTCATGGAACATCTTCTTTTAGCTCGATTGTCTGATGTAGGAGCATCCCTAATCGATAAGAAATCTTGCATCAACCAAAAATATTTCCTTTCAGTTTTGTTCTTGTTTAGTTATTTATGCAGTTTTATGTGTTCTTACTAGTTGGTAATGGTAGTTTCTTTCTTTTTTTGGAAGATCTTATTTTTTGGTATTTAGGCTAGTTCATGTGATTAATTCTATATTTTCAGTTCATTTGGGTTCTTTTCTGATTAGTTATCACTTTCAATTGACTATTTCTGGGTTCTGGGATAGTTCTTGTGCTTACCAGTTGGTTTTCCTTAATTACTGGCATGATTCTTGGTGTGTGGATCTATCTTGGGCTTTTTCCTGATGCTCTTTCGCATGTGGTTGAACTTCCTGCTAAACTGCACTTTGTGGTTGTTATTCTCCAAAAATATTTCTTTAATTCTTTGGGCCGACATAGTTACACATTTCATTTTCCTGCATTGGTATATGTAATCTTATGAGGCCAACCCAGATATGTTCCGGTGGGTATAAATATGATAATATGTATTCATTTGTATGGGCATATGAAGTAGAATTAAGAATAAGGATTGAGATTCGCATTTTGGGATCCAGTTGATTCTTAGAGTCCCAAATTGGATTGTATCTGGATTGAAGCCAGCATGTAACCAGTTAACTTTTGGATGTTCTTTGATGATTATATGATGATAACTGGATGGTTGCTAGAAGTTCTAAAGCAATATTATGATTTGTTTATGTGATCTTGTTCTATTTTCTTGTTTCTTTTGTTGTGTTACTCTTGTTGCATCACTTTCATATACTTATATATGCATGTAGTTTTCGACTTCTGATGTGTGAAATGAGATGTGTAGGAAACTAATCCATGTGACCATGGAATTTTATGGAGAACTAAGGCCAAACCTATGTGAAATAGTAAAGCCAAGGTTTGTCTATTTGGAGAGACAATACCTCGTATGTGATGTGTTTAATTTTGTAATAGTGAAGCTTGAGTGTAAGTTCATATTTGTAAATGTTAATTTTATTATTCCCAAAAAGGACATGCCAAGTGTATTTTGTGATGTGTATATTATGGTGTCACTTGACACTTGTGATGTGTGTTAGTTGGTAAATTACATGTCCTTAGGAGGGAAATTGTGAACCCAATGCATTTTTAAATATCTTGTTGTGGTTACAAAAGATAAGTTGGTTAGAGAGCCATTAGTTTGGTCAAATCAAGTTTGACCCGTAGACAAACTTTAGGTGGGTTTTGGGGGGGTCAAACTAACTCCTAGGATTGAGTTTAAGTCACTTTTGAAGGCCAATTTGATATACCTATGGGTAAGGGACATTTTTAGCCATGTGACCACTCACATATGACTCTCAAATCACTTCAAAAGTGGGTTTTTCAAGATGGACGAAATTAAACTTTTAGAAGATTGACTCTTGGGTAGACAACCTTCCTTTTGGTTTTTAGGTACACTTCCCCATCTTATAACCACCCTTTTTAGTTTTCATTTCTAGAAACCCTGTAAGAGGTTGGGACGACCAACATATGGGAACTCACATCTTGTCTAAGGATGTTGTAAAGTGTGACGAGATTCTACATAGGAGAGATATTCAAACTTGAGACTTTGATCACCCGCTCTCCAATCTTGGACACAAGTTTAGTATTGGATTAAAAATTTTAGAGTAGAATTTTGGCTAAGGAGATTGTAAGGGAATTGGGTATCTCTTCTACAACATACATTCCATAGTAGGAGTAAATGTTGGTGTTAATCCTTCCCAAGTAGATTAGTTGCATTCATGATATGTGATGGTAAAATCTAAATTTGTTGTGAAATGAATATGTTTCTATGTTCTTGAAAGTATGTTTTTGAACTATTTTTAGTTGCTTTCGTTTGGATTTTTCATGTTTTCTATACATGGGAATGAAGACTAAACTCACCCTTGGGAGGGAAGAGTAGTCTTAGGGTGGAGAGTTTTAGGATAGTCTAAGGGTGTAGAGTCTCACTTCTTGGAAGAGAGGGATAAACAAGGTTTAAAAGCCTTGTTGTTGTTTGTTTTTTATATATAACATATGGGGGTCACAAAGGAGAGAATGGCTTGAAGCCTTGGGGATCATAAGGATTATTTTGGTCATGTGAGAGACCAAGTAGATGGATCTTTTTTATTGTGAGGATCTAGTTATTACTGAGGGGGGGGTGAATCAGTAATAACAATAAATTGAAATTTTTTATCAATTTGAAAATAATTCTCAAAAGCAGTTCATAACTAGTACTGGTATCTACTCAATCAATCACTTAAAGAAGATTTACCAAACTACTCATTCATGTGTTCATCAACATGCAAGCAATGTAATGATATCAAATCCACACATAAACAAATCAACCACCATATGAATACATATATTTTTTACATGGAAACCCAAATGGAAAAAACCACAGTGGGAATTGGTACCCTCAAAATTTGCACTCTTTTAAAATGTGCCTTGTCAAAGGCCTAACCTAGTTAGGAGCTAATAATGATCAGTTAAGAGTAGATCTTGTTAGCAGTCACGTGGTGAAGTGATTTTAACCTCAACTCTATTAGGATCTCTACCCTGTTAGTAGTAACCTTGCTAAAGGATTTAAACTCAAGTTAATGAGCCACCTGGTGAAGGGATTTATAATATCAAGCCTATTAGGACCTACCCAGTTAAGGGATTTTAATACTATTGTAATTGTTAGGGAACAATAGGTAAATGACCCGATCACAACACTCTCTACTTGCTAGTAAAGATTCATTTCAGCTCCAATCTGCTTCACACATATAGACATCTCAATCTGGTTTGACACACTCTCCTTTTCTGATCACCGACACAAAATCTCTTCTCAAACTCAACCTAAATACACTTTTCAACTAGGTTAGTTAAATAACCCTAACTTACAATAGATTTACATCATAGATCATATCAAATCATTACAAATCATTACAGATCATCATTTCAAACTGTTACAACAAATTTCAAGACAACTACAGTAGTTGAATGATCATAACACATCGCCGCACATCGATCTGATAAGATGTCAAACCCTTATCACATTCTGCTAAGAACTTTGTTGTTTCCCAAAAAAATTGCTTCTTGATCATGATCAAACAACTTTTTATCACTTCACACATATTCTAACATGTCACCACTAAGATAAGATCATGAAAAGATTCACCGCCAAACCAAAAAACATTATCGGTTAAAGATCATGTCACTGATTCTCAAACCCTACACTGAATTTAAAATAGTCAATTACAAACATGACTTATGGTTCTCCAAACATGATACGGTTCCTGTCTAGACTTATTATAATGTCATAAGCATACATTCCAAACCACAACACCTAACTCAACACGGATCTCTACTGCAACCATCTCCTTTGTTTTTGCTTATCAGTTGATTGCAACTTAGCAGTTTTGATGTCCAGCTCAATCCATTACCAATTAGGCTATACTTAGATAACTTATATGATATACCAAAAATAAACAAACATGGTTGCCATCAATGACAACACAAATAACTGATCATAAAGAATCATATCACAATTATATCATCACCAACAGTTCATCAATCTCCTCATATCAACATCATCCTTTACCGATACATCATCATCTCTATCAGTTATGCCAACATGCCAACATTATCCCCCTTGGGCATTAATGACAACACTAAAAGAATGAAACACCAAAATAATCAACTGATGACAAATATCAAGAACTCATCATACCATGATGTACTGATATGTGCTTTAGTTGATCTTCTCTTCCTTTGCATTACTTCTCCCTGTCATTTTTCTTCTCCTTGTCATTATTATTCCCCCCCTTTGACATTAATGCCAAAGGTGTTACTACTTATCAAGTTGCCATTAGTTTTATATCCAAAGTCATTCTATATACTCTAGTCGGTTACTACTATTGAAATATTCAGTCGATATGAATAGAACAGTCGGTTATAGAAGAAAGTAGTCACAGAGCCCAGTATGCACCAAGCTGTCTACCGAGTATCATTCCATGTCTATTGAGAAGAAAAGATGATACACCGAGTTGATATACACCAAGTGAAACGTGTTACTAGATTCATTGAACCTAGACACACATATGAAAATGTGTTACAAGATCAAGGAACATAGAACCGTTATCACATTGGAAATTGCACTTGAAGATTATGTATGATTTCGAGGTCATTTATCCAATGAAATATTTTGTATAGTTATTCATTCGATAAATCATGTTTGTAAGATCGAAGCAATGAATCAGATCACCAACATAAGAGATCTATTTATGCAGCATGGATTAAGGATAAAAGTGTGACAGACAGAGATATACATAGGTGTATGAAGCAAGACATGTGTGATACATGAGAAAGCACTAAGTGTTATGACTATTATAGAGACATAGAAGTCACCGAGAAGGATTTCAGAGAACAGTCAAAGAATAGAGTAAACAGAAGGGTTTACTGAGTTACTTTATGGGTTACTGAGGTATTCTATAAGAAAGTTAATCTTATTTGAGCACATACAATCTGCTATAACATTCTAGATGTAAAGTTGAAGATATTTGTAATGATTTCATTGTAATATTTAAGTTGTAAGAGAAACCTTTAACAGGGTAAAAGACTCTAACCAAGTCTATAAATTGTAAAGCCTTTAACTAGGTGCAACATTTAGATTAAGTGTTGTAAAATCCTTTAGCAAGGTATATCTAATAGATCTTGATACTCCTAACAAGGTAAGCTATCAAAAATAGCTAAACATGTAGCTCTAACCGAGCAATCTTTATTATTGCAGTAGTGAAGTTGTGGGTGCCATCCCCACCACAATTTTTCTCTCTAACCAAGAGTTTCTACATAACCAAAATATATGTTTTATGGAGTGAATCATGTATGATTGTTATTTATTTGTTTTAGCTTTATGTTATGTTATAGCAGTTTTTGGTTTATGCATAATAGTAAAGATATTGTTGATAAAAGGATTTGAAGTATTGATTCACCCCTCTCCTCTCAGTACATTAGCTTTCCATATTGGGCCTAACAGTTGGTATCAGAGCTTGAGTCTTGGAAAAGGGTTTAACAACCTAAAGATAAAGATCTTATCAATGGAAGGCTATAAACAATCTCAGTGAATTGTGTATCTACAAGAAGAGTTGGAGCATGCTAATCAAGTGATTGCAGACATGCAAAGACAAATGCAAAAATCATTGAAAGTGAGAAGAAGATTATTTGATGATTTGCAAGACTCTCAATAGTTAGTGGAACAAATTGAGACATCATCTAAGAATAGTATATCTTAAAAGACTAAAGAAATGATTGGAGTATTGAAAGAAAAGAACAAAGCACTGGTTGATCAACTAAAAGCAATGAGAAGAGGACATGAACATTTTAGCACACAGATGACTGAAAATCTTGATGCATTGAGGACAATTGATGATAAAGTAAGAGATCTAGAGAGAGAAAAACAACAGCTTGAAGCATTAGTATCTGAAAAGAATGATGAAATCATAAGGTTGACTGGGATTTAACAAAATCTATCAAACCAATTAGGTTATGCAAATCATGAAGCAAATTTGAAAGACGATGAGAATCAAGCATTGAAACTTGAAATATCAAGGTTGACCAATGAACTTGAAACAGAAAAGAAATCCAAGGAAACACTGAAGAAGAGCTATGAAGCATCAAAGATGTTGGATGAGCAGCTGAATACAAAAAGACCCAACAAAGAAGTAGGACTCGGTTACAAAGGAAAAGACTCTACTGAGAAGGGAGTTCATACAACCGAGAGAGGAGAATCATCAAAGAAAGCTGGAAACAAGAAGCACATCAAAAGAAAGAAGCCTATTTGTAACTTCTGTGGAAATCAAGGTCATACTACTAACACGTGTCAAATCAGAAAAGGTAAGCAACTGAATGTCACTAAGTCTAATGGTTATTGTTACAATTGCAATAAATATGGTCACACATTTAACCAATGTAGGACAAAGTCTATTAACAATTATCAGTAGGCAAAATTCAAAGGGTTTTGTAAAAATTGCAATAGATATGGTCATAGCATCGAGAAGTGTTGGCTTAAGAAAAAGAACTATATGTGGTCTGCACACCGAGCAAATACTAGAGGTTATCGAACTCACACAGATCCTTACCGACAATATTCTGCAGTACCATGGGATTAGAATACAAGGATATGGTGTGAATGTTGTGGAAGATATGGACATATAAGTGCCAACTTCTTTATAAGGTTTGGAATGAACAACCGAAGATCATGGAGAAATCCTGGTATGGCATGTTCTCATTGTCACAAAGTTGGACACTTGGCTAGAGATTGCAGAGATCAACCTAGAGGAGACGCTGAGGAAATAAAAGAAAAATTACAGATGATTTGGAAAAAGAAGGAAATTGTGTCAAATGAAGAAAGCACCTTACCTACCAAGTTAGGTGCACTTATTCCAAATTAATTAGTAAAGGTATGAAGGGACTGTATTCTCTCAAAGGTCAAATCTTAATAGTTCCTATTTTGTTATGTACTTAATTCAAAATCTGCATAGCTAAGATGTATTCGTAAGTTTGAAATTCTATCAAATTCTTTTGGAGCACTATACAGGAAGACTATTAAGTCGGTGAATACAGGAAGCCTGTCAAATCAGTAAATGAAGAAGTCTGGTTACTCGGTTAAAGCGCAAAATAGAAAGGAAAGAAAGTTTAGTGGAACCGAGTGCATTTAATGTTTTTGACCTAACCTACATGGAGCCCGATAAGGTATATTGTGTACTTAAAGCATTTATGCAGTCATTTTTCACTCACCAAGTTTTCAAGAGAGCAGAGCAAAGTGAATCAAAGGCGATCAAACCTCCTCCAAAGCAAAATTCAAGGTATTTACATCAATCTCAACACATTATTAAGTTGGTTTACCGATCATATCAAGTTGTTATTATTTTCTAAGTGTGGAGTGTCTGCCATTTGAAAATATTCAAACCCTAAGGATCTTTTGTTAACTCTTATCTGAAATTTGCAATGACACCTAAGATCCAGAATCCCATTGTTGTTGAGAACATCGAAAACCCCTTACTGAAATACTCTTTAACTCCCAAAATTACATCTGAACTGGATGACAAAACTGCATTTTCACTCATCTCGGATAGAGTTTTATTAGTCGGTGATGTGAGATTCTTCACCAAATGTCGATTTGAAGAACTAGGTAATGTTGAAATCAAAGACACATATGATGAATTGTGCATCGATGGTAAAATAGATAGCAAGTATGAGCACATTAAGATCAAGGGATTGACTAAAGCCCTAACCTATCCCCATGTATTCAAACCCCAGTGGGTCAAGTTTGTTCTGAGTAGAGTTCATGATGACTTCATGTGGCTAGAAGAGCAACCGTTTAAGATCACCAAGGAAATCATCCATTTGATCACTGGTTACCCTATTTATGATCATGCCCGAGCTCAAAAAATGATATCACAGAAGGAATTGATTATTTAACCAGAGTAGAATCAGATTGCAGAGGACTGAAATTGAACAATGTCACTGATGTAGAACTAAAGTTTGCCATTAGAGTAATAGGTTATTGTTTCTTCCAATCAGCAAGGGAAAATAGTGTACCCTATGCAGCAGTAGACTTAGCATATAAAATTGTGAAGAAAGGCATGAAAATTGATTTATGTGAGGTGTTGCTGAAAAACTAATTTGAGAATTTGAACACCATAAGGAAGCCAAAGAAGAACAATTTGGCCAATACACTAAAGTTTGGATCATTGTTAATATGCATATTTTTCTATTTTGAAAAAATCTTTCCATCAGTTGGCAAAATTGTTTGGGAACTACACCGACCAATCACCCATCAGATCAATGAATTCATCAAGAAGCTAGGTGATAATTTTAATGATATTATGGATGATTATTTTAGCAAGTTTCAGGAAAGGATGCATAATAGGTACTGGATTCCACCCAAGCTAGTGGAGAAATACAAAGATGACATATGTTTTGAAGTGGACACTGATTACTGTTATGTGAATGTTGTGGAACCAAGAACTCAATCTTTGCCACCTATGGGTTACGAGATTGATTTTGACCTCACATGATAGCAAATAGATGCATTTCTTACATTACCAAGGCATGCTACTGAGTTGAGGTATGGAACATATGAAGAAGTGAAGGAAAAAGTAAAAATGAGCATTGTAGTACCCAAAGCTACAAGGAAGGCAACAAAGATGATAAAGGAATTAACGGAGAAATTTGGAGAAGATTCTTCCTCCACACCTATCAAAGGCACTACATCCATTACCGAAGAGGAATTTGAATCCCAAGAGGTAGCTATAACACTGAGCACCGAATTGCCTAAGGGAAAAGTGTTGAAAAGAAAGAAACAGGATACATCAAAGGCCTCACTGACTCCTCCAGCAAAGTGACCTAACACAAGAGCATCTGTAGCTTCACCGAGTAAGAAAAAAAAGAGTGTTTCTACACCCAAGGTAACAAAAACTTACAAGAAATCTACTTGGAGACTCATTTTGGCAAAAGAGTCTAGTGACACTAAATCTGAAGATGCAAGCAAATTTCATATTGTCAAAAGCAAGAAGGTAAATGTACATAGTGTTGAAAATTTTTGTGCTAATCTGAAGCAATATGGTTGATTTGGATCATTCAAATATGTTAAGTATGAATCCAAAAATGATGCCGAAAAGAGACAAATAGAAGAAGTTGTCATCTGCACACTTTTGAAATTCTGATTGGTCTCATTGGAAGTATCCAATTCACTTCCAAAAGAATTGTATGTGCATATTGATAACAAGTGGAAATATGCAATGGACTCAGAGAAATAGATTAGAGAAAGAAGTCTGGTACATCTCTTTCCAGACATGTCAGTAGATGAAATCAAAGAAAATCTGACAAACTACCACAAAAACTTCCTAGTCAAGCAAAAAGCTTTAAAATTGATGAATGGACTTTATCTAGAAGTAGAGAAAGAAACCAAGGAAAAGTGGTAGGAAATATTTCACATCAAGGATGCTGGTGAGAAAGTTGCAGTTGAAATAGTTGATGAAGATATCATGGATACAGAGGCACCTGAATAGGAAATGATAGAAGGGAACGCTTATGCCCAACTTGTATCCAGTGAAGTAGTTTTGGAACAAGTTAAGCCCTATCCTCTAGTCAATCAACCTGTCTCAATCGAGGCCCCTCAGGATATAGAACAAGGCACTAAAGGTCACAAGTCTATAGTAGAAGAAGGTACTTCTCAAGAACAGACCTCACAAGCACCTTCTAGCACTTAAAATGTTGCAACTAAGACACCAAGTATAGAGACACCAAAGGACACTACAGAGGCTAAAGAAACCAACCAAAGTGTTGCCTCTACCAAGAAACCTACCGAGGGTCATCAAGCCACACAAGCCATTGTCTTAGTTCAATCGGTGAAAGGTAAAGAAAAGAAGATGAAAAAGCATAGTTTTAAAGTAGATTTGTCAAAACCAATAGTGTTTCCTGATGTTGATATATCCAAATTAAAGGGGCAAGCACTCATTGATTTCGGTGAACTATGCAAAGCCAAAGCCAAACAAGAGAAGCAAATGGCTATTCAAAAGAAAAATAAAGTACTTCAGAAGGTGAAAGCACTCTTAATTGATATGCTACCTGAAGCTACAATAACCAAAGATGTAGCCATCCACATTCAACTAGATGAACTCCTAACCAAGATAGAGACATCTAGAGTAGATGCATCTGAATATTTGAGCAAGCTAAAAGACAAGGAACTCACTTAAAAAATGATTGAAGAAGTACAAAAATCTATTGCCATTGGCAAAGTTAAACTTGTCAAATATATTGCTGAGTTGACCCCTCAACTCAAGCACATTCTTTATTTATTTCAGAAACTCTATACATTCTCTTTATTTATTAAAGATATCAAGAATAAAACTAAAGTGATTGAGAAAGAGATCACCAATCTCTCTAATAAGTTGACCACTAAGCGTAATTCCATTCAGTATTTTTATATCAACCTACAATAGCTCATGGATCAACAATTGGAACTAAGGAATGAAGAACACAAGATAAGGATGGACATAATGGCACTTCAGACATTATTCCTTCCTCATCTTTCATCTGTCCAAGAGCAGATTAACAAGGCTACATCCCTTTCCACTCAATCAGAGAGAAGCACATTAGATGGACTCATTTCACTATTAGCTGACATTATAGCTCAGAATTCACTCATGGACAGTGTTAAAGATTCCCTCTCTGTCACTCTCACCGATGCCCGAACAAAGTACAAATCCATTTTTGACTAGTTGCCACCACCGAATGGTAACTAAATTTTGATGTTTGTCAAAAAGGGGGAGTGATATAGTATTAAAGCATCAAAGTATCAAACAAAAGGAGTGTAGTATACAGGGGGAGTATATACCGAGCAAAACAAAGTACTCAAATACAGAGAACCGAGCAGTGAACTGAACAGTTATCATAGAAAATTGATCACCGAGCATACAAAATCAAAGTTTTGTACAGTATAGTCATAAGGGGAGTATATCTGAATATACTATTTCATTGACTAAAGTATATACTGTGTGTTTAGTCAAATTTTGTAAGTATATAGATTATTGACTTATGACTTTGAAAGTAGTTTTGTCAAACATCTCAACTAATTTCAAAAGGAGAGATTGTTACTACTTATCAAGTTGCTATTAGTTTTATATCCAAAGTCATTCTATATACTCTAGTCAGTTACTACTATTGAAATATTTAATCGGTATGAGTAGAATAGTCAGTTATAGAAGAAAGTAGTCACAGAGCCCAGTATGCACCGAGCTATCTACCGAGTATCACTCCATGTCTACCGAGAAGAAAAGATGATACACCGAGTTGATATACACAGAGTGAAACGTGTTACCAGATTCATTGAACCTAGACACACATATGAAAATGTGTTACAAGATCGAGGAACATAGAACCATTATCACATTGGAAATTGCACTTAAAGATTGTGTATGATTTCGAGGTCATTTATCCAATGAAATATTTTGTATAGTTATTCATTCGATAAATCATGTTTGTAAGATCGAAGTAATGAATCAGATCACCTACATAAGACATCTATTTATACAACATGGATTAAGGATAAAAGTGTGATAGACAGAGATATACAGAGGTGTATGAAGCAAGACATGTGTGATACATGAGAAAGCACTAAGTGTTATGTCTGTTACAAAGACACAGAGGTCACCAAGAAGGATTTCAGAGAATAGTCAAAGAACATAGTAAATAGAAGGGTTTACCGAGTTACTTTATGGGTTACCGAGGTATGCTATAAGCAAGGTAATCTTATTTGAGCACAATAGAATCTGCTATAACATTCCAGATGTAAAGTTGGAGATATTTGTAATGATTTCATTGTAATATTTAAGTTGTAAGAGAAACCTTTAATAGGGTAAAAGACTCTAACCAAGTCTATAAATTGTAAAGTCTTTAACCAGGTGCAGCATTTAGATTAAGTGTTGTAAAATCATTTAGCAAGGTAGATCTAATAGATCTTGATACTCCTAATAGGGTAAGCTATCAGAAATAGATAAACATGTAGCTCTAACCGAGCAATCTTTATTATTGCAGTAGTGAAGTTGTGGGTGCCATCCCCACTGCAATTTTTCTCTCTAACCAAGAGTTTTTGTGTAACCAAAATATATGTGTTATGGAGTGAATCATATATGATTGTTATTTATTTGTTTTAGCTTTATGTTATGTTACAACAGTTTTTGGTTTATGCATAACAATAAAGATATTGTTGATAAAAGGATTTGAAGTACTGATTCACCCCTCCCCTCTCAGTACATTAGCTTTCCATATTGGGCCTAACAAAAGGTGCAAAGGTATCCTCTATATTCATTCCTGCTTCTCCCCCTGAGAATTATCCCTCTTCTCATCAATCCATAGTGAAATATATTTAAGAAGTCCACTATATTGATGCGTCACTAGCATCCTAGTTGATCTTGTGTAAGTGTATAATCCCTAGCTTGCCTCTAAGATATTCAAATGTTTCCTTATGCGATGGTTTGGTGAATATATCTACCAACTTCTCCTTACTTGACACATGCTCCAATCTCACTTTCTTTTCCTACACTCTTTCTCTAAGAAAGTGATACTTCAATTCAATATGGTTAGTCCTAGCATGTAGTATTGAGTTCTTAGAAATGTTTATAGAAATTATGTTATCACAATATATTACTATCAGTTCTATCATTATCTCCTTGAATCCTTCCAAGACATGTCTCATCCATATAGCTTATGTACAATTCATGAATGCTACCCCATACTCATATTCTATTGTAGATTAAGATATACAACTCTATTTCTTACTGGTCCAAGATATCAATCTACCACTTAGAAAGAATGTTTCACCTATTGTGCTTTTTCGGTCATCTACATTTCTTACCCAATCTGTATCAGTGAATACCTACAAATAAAAATTTCCTCGGTATGGATACCATAATAAATTGTCAACTATCCCTCTAAGATATCTAAATATTATCTTTATTGTTGTCATATGTGTCTCCTTAGGGCTCTTCTGAAATCTTGTTACTAAACCAACTGCATGGGCAATATCTAGTCTACTATGAATAACATAGTGTACTTTTCCAATCATGGATCTAAATCATCTTCCTTTGACAATCTGCAACCAGTAATCATAGGGGTTCCACCTAGTTTACAATCTTCCATTCCAAAGGTTTTTAACACTTCCTTCACATACTTAAATTGACTGATAAAAATTCCACCTTCCAACTATTGGACCTGCAAACCAATGAAATTTTTTATCTCACCTATTAGAGACATCTCAAACTCTTCCTTCATATCATTTGCAAAATTCATACACATCATCATTTCCTCCAAATATGATGTCATCAACAAATACTTCTACAATCAACATCTTGTCTCCTTTAGTCTTCAAATAAATATTGTTGTCCTCACTGGTTCTTTGAAATCCTATCTTTATCAGATGTGCATGAAGTCTTTCATACCATGCCCTTGGTTATTGCTTTAATCCATATAATGCTTTATGTAGTTTGCATACCATATCCTTATCTTCTAGCAATGCAAACCCATTCGGTTGTTCAATATACACCTGTTCTTCAAGAACACCATTCAAAAATATTGACTTTACATCCATTTGGTAAAATTTGAAGCCTTTAAATGTTGCAAATGCAAGTAGCATCCTAGCTCCTTTAAGCCTAGCAACTTGTGCAAAGGTCTGTCCATAATCTTCACCTTCTTCTTGTGCATACCCTTCACAAACTAGTCTTTCCTTGTTTCCAACAACTTATCCTTCTTCATTCAACTTGTTTCTAACTACCCACTTTGTACGAATCACATTTTTATCATCAGGTCTAGGAACAAGTGACCAAGTGTTTTTTTCTCAATCTAATCAAGCTCTTCATTCATTGCCTTTAACTAATCATCATCCTTAAGAGCTTCTCTCACTTTATTTGGTTCAACTATGGAAATCATTCATTGCCTTTAACTAATCATCATCCTTAAGAGCTTCTCTCACTTTATTTGGTTCAACTATGGAAATCAGACAAGATCTTTCTTTGATTTTTCTTCTAGTCTGCACTCTAGCATTCTTCTCACCTATTATCTAGTCTTCAGAATGATTTAACCTTACATACCTAGGTATGACCTATTCCAATGTAGTAAACTCTTCATCTTCTTCATCTTCCACTGGTTGAGCATCTTCCTCTGCACTGTTCTCTTTAACATCTTTCTGCACTTCCAGTTCAATAATCACAAGTTTTTGTTCATCATTTCTTGGATTAGATTTGTTGGTATCATCAAGTTTATCAAATAACTCATCAACTTTTGCATTCACACTCTATACAATCTTCTTTTTCCTTTTGTTAAAACACTTGAAATATTTTCTCTTAGTAGAGTAGCCAAGGAATGTTCCTTCATCACTTTTAGGGTCAAATTTACTAGTATATTCATCTCTTTTTATAAAACACTTGTTTTCAAAGACTTTGAAATAACTAACATTAGGAGTTTTACCATACCCTAACTCATAGGGTGTCTTGTCATTACCTTTCTTCACTAGTACCCAATTCAATGTGTATACTGCAGTATTGACTGCTTCTCTCCAAAACATCTTAGGTACTTCTCCCTATATCAGCATAGTCCTTGCTACTTTAACAATGGTTCAATTTCTCCTTTCTACAATTTCATTCTGTTGTGGTGTCTTTGGAGTAGATAAATACCTCTTTATTCCATTTTCATCACAATATCTCACAAACTCATCTTATATAAACTCTCTACCCCAGTCAAATCTCAGACACTTAAGATTCTTACTGGTTTCTTTTTCTACTAAGGCCTTGAATTCCTTGAACTTGTTGAAAGCTTCTGACTTTTCCTTCAAAAAAGTAACCCACATCATCCTTGAAAAATTATTAGGAAATAACATGAAATACTTGTCACCATAAAAATTTCTAGTCCTCATAGGACCACATAAGTCAGTGTACACCAAATCTAGAATATGCTCAGAAGAAAAAAATTTACTCTTAAAAGAAGATGTAGTTATCTTACCCAACTGACATTATTTACACATCACATTGTCTAGTTTAACAAGTTGTGGCATACCTCTCACCATACTAGACTTCTTGACCATAACTACAATATCAAAGTTCACATGATAAAACCTTGTATGCCATAACCAACTATCTTCAACCTTTGCAACCAAACAATTGTTTACACTAGCATTTAGATGGAATAAGTTACCTTTAGTTTGTTTGCTAGTAGCAATTAATTCTCCTTTGTATCCTAAGATCCTACACACTCAATTCTTAAAATCAAGATGATAACCTTTATCATTTAACTGACCAACACTCAACAAGTTATGTTTCAAACGTTCAACCCAATATATATCATCAACATTACTTTTACCATTCAAAGAGATAGAACCTTTACCTTTTACCATACAAGGTGAATCATTCCCAAATATTACTACACCACCATTAAATTATTCAAGAGAAATAAAATTGTTCTTATCACCAGTCATGTGGTGTAAGCAACCACTGTCAATAATCCATTCACAATTGTTGTCAATGTGAGATATTAAAGCCTTCTTAGCAGACAGATCTTCCTTAACAACAACAAAAAAATCTCCTCATTGTCTTCATCCTCATATTCCTCATCAGTGACACCTTCATCAACTGCAACATAACACTATTTTTTTCCTTTTCCCTTATATTTTCTAAACTTTTCCTTTTGATCACTATTAGGACAGTTTGCAGTTACATGTCCTATCTTGTTACAAGAGAAACACTTAAGAGGAAGCTTGCCTGTGTACTTACTAGTGCCTCTAGGAAATATTTTTGCTAATAGAACTTCAAATTTCATCAGATTGTCTTAATCATCCACATCATCTTTTCTACTGCCATGATGACTGGACCTACATTCATGAATATGACAAACATCTTTCCCTTTTCTCACCTATACACTAGATACAGATGCTTTGAAACTAGATTCTATCTTAGGTACACTATTATCAAAACTATTCAACTCAAAAGTAGTGAGCTTACCAATCAAAGAATCAACAGTAACCTTATCATTACTATGTTAGGTCCCAGAGAAAACTGAGAGGGGGGGGGGGGCGTCAATCAGTAGTCTAATAAATTCAAACCCAAAACCACTTAACCAACTTAATGCTTAATACCGATAAACCAGTTAAGTATGTCGATAGATAGTGCTAACAGTAAATTGCTATACCGGTAAAGATTAATGCATGAAACATAAATACAAAGTCATCCACAACACAACACCAATATTTGTATGTGGAAACCCTGTAAGGGGAAAAACCATGGTGGGAAACCTTACGCACAATTAGATGATACTACTGCAGATAGTAAGTGTACATAAATGGGGTTTGCACATGCAGAAAGGCCAACAACCTAGAGCTCACTGCTCAATCACAAAATGGAAGTCACACTGACTACAGTTGGATGGTTAAATTCAATAAGAATGTACTGCACAAAATAACATCTTCATATGCTGGATTCAGTACCGGTGTAGTGCTGATATGCTTTCACAAAAACCTAGCTTCACCTTCAAATGATGTCTTTGTGTATAGCTGTACTTAATCTCACATATACCTTCACACAATTCTTTTTCGCATTCCACATTTGATCTTACAAATAAGATCTTACATTTATACCATAACCTATGACCAATTTTAGTAGGTCGGCTCTACAAGATATTACAATAAAATCACATTAGAATCAATATAATAACCAATGCAATAACTAATTAAACATGTCGTCTTAATTCATTTACAACAATAATAAATCATCTTCATAGCATACCATGCTGATTTGGAAAAGATGAACCTACCGGTGTAACCCTAGTCCTATTTGTCGGTAAAAGCAAATATGAAAATACGAATATACCAATGATTAATTTTTCAAAACAAAGTGTCCACATGATGTCTTCAACATTACCAGGTGTCTTTGACATAATTCCAAGTGATGGTGATCATTATATCCCACCGGTGAACTATATACCAGTAACTGTACAATAGTCACTTGCTTGCTGGTGAATGTTGCTGGATCTCCAGAGTGCTAGTGTTTTAGTAAGTGTTGACATCAATGACAAAACCATACCAAAATACCAACTATCTCCCCCTTTGGCATTGATGGCAACACAAGATGGAAAAACCATCAAAGTGCCAAAGCAGAAATGCCAAATACCAAAAACCAACAATCTCCTTTAAACAACAATCTCTCCCTCTGGGAGCAACATGTGTTTATCTAAAGATTTTTAATACCAGTCTCTTAAAAGATAATGTGTTTTTCCATAGATATCTATCCCCCTTTGACATCAAATGCCAAAGTTATAATAAAACCAAGTTCACATACAAAATACCAACCAATTCAATATACCAACTACTCCCACTGAGAAGTAGCTTCCTCATCAAAGACCAGAGTAAAAGATTTGTCTTTCAATTCTATCGGTTGATGATAGTCATCAACTGTCTAATCTTCTACCAGTGGTGGTATCACTCCAAGCTGATCTCTGAGATATTCAAAAGTCTCTTTAGGAAAAGGTTTTGTGAAAATATCTGCAAGCTGTTCTTTAGTATTCACATAAACTAGTTTTATCTCATTTTCTTCAACTTTTTCCCTTAGAAAATTCAGTTTGATAGAAACATGTTTTGTTTTAGAATGTAATACTGGATTCTTAGATATATCAATTGTTGCAGTGTTATCACAATATATAGTGATAGGTTCCTTG
The DNA here is from genome assembly GCF_030272615.1 of Cryptomeria japonica. NCBI lineage: Eukaryota > Viridiplantae > Streptophyta > Pinopsida > Cupressales > Cupressaceae > Cryptomeria > Cryptomeria japonica. Next base: position 881,514,315 of record NC_081414.1, read on the forward strand.
CATTTTACCTTTATGTCTTTCAACATTTGTTTAAGCCATAGTACCTGTGTATAGATAGTTGATGCTGCAACATATTCTAATTCTGTTGTTGATAAAGATGTACAACTCTATTTCTTACTCAACCAAGAAACTAATCTCTTTCCAAGAAAGAATGCTCCGCTGGTGGTGCTTTTTCTATCATCCACATCTCCTGCCCAATTTGCATCTGTGTATACACATAGATCAAAATTTTCATCTCTAGGATACCATAATCCAAGATTTGTAGTGCCTTGTAAGTACCAGAAAATCCTTTTTACTATTGATTCATGATTTTCCCTAGGATTACTTTGAAATCTAGAAACAATACATACTGCATTCGTAATATCAGGTCTGGTTTGCATCAAATACAGTAAACCTCCTATCATAGATTTGTATCTAGTTGGATTAAAAGGTGTAGATTCATCCCTTTGAGATAATTTGTCATTTGTAGTCATAGGTGTGCTTACCAGTTTAGAGTTCTCCATTCCAAATTTCTTTAGTAACTCTTTTAGATACTTGGATTGACTCAAAAATATACCTTTATCAGTTTATGAAATCTGCAATCCGAAAATGAATTTTATTTCTCCAATCATAGAGATTTCAAATTCTTGTTGCATTTTAATATATCATCAATGAATACTTCTATAATCAAGATGTCATCATTAGTTATTTTGTAATATAAATTGTTGTCTACATTTCCTTTAGTAAAACCAATTTTTAAAAGATACTTATCCAACCTTGCATACCAAGCTCTTGGGGCTTGTTTCAATCCATACAGAGCTTTTCTTAACCTGCAAACCATATCATTGTCATCTATCAAAGAAAATCCATCAGGTTGTTCAATATAGACTTCCTCTTCAAGATCTCCATTCAAGAATGCACATTTAATATCCATTTGATAAACTTTGTAGTTCTTGTGAGCTGCAAAAGCCAAGAATAATCTGATTGCCTCAATTCTAGCTATCGGTGCAAAGGTTTCATTGTAATCAACTCCTTCTTTCTAAGAATATCCCTTACACACTAGTCTTACTTTATTCCTGACAACCTTACCATCTTCATTAAGTTTGTTTCTAAATACCCATTTAGTTTCAATTACATTTTTATCTTTACGTCGGGTAACTAATGTCCAAGTATTATTTTTCTCAATTTGTCCTAATTCTTCTTCCATAGCTTTAATCCAAAATTTGTCTTCACATGCCTCATTAATGGATGATGGTTCAATTTCAGAAATAAGACATACCTCTTCATTTGCCAATTCCTCTTGTCATAACTCCTTTAATTTTGTTTCCAATTATCTGATGTTCAGAATGATTCAATCTTACATACTGGGGTGTCTTAGTTTGCTGTTGTTCTTCAATTACTGTGGAATCCTCTGATGGTACTGGGGTAACTGGATCTTCATTCTATACTGGTGGATTTAGTGTAGGTTCATTTGTCACAATTTCTGTTGTTGGTTCAGAGTCTATATACCTTGAAGTTCCTCTGAATTATTCATCAATCTTTACATTTGTACTCTCAACAATTTTCTGCAATCTCTTGTTAAAACATCTATATGCCTTGCTCTTAGATGAATAACCAAGAAATATCCCTTCATCACTTCTAGGATGAAATTTGCCAATATACTCATCTCTTCTAATATAACATTTACTTCCAAAAATTCTGAAATACTTAAGAGTAGGAGTATTACCAAACCATAGTTCATGAGGGGTCTTACCGGCTTCACCTTTGATGTGAACTTTGTTGAATGTATAGACGACAGTGCTGACTGCTTCTCTCCAATACACATGTGGTAGGTTTGCTTTTGATAACATGCTTCTTGCTACATCCAAGATAGTTCTATTTTTCCCTTCAACAACTCCATTCTGTTGTGGTGTCCGAGGTGCTGATAACTATATTTTGATTCCATTCACTTCACAGAATGTATTAAAGTCCTTAGATGTGAATTCTCCTCCTTGATCTGATCTTAAACATTTGATTTTCTTACCGGTTTCATTTTCAACATTGCTTTGAATAGTTTGAACTTTCCAAGTGCATCTGATTTTTCTCTGAGAAAAGTAAACCAACACATTCTAGAATAATCATCAATAATTAGCATGAAATATCTATCACCTTGTAAGCTTTTAGTTCTAGCTGGACCACATAAATTAGTGTGAATCAAATCAAGAGCATTATTGGATTTTTCTAGAATACTTTTGAAACTAGTTCTAACTTGTTTTCCAAATTGACATTCCTTACAAATTGTATTCTGAGGTTTCACAATTTTAGGTAGATCTCTAACTGCCTTAGAAGTACTGATCTTCACAATGCAATCAAAGTTTACATGACAGAGTCTCTTATGCCATAACCAACTTTCATCTATATGCGCAATCAAGCATGCCTTTTCATTATTATTCAAATGAAAGATATTACCTCTAGTCTGATTACCGGTTGCAATTTCCAAACTAGTTCTATTCATGATTTTGCATTTTCCATTCTTAAATTGTAACTAAAATCCTTTCTCAACCAATTGACCAACACTTAAAAGATTATGCTTTAATCCTTCAACATAGTAGACATTGTCAGTGTTATGCTTACCGTCAAGAGATATTGTACCCTTACCTTTGATTGAATAGGCTTTGTCATCTCCAAATCTAACTAAACCTCCATTGTATTCTTTGAAGTTCAAGAATTTACCTTTGTCTCCTGTCATATGATGTGAGCATCCGGAGTCAATGATCCATTCATCCTTTACTTCAACTTTAGCTACTAGGGCTTGTTCTACCGGTTGAGCAGTAGGTGTCGATTGATCTTCTATTATAGCAACAAAAACCCATCCATTGTCTGTTGGATCCTCATCAGAATCATCAGTCACACCTTCATCAACAATGTAACAAGATTTGTCTTTGTTCTTCTTAAATCTGTATCTCTGATATTCAGGATTAGGTTTGTATGTTCTTCTAGCTTCTTCTCTTAGTCTAGCATGTCTATCAGGGCATCTCGAAGCCATATGACCAATCTTATTGTAGTTAAAACATTTAAAGGGTGCTTTACCTTCATAGTTACTTCCAACTGGACTTTTTGGCATTTTCCTTGCAAATAGTGCTTCAAGTTCTTCAAGCTCTTCATTCTCCTTTCTAGTTTCTTCAAGTTCTCTTGCATAAAAGGCTTTCCAATCTGATTTGTCAAATGATGGAGCAGATGATGTTGATGCTTTAAACGCCAAATCTATCTTTATAGTAGCAACGAGACCAAATTCCTCAATTTCAAAAGCTCAAAGTTTTCCAATCAATGTATCCCTAGTTACTGATGTATTAGGCATTATTCTCAGCTCATTTATAGCAGTAACCTTCATTTATATGCTGGTGGCAATCCTATTAAGATTTTTGAAACAATTTCATCCTCACTCAAGTTTCCTCCACAACATTTAATACCCAAAACAATTTCATTTACTCTTTCCATAAAGGCAGAAATCCTTTCATCTTCTTCCATTTTCAGATGTTCATACCTGACTCGGAAGCTTTCAAGTTTTGCAATCTTGACTGTGGAATCTTGTCATACCCAAAATTTAGGGCATGAATGGGATAATATTTTATTTTTTATTTTTAAAGAATAGCATAATAACATAAAATTCGCTAATACGAAATGCACTAGCAAGTTTTTGTCTTAACTATGTTAAGAGTTGACTTTATTTACTAACTCGAGTAACCAAAATAGGTAACAATTAAATGTGGAATTTTATTTGATTAGTTTTATCGTCTCATCGATTTTAATCAATGAACTAATTCAGTCAATTAATTAATGCAGATAAAATTAATCTCCAATAGCCATTAACTTATCCTAAGAACTAATTAAATTAGTTCTGACACTTAGTTATATAAAAGTCCATGTTTTATTTTAACGATAATTAAAATAAGAACAAACTAAATATATTTTATTCTCTTATATTGTCCAACTCCATTTATATATATTACATATATATATATATATATAATACTATAAGTATATATATATATATTAATATATATCTGTAGCTATATATTTTAATACTTATATTATTTACCTCATATTTCTAAATTCTTCTAGCAACCCTAACTAAGAATGAAGATTATATAGTACCTCTTATTTTATTACTTCTATATTCTTTTCTATTCTACCCCTAGCCCTACCTGGGCTAGGGTTTTGCACTTTATTTTATTTTTTTGATTTTTACTATTGTTGTGCAAGGCGTAGGAGGGCCAAACCTTGGAGCGGCATCCATGCATCTATGCGGAGCGGAGGCATTGTTTCCAAAGGAGAGGGGGGGGAGCGGGGGGGCGGTGAGTTCTATCGGCTAGCACCGCCCACTATGTGACCACACAGTGGCAGTGCTGCGGGTGCCGCTCACTATGTGCCCACACAGTGACGGTGTTGCGGGCGTCGCCCACTGTGTGTTCACACAGTGGCGGAGCCGAGGGCATCGCCCACTGTGTGCTCACATAGTGGTGGTGCCATGGGCACCGCCCACTGTGTGAATACATAGTGGGGTTTGGCCCACTCTCGAGACCCCCTTTTTTATATATATATATATTTTTTATTTGTTTTTTTTATAAATATAATATACATATACATACATACATATATATATATATATATATTATATACTAGGTACATTTTAAAGGTGAAAACAAATAAACACACACACACACACACACACACATATATATATATATGAATATATATTTATTTTATAAATAAATATATATATATATATATATATATATATATATATATATTTGCATAATAAATCTGGGGTAAAACAAATAAATGTTGATATTTTATTTGAAACACATTTTTTTTTTAAATAGCTTAAGTCATCTGATTTGAATCTATGCATATATTTTCTTTATTCTAAAATACATGCTGATAAAATCATAGATAGGCTAATTTTTTTTTTTTATTTATTAAATTTATTTTCTACAAATGTTTAACTGATAGATTTAAATAAACTCATCCAGCAACTATATAACTATGAAAATTATTTAAATCAAATAGACTATTTAACTCTAGATTTTTAATTTCTGCAACTAAGTAATTAATAGAAATCATTAGATTTAACAGCAACTTAATAAATCTAGAAATTCTTAAAATAAAACTATAGAGATGATTACAATAACTTTAGATTTTATTTTTTGCAACTAAATTAAACGACAAATTTAAATAAAATATAATTTACTCTTCCATAACAGATCTAATTGTTTAATTTTCAACTTTTTCCATGCATGCTAACTAATTCTTTTTTTTTTTCCTATTTTATTTCATAAGGATAAAAAAATAAAATAAATTTCTTGCTTTTCAAAATATTAAATACTCAACAAGGAATTAATTTCAAAACTTTAGGAACTAAAACTAGAAATATTCATTCCATTTCTATTTTATCTCTTTAAAGTACTTTTTAAAATACAATATAACCATCAATACAAATGGATCTCTCATTTCTATTAAATGAGGATCTTAAAAATATTAGATACATTACTTTTCAAAAATAGTAACAACATAGTTTCCCATTACATAGCTGCAACTTTAAAACATAACTTTTCCATTTCTAAATCTCTTCTATAGCAAATAAAAATCAGCAACTTCTACTTGTCTTAATTCTTTCCTTCCAACAACCTACAAATAACTTAGAAAAGTCACTTTTTAGGGTGTCTAAATGGTCACATGGGAGTAGAAACATGCCTAAAATTTGTTGAAATGTGGCGACTGATCAGCAAAGTATTGTACACTCAGCATGTATCCTCGTCGGGGTCTGGGGCTGGGCTGGGCCCCAGGCAGGGGTTTGGGGGTGGCAGCCCCCGAGAAATTTTTTTTTTGCCATTTTTCGTTGATGAAAATTGACATTGTAATAAAACCCTAAAAATGCTGACTTTGTTTGTTGCCCTAAAAACACATGTTATAAGCAGCTAGGATGCTTAAGGCATTGTAAGGTTGATGTACTATTTTTGCTGGATAATAAGAAAGATTGGACAGCTGTGTATGGTGGACGTAACCCATTATGGGTGAACCACGTTAAATCTCTGTGTTATCTATGTCTTATTTTATTTCTTTATCTTTTGTATTTAAATCTGCATATAATTGTTAGTTCATATTTGCTTCGGATTTGCTTGAAACCCTAACAATTGGTATCAGAGTGAGGTTTTCTGTAAATTGGCAGGACTTTCAGATTTGAGTGGGAGCAATGGAGGATTCCAAATTCAAGGTCGAAAAGTTTAACAGCCAGAATTATCAGTTATGAAAAATGCAGATGGAGGATTACCTATATCAAAAGGATTTGTGGCGACCATTGGAAGGAAAGGCAAAGAAACCGACCACAATATCAGATGAAGAGTGGGACATTTTAGATAGAAAGGCACTGGGATCCATTTGATTGTGCCTTGCGTCGTCTGTAGCATTCAATATAACAGAAGCAAAAACAACTATAGATTTGATGGCAACATTGGCTAAGTTGTATGAGAAACCCTTGGCTTCAAATAAGGTATTTCTTATGAAGCGTTTGTTTAATTTGAAAATGAGTGAGGGAGGATCTATAGCAGAGCACTTAAATGAATTTAATACAATTACCAGTCAATTGTCTTCGGTAAAAATTACCTTTGCAGAAGAGGTTAGGGATCTCTTGATTTTATGTTCTTTTCCAGAAAGCTGGAATAGCTTGGTTATGGCTGTAAGTAACTCTGTCTCTAGTAAAAATACTTTGGTATTTGATGATATTGTTGGTGTTATCTTAAGTGAGGAAATGCGAAGGAAAAGCATAAGTGAGACTTCAACATCATCGGGTAGTGTTTTGAATATGGAGAACAGAGGAAGATCAAAGGAAAGAGGAAAAGGTCTTGGGAATGAGAAGTCACGAGGGAAGTCAAAGAAAGGACGCTCTCAATCTAGAGGAAAGAAAGATTGTTGGTACTGCGGAAAGCCTAGTCATCTAAAGAAAGACTGTTGGTCTCAGAAAAATAAAGGAGACAAAAATGAAAATGATAGTAAGGAAGCTAATATTGCAAGTAATACTTTACAAGATGCTTTAATCTTATGTTTGGATAATGTTAATGATTCCTGGGTAATAGATTCTGGGGCTTCATTTCATGCTACACCCCATAAAAAATATTTTCTAGATTATGTTCAAGGTGATTTTGGACAGGTATATTTGGGTGATGATGAGCCCTGTCAAATTGTTGGAAAAGGAAAGATAAAGATCAAGTTGCAAAATGGTAATGACTGGTTTCTGCAGGAGGTAAGACATGTTCCTAATTTAAAAAGAAATTTAATTTCTGTAGGGCAACTAGGTAGTGAAGGTTGCATAGTTACCTTCTTAGATAGTATGTGGAAGGTCACTAAAGGATCATTAGTAGTAGCTAAAGGTGTAAAGGTAGGCACATTATATCTGTGTACTGGTAACACTTACTCTACCTTAGCTGCTATAGATAAAGTTACTGCAGGGACAACAACAATAAATGTTGCAAGAACAGATTTGATAATGTGGCACCATAGGCTTGGGCACATGAGTGAGAAAGGGATGAAAATCTTTCACTCCAAAAATCTATTGCTAGGACTAAAGAAGATTGATTTAGAGTTCTGTGAAAACTGTGTTTATGGTAAACAGAAAAGAGTCAGATTTCTCAAGGTTGGGAAACAAAAGAAGAGTGAGAAGTTAGAGCTTGTACATTCAGATGTATGGGGACCGGCTCAGGTATCATCTCTTGGTGGCTCTTGTTATTATGTTATTTTTATTGATGACTCAACAAGAAAAACATGGGTATATTTCCTAAAACAAAAATCAGATGTTTTTGAAACTTTTAAGAAATGGAAAGCCTTGGTTGAGAATGAGACAGGAAAAAAGTTGAAGTGTCTCAGATCGGATAATGGAGGTGAGTATTGCAGAAAAGCATTTGAAGATTACTGTTCCTTAAATGGGATTCGAAAGTAGAAGACAGTTCCAAGAACTCCACAGGAAAATGGTGTGTCAGAGAGAATGAATAGGAGCATCATGGAACGTGCGAGGAGCATGAGATTGCATGCTGGATTGCCCTTACATTTTTGGGCAGATGCTATACATACTACTGTCTATTTGATAAATAGAGGACCTTCAACCCCTTTGGATGGTGGTATTCTAGAGGAGGCATGGACTGGTAAAAAGGTAAATTATTCTTTTCTAAAAATTTTTGGTTGTGAAGCTTTTGTCCATGTTGATAAAGAAAACAGAACCAAGCTTGATGCTAAATCTCAAAAATGTACCTTCATTGGATATGGGATAGATGAATATGACTATCGGTTATGAGATTTTGAAAATAAGAAAATAATTAGAAGTAGAGATGTTATATTCAATGAGAAGGTTATGTATAAAGAACAGATGCAAGAAAAGAAGCATGAACAAGACAAACAAGAATATGTGGTGTTGGATGAGATTCCTGAAAATGAAATGCCACAGGTACCTGATGCTCAACAACAACAGATTGTCCCACAAACTCCTGCAAGTGTTAGACGTTCTACGAGGACAAGTAGACCCCCTAAAATATTTTCTCCTTCTTTGTATTCTATTTTATTAACGGATTCTGGTGAACCAGAAGAATATGAAGAAGCAATGCAGGTGGATGCCAAACAACAGTGGCAGCTAGGCATGAAAGAGGAGATGGACTCCTTGATAAAAAATAAGACTTGGGACTTAGTCCCTTTACCTGTAGGAAAAAGAGCCTTTCCTAACAAATGGGTTTATTGGCTGAAGGAAGAGGAAGGAGGCCAGAAAAGATATAAGGCCAGACTTGTGGTAAAAGGTTTTTGCATAGAAAAAGGGTATAGATTATGATGAAATATTTTCTCCAGTTGTAAAAATGACTTCAATTAGAACTATACTTAGTCTTGTGGCTGCAGATGATTTACATCTTGAACAATTAGATGTCAAAATAGCTTTTCTCCATGGAGATCTGGAGGAGGAAATTTACATGTTGCAACCACAGGGATATGAGGTCAAAGGTAAGGAGAACTTGGTGTGCAGGTTGAAGAAAAGTCTGTATGGCCTAAAGCAAGCACCTCGACAATGGTATTTAAAATTTGATAGTTTCATGGCTAAACACAATTATCATAGATGTCATTCTGATCATTGTGTATATTTTAAGAGATTTGATAATGGCAGTTATATTATCCTGTTGCTTTATGTTGATGACATGCTTGTTGCTGGGTCGAACATGCAACATATAAATGATCTTAAATAGAAATTAGCCAGGTCATTTGCTATGAAGGATTTTGGGTTTAGCTAAGCAAATTCTTGGTATGAGGATTACACGGGACAGGAAAAATAGAACCTTGAATTTGTCCCAAAGTGAGTATATAAAGAAGGTGTTGAAAATATTTAACATGCAGGATGCAAAAGCAGTTAGTACACCTTTGGCTAGTCATTTCAAATTGACTAAGGAGATGTGCCCAAAGGCATAGGAAGAGGTTAATAAAATGTGTAACATCCCGTATTCATCAGCTATTGGCAGTCTGATGTATGCAATGATATGCACAAGGCTAGATATTGCACATGCAGTGGGAGTTGTGAGCAGGTTTATGAGTAATCCGGGTATGGAACATTGGAATGCTATGAAATGGATTCTTCGATATTTGAAAGGAACTACTATGAAGGCATTATGTTTCCAAGGATCTAATGCTGCTCTAAGTGGATTTGTTGACTCTGATCTGGCTGGTGATATTGATTCATGGAGGAGTACTACAGGGTATGTTTTTACTATAGGGGGAACTGCAGTCAGTTGGATTTCTAGGCTACAAAAGGTTGTTGCACTTTCAACCACTGAAGCTGAGTATGTTGCTGCTACAGAAGCCAGCAAAGAGATGATTTGGTTGCAATATTTTTTGAAGGAATTGGGTCAGACATAAGAGGATAGCCCATTGTATACTGATAGCCAGAGTGCCATTCATCTTGCGAAGAACTCTGCTTTTCATTCAAGGACAAAGCACATTTAGCTCAGGTACCACTTCATCTGGACTATTTTGGAGGAGGGTCAGTTATGGCTTGAGAAGATTCACACAAGTGAGAATCCTACCAATATGTTCACAAAGGTAGTTCCACAGGAGAAGCTGATTTCTTCATCAGTTTCTGTTGGTCTTCTTGATTGATAATTGTGGAATTTATACCAGTCAAGTCCTAGTGTTTTATCTAGTGGATGTTGCATGTATAGTGGTGTCATGTAGTATCAGTCTCCAAGTGGGAGATTGTTCAGTGTGGAGCTTGATCAGTCTCCAAGTGGGAGATTATTGAAATGTGGCAACTGATTAGCAAAGTACTGTACACTCAGCACGTATCATCGTTGGGGTCCGGGGCCAGGCTGGGCCCCGGGCAGGGGTTCGGGGGTGGCAGCCCCCGAGAAAATTTTATTTTGCCATTTTTCGTTGATGAAAATCGACATTGTAATAAAACCCTAAAAAGGCCGACTTTGTTTGTTGCCCTAAAAACACATGTTATAAGCGGCTGGGATGCTTAAGGCATTGTAAGGTTGATGTACTATTTTTGTTGGATAATAAGAAAGATTGGACGGCTGTGTATGGTGGATGTAACCCATTCTGGGCGAACCACGTTAAATCTCTGTGTTATCTGTGTCCTATTTTATTTCTTTATCTTTTGTATTTAAATCTGCATATAATTGTTAGTTCATATTTGCTTCAGATCTGCTTGAAACCCTAACAAAATTACTCCTAACCCTTAGGTATACCTTATGGGCTTTAGAAAATCCTAATAAACTACCCCTAGGAGTCCATTTAACCCTTTTTAAACCCCTTTGAAGTTTATTTTTGGGTCAAACCTAAGTTGACCATCCTAAAGATTCTTTACCCAAGGCATATTTATGGAATCATATTAAATTAATTGAGAAAAAGCTATAGTTAAACAACTCCCTCCAAGGGACAAATTTAGAAACTCAACATAAATCAAAACATGTGTCAAGTGACACAAAGAAAATACTTTTACAAAATTATACATGAAATCTTGTCTCTTGTTGGATTTACACAAATAAACAAAATTCAATTTAACATTCAGGCAACAATCACTTTCATGAATAAAATACGATACAAATGGGGTGTTGTCTCTCCAAATAGACAAACCCTAGTTTTACGAACACACATAGGTCTAGGTTTGGTTCTCCATAATATTTCCATGGTCACATGGATAACTTTTCCTATGCAACTCAATCACACATTAGTAATTTCAAATAACCTCATATAATATAAAGCACATGAATACAAATACACATCAAACACTTTGGATACAATATACACTTACACAAACCAATACATCTTATATCCAAATAAATCCACATAAGCAATTATCACAATTCTCATAATTTTACTCCATACATAAAACATGCATTCTATTTCTATCATCATAGTAAAATCTTGAAATTCCAATAATGACATACACTATCTCAAATTCATCCTATTATAGAATCATGTAGAGCCCTATATCATAAAGCATATAAATGAAGCATCAATCCTACATCAATGTTATCCAAATCATGAAATCCGATAAGTTCTAAATCCAGATATAGCTGACATATGTCAGATCAAGATTATCCAATCAGTGGATCTTTTAGGATTTCAATTCATAATACATCAAAATATACACCACTTGGTGAAATAACTCTATAACTTGGTTCAATTTCTTTTCTCACAAATCTATCGGTCTAACACAGTCCATTCTATTGTATTATATAGCATTTATTAATAGGGTCAAACATGGTCAACTAAGTTAATCAAAGCTTGGTTTGGGGAAGGCCTTACATCCTCCTCCCCTAGAGTTCTACTTACTCCTAGAAGTCGCATGAGTAGAATTACGAAGTAGGGACATAACATTTCCCACAATTTCAAAGAGCTACTCAAAAGCTTATCTTGCCTACCAGAAGGTTGAAATACCAAAATCAACTTATTTTTGTAATTAACTTACTATCTGCACAAGGTTAAATTCTTAGTATTTTTATTACATTTCCCTTAAATCTTAGGTAGGTGTTTACAAAATTATGCCTTCCAACAACTTACATTAATGCGCCATCCAAACTATATCAATAACACACATCAACTTCCACAATCAAGGTTACACATATTGAATTTCTAGGAGTCCTACTTTGTTTAGAATTTGTTTAAAAGCATGTTTATCCTACTGTATTCTCATCCAAGCATGTTACTTTAAGAAAATTGACATCACACTTATCCACAATGAATCTACTTACTCTACAACCAGGCACCTCATTAGGGTGTTAATAAACTATTTGTTAAACCGTCCTAGGTGCATAATTTCTTCCAACTTTCTTAGGTGACAAGGCAAAATCAAATTTAGGTTCTTCAATTTTGCCCTTATATAGGGTAGTTTTTTTTTACCACTAGGGTTTATAATGTTTTTATTAGGCTCCAAGGTTTAAGTTTCATAGGGTGCATTATTCGCAATTCCCATATATTAAGGTAAATAACAATCCCATTCTAAGGAAGTGATGAAAATTATTAATAGTTATTTTAGATATCATCCATGCAATCATCTCCCTACACATGCCAAATTTACCAGTCAACAATCATTACTTTCACAATTCATTAGGTCTAGGTCACACTATTGTTATAAATTTTCCTCTTTCAGATTACTCGCCTAGGAGAATATTCCTTCCTTTATCTTAATTTGATAAAATACATCCTTTGTTAATTCTTGTGCCTAATTTCACTCCTTGCGGTATTCTCCCTTGACACAATATTAGTGGTTCAACGAACATGATAGACATTTACATAATTCACATCACTAGGGATAGTTATATCAACCATCAAAATGACCACTTTGACACTTTACAAGATCAAAATACAAGTTACTTCTGCCAAGTCCAATAAAAAGAAGAAAAAATGCTGGCAATTAAAAAAAATATTAAAACTAGAAACATGGCAAGTGCCATAGTTCATATAAAAAGAATCATAAATTTAGTGGTCCTCTCTTCATAAAAAAAAATAATAACAGGAAAGTTCTAACCCCAGTGTCACAATATACTTTTCAAAGAAAATCAAATTTAATGTCGAATCAAACTCGAAACAAGATGACCATTCTAGTCATGCTATAGGGAGTAACCGCAGCACATCACCCAAGATCACACATCCTGAGTGTGTTAGGAAGTGATTATTAGACTCTTGAGATTTTAGATTCTTTATAATCCTTTATTGATTTATGAAATAAATTCTTATATACAAGAGATCACATTTGTTTTATAAATCATGTTCCATTTTAACCTTCATGTGCTTACTATTTCAAGCAACACTTTCTGATATAATCCACTATCAATTCAGGGTTATTAACATCCTTAATTATATTCTAACAGGTGCTTGCACTAACTCTACCATTCTCCGTCCATTCCTCTTGCACTAAACTTTTTGAACACTTAATTATACACAATCTATGCTTAATTAGAGGTTAAAGCTTAACAAGCTGATCCAACGAAACCTTAGGTTTCGATAAAACTCCTAGGCAATAGGATTAAGAAAATTACTAACATAACAAATATGATAACTCTTATTATCAAGTGGATCGAATAAATTTAATAAGGGAAATAATAATTTCACTCAAAAGTCTCTTTCATTACAATTGTGTTTAATAGTACTTAATTAGGTCATCTTCTACTAAATAGACATTTATATAGTTACTTGGTTCAATATCAATTATTTAATAAATATCTAGTTTCCTCCATCATGTTAATACATCATTCCTTAATAAATTAATTTATTATGGCTTCTATTAATTATCTTAATATGCTAAACCTTGATTCAATGTTACGTGGTAGCTCAAGTATCGACACTTTCATGTCTTACACACACAGTTAATAGTTCGGTACAAAATTGACACTTGTTTACTTAGAATCTCTTAGGATTTGAATAATGTAATCATATAATTTTACTATGGACATCATTTGTTTTCTTAGCACCTAAAGCTAGATCCTTATACTTTTACCTCTAACATTCACTTGCCTTCATTAGGTAGGAGCTTGTTGTCAAATTACTCACACTTAAGGTTAAGAGTCATTTCCATCTGCATGTTGTTTCTGTTGGTATTATGAGAATCGGCATGAGCCTTATGTAAACTGGCATGAAGACATAATGATATTGTATGTTGTCATTGATGTCAATATGAGACATAGTGTGAACCGACACATGAGATAAGAGAAGAAAGAGATACCAGCATATGTGTGAACCGGTATATGCCTAAGTGAAGCGGCACATTTGTTCAAAGTGAACTAGCATGTAGTTATGGGAACTGGCACATGGAAGCACTGTATGACTACTGGTTGGTAAGGTAGCTTCCACTTCGGGGTTTTCAGTTGGAGTATCTCAAGTCTATGTGACTCAATCGGTGATCTTTGTGTGATGAGTTAGTAGTATGATGGAGGACAGATCATGTTGCCACGTAAGCTCTGTGCGCGTGAAGGATCTTGCATGAAGAAGACTATTCCTATCTACCCTGGGAATGTGCGAAGTCTGTCAAATAGTGATAACACGTGATGGGTTATCAGCCGCCATGAAAATGGTGGATAATGGATGATGGAGAATGTCTTGAGATCGACTCAAGACTGGTGCATTCAATGCAGTATGTTTCAACGGTCAGGATCGAACCGTTTGAATTGCTCAACCTAACAGGTTTAGGGTTTAGGGTTTTTTCTACTGACCTATATGTTCCCTATAAGGTCAATGTTAGGTTTCTATCTAAAGTGGTTGGCAAAAAGTAGTGAGTGCATATCCAATTAAAAGTGATACAAGTTTCTTGCCAGACTATAGGAGAAAAGAGATACTTGCAAAGTGTATGTGCAGAAGGAGAAGAGGAGCCTAAACGGATCTATATTAGTATTAAGTACTATTAACAGATCATTGTAATACCTGTTGATCTCTAACCACTTCAATAGTTGCAAAATCCCCTAATAGGGTAGCCTTAACTGGCTTGATTCAAAATCCCTTAAATCGAGTGGTCTTAACCGGCTTGCTGTAAATCCCTTAATCGGGTAACTCGAAGCTAATGAGTTCTGAGAAGCTAGAAAAGCTTAAGAGATCCTTTCAGATATTGAGTTCTTAAAATCCTCTAACAAGGTGACCCTACCGGGTTTAACCCTTAACCGGGTATCCCTTAATCGGGTGATCCCTAACAGGATCGGTTCCTACTAGAACCTATTGTAATGTTCTTAACCGGACAAGGCTCCTAACAGAATGGACTTCTAAAGAGTTCAAAAAGTAGCTTGTGGGTATTCATCCCCATTGTGGTTTTTCCCAATTGGGTTTCCACATGAAAAATATGTGTGTAATGTGAAATGCTTTTGTCTTGTGATGCTTTGTTTTATCTGCTATGCACATGAAGTTTCTATGTTTTATGCCTATCTATAAAACATATTGAACTCACTGTTGTGAAGATTTGATGGTTAGGTCTACTAGTTCATGCATGAGAATATTATGATAATGTGGTATTGAGCTAAGAGAAAAGCTTAGCAAGTAACCGGTTCGTGACTGATTGAGTTATTCTGGATGCTACCAGTTGCACTCTATTTTACCGGTATCTCTATTTATCAGTCATTGAGAGTGGTCGTTGTCAAACCGGTTTTGAACTGTATTTGTGTCTGTACTAATTCACCCCCCCCTCTCAGTATTGGTTTGGTACTAGTGGTTCATCATTGAGTTATCAATTGGTATCAGAGCACTCTAGGTCCTCTATGTTGTAAGCTTAACCGCTTGAGGAAAAGATCCTCGCCAATTGATGAAGAGGGAAGGTCCAAAGTTCAACAGTGAAAACTTTGGTATATGGAAAGACAGGCTGAAGATATTCATAAAAAGTATGGGTGTTCAACACTGGAGTTATGTTGAAAATGTATATGTTGTTACTACCGATACTCTCACTAATGACCAAAAGAGAGAGATACAAGAAAATGGGCAAGTCATGGAAGCCCTCATCAGTAGTCTATCTGACATTGAGTTTATTGATGTTCAGGACAAGGCAAATCCCAAAGAAGTATGGGATGCTCTTGAAAATATCTATGGTGGTGATGAGCATGTAAAATAGGTTAAGGAAGAGAGCTTGAGAGGAAAGTTTGAAGACATGAGAATGGTTGAAAGAGAGATCATTCAGCAGTATGGAATAAGAATCAAAACAGTTGTTGGAGAAATAAAGAGTGCAAGTGGTAAAATAGAAGATTCCACTGTGGTAAGTAAAGTCCTGAGATCCCTTTTGCCGATCTATGCAATAAGGGTTGCTGCTATTTAGGAGCTAAGATCAATAGACAAGTCTAAGGCATCCTTGGACTCCATCATAGCCAAGTTGACAGCCTATGAGCTAAATAGATTTGATGGTAGTGTTCAAAAGTTAGAATCAGCTTTTAAATCTTCTGCTATACCATCCAGAAAAGGAAAAGAGGCTAGCACTAATGGGGAACCTAGTCAGAATAGAGAGATGAAGGATGAAGAGTTTCTAATGGAATTTGAAGCTCTTTTGGCCAGGAGATTCCCAAAAGGAACTGGTAAATACAAAGGTAAACTACCTTTGAAATGTTTCTCCTGCAACCGGATAGGACATATTTCTATGAACTATCCTAATAGTGACAACAAGGACAAACTGGAAAGGTTCAAGAAATTCAAAGGAGGAAACTGAAGAAATTGTTTTGTGGCAGTTGATGAAGGTGTCACAGATGAGGAATTTGAAGATGAAGAAAATGAAGACATTGTGTTCGTTACTGTAAAGGAAGATGTGACAAATAAGAAGGCTCTTGTCTCCCGGTTTGATGATTCCAATGAGTGGATCATTGACAGTGGTTGCTCTCACCATATGACTGGTGACCGGAGCAAGTTTCTATCATTATAAGAGTATGATGGTGGTGTGGTTCACTTTGGCAATGATGCACCATGCATGGTCAAAGGCAGAGGGTCCATCTCCTTGAATGGAAAGAGTAGTGCTGACAATGTGTATTGGGTTGATAGTCTCAGACACAACCTTCTAAGTGTTGCCCAGTTAAATGACAGTGGACTCGCTCTGCAATTCAAGAATGGAGTTTGCAGAATCAAAGGTAAAGATGGTAAATTGGTAGCCACCGACATGCAAACTAAAGGTAACCTATTTCATCTAAATGCTAATATAAGTACATGTCTTATGGCTAAGCTTGATGATAGCTGGATATGGCATAGGAGATTCTTCCATGTGAACTTTGACAACATTGTGAAGGCTAGTAAGATCAAGGCAGTTAGAGGGTTTCCAGTACTGAGCAAACTAGATAATACCTTGTGTAGAGAATGTCAATTAGGGAAAATGTCTTCCTCAACTTTTAAAGGTAAATCTTTCACTGCTGACAACTTGCTTGATCTTGTGCATACTGATTTATGTGGTCCTATGAAAACTAGAAGTGTGCAGGGTGATAGGTACTTCATGATTCTCACTGATGACTACTCAAGAATGATGTGGGTCACATTCTTGAAAGACAAGTCTAAAGCTTTTGGGAAATTCAAAGCTTTTAGAGCATTAGTGGAAAAGGAAAGCGGTAAAAGGATCAAGTGTCTCATAACTGATCAAGGAGGGGAATTCACTTCCAGTGAATTCAACAAGTACTATGAAGAATTTGGCATCAAGAGACAACTGTCTGCCCCCCGGATTCCATAGTAGAATGGGCTAGCAGAGAGGAATAACTAGACTATGGTTGAAGCAGCTAGAACTATGTTGATCCAAGGAAAGGTTGCTCACACCTTTTGGAGAGAAGTGGTGAGCACTGCAATTTACACTATGAATCGGGTACTCATCAAAAAGGGCAAGGACAAAACTCCTTATGAGTATTGGACCGGTAAGACCCCTGTGGTAAATTATTTTAAGGTCTTTGGTAGTAAATGTTACATCAAGAGGAGTGAACATCAGGGCAAATTTGAAGCTAAATGTGATGAAGGAATATTTCTAGGATATTCCACCAAGAGTAAATCTTTCAAGTGCTACAACAATAGGACTCAGAGAATTATGGAAAGCATCAATGTAAGAGTTGATGAATCCTCCGAGAAGATAGAAAATTGGCAGTGAGTGAGTTGTAATGAACTGGTTGCAACCTTCTGGGAACCGGTTGTCAATCAAGCGAGCACCAGTAACAGTGTTCCTGAACTGGTGAATGTTGATATTGATGAAGATAAGGATGAAGAAGAAAAGCAAGAAGAACCAATTAAGACCATTCCTCAGTATGTCAAGTTGAATCATGATCCCAAGTAGATCATAGGTGTTAAGGATGCAAGAATCCTTACCAGAAGAAAGATCAGAGAAAACTTATGCATGATCTCTGAATTTGAGCCTAAATCATTCAAAGAGGATCATAATGATAAAGACTGGATCAAGACAATGGAAGAAGAACTTGACTAGATAGAGAAAAATGGTACATGGTCCTTGGTACCTAGACTAGAGCATAAGAATGTCATTGGCACCAAATGGGTGTTTAGAAATAAGTTGAATGAGGATGGCACAGTGATTAGGAATAAAGCCAGACTGGTATGCAAAGGTTATGCTCAAGAAGAAGGTGAAGACTATGGGGAAACCTTTGCTCCTGTAGCCAGATTGGAAGGAGTTTGTATGCTTCTTGCATATGCAGCTTTTAAGAGATTCAAGGTGTATCAAATGGATGTAAAATCTGCATTCCTAAATGGTGTACTTGAAGAGGAGGTATATATTGAGCAACCTGATGGGTTTACCTTGTTTGAAGATAGTGACATGGTATGTAGGCTACACAAAGCATTATATGGTCTAAAGCAAGCACCTAGGGAATGGTATGAGCACCTAAATTCCCATCTTGTGAAGATTGGATTTGAGAGAACAAGTGAAGATAGTAATATCTACGTGAAGTTTGAAGAAGATCAGATCCTGATCTGTGAAGTCTTTGTTGATGACATCATCTTTGGTGGAGATGACAAGATGAGTCATGAGTTTGCTGATAAGATGAAGAAAAAGTTTGAAATGTCACACATAGGGGAGATTAAGTTTTTCATTAGACTGCAGATCCAGCAGATGAAAGATGGCATCTTCATCACTCAGTCCAAATATGTCAAAGAGTTGTTGAAGACTTTTGGCATGGAAGTTACCAAACTAGTTGGTACATCGATGGTGACCGGTTGCAAATTGACAAAGGAAGATGATTCCACACTGGTTGATGAGAAGGAATACTGATCAATGATTGGTGAGTTGCACTATGTAGTGCATAGCAGACCAGATATTGCACATGCAGTTGGCATCACTCCAAGGTTCTAGAAGAGTCCAAGAGAATCTCACTTGAGTGCAGTCAAGCGGATTCTTAGGTATCTGAAGGGAACAATTGACTATGGATTGTGGTACCCATACAACAATAATTTCAATCTGAAAGTATTCACAGATGCTAATTGGGCCGGTAATGTGGATGACCGGAAGAGCACAACCGGTGGTGCATTCTTTCTCAGTGGTAGACTGGTCTCATGGATGAGTAAAAAGCAGAGTTGCATCTCTCAGTCTACAGTAGAAGTGGAGTATGTTGTAGCTTTCATGAATTGTACTGAGGCAATCTAGATGAAGCATGTACTGGAAGGCTTCAAGATCCCTATACCTGAACCGGTAAGTATATTCTATGATAACACAAGTGCTATCAATATATCAAAGAATCTGGTTTTACATTCTAGAACCAAGCATTTTGAACCTAAGTATCATTTCTTGAGGGAAAAGGTTCAGAATAAAGAGATTGCACTGGATTATGTGTCTAGTAAGGAGCAGTTAGCAGACATATTCACCAAGCCTCTCCCAAAGACAACATTTGTGCATTTGAGAGGTGAATTAGGGGTATTGCCCCTTCAGGAGGTGAACTAAAAGTGGTAGTTCCACATCAGTCAGGTACTGGATAGACAAATATTTGGCTGATTGGTGTGTTTAAGGATGCTACTCCTCAGGGGGAGCAACATAAGGAAATAGTGGTGATTGTACCTCCACTTGGGCATTGTTATCAAAGGGGGAGAAGAAGTGAAACGAAAAGACATTTGCAGCAACTGGGGAGAAGATGTGAAGTAGAGAAGATATCTTTTGTATATTGCCATCAATGCCAAAGGGGGAGATTGTTGGCATTATGAGAACCGGCATGAACCTTATGTAAACTGGCATGAAGACATAATGACATTGTATGTTGTCATTGATGTCAATATGAGACATAGTGTGAACCGGCACATGAGATAAGAGAAGAAAGAGATACCGGCATATGTGTGAACTGATATATGCCTAAGTGAAGTGGCACATTTGTTCAAAGTGAACCGGCATGCAGTTATGGGAACTGGCACATGGAAGCACTATATGACTGCCGGTTGGTAAGGCAGCTTCCACTTCAGGGTTTCCGGTTGGAGTATCTCAAGTCTATGTGACTCAATCGGTGATCTTTGTGTGATGAGTTAGTATTATGATGGAGGATAGATCATGTTGCCACATAAGCTCTGTGTGCATGAAGGATCTTGCATGAAGAAGACTATTCCTATCTACCTCGGGAATGTGTGAAGTCTGTCAAATAGTGATAATGCGTGATGGGTTATCAGTCGCCATGAAAACGGTGGATAACGGACGATGGAGAATGTCTTGAGATCGACTCAAGACTGGTGCATTCAATGCAATATGTTTCAATGGTCAGGATCGAACCGTTTGAATTGCTCAACCTAAAAGGTTTAGGGTTTAGGGTTTTTGCTACCGACCTGTATGTTCCCTATAAGGTTGATGTTAGGTTTTTATCTAAAGTGGTTGGCAAAAAGTAGTGAGTATGTATCCAACGAAAAGTGATACAAGTTTCTTGCCAAACCATAGGAGAAAAGACTTACCTACAAAGTGTATGTGCAGAAGGAGAAGAGGAGCCTAAATGTATCTGTATTAGTATTAAGTACTATTAACAGATCATTGTAATACCTATTGATCTCTAACCACTTCAATAGTTGCAAAATCCCCTAACAAGGTAGCCTTAACTAGCTTGATTCAAAATCCCTTAAATCAGGTGGTCATAACCGGCTTGCTATAAATCCCTTAACTGGGTAACTCAAAGCTAATGAGTTCTGAGAACCTAGAAAAGCTTAGGAGATTCTTTCAGCTATTGAGTTCTTAAAATCCTCTAACAAGGTGACCCTACTGGGTTTAACCCTTAACCGGGTATCCCTTAACTGGGTGATCCCTAACAGGATCGGTTCCTACTGGAACCTATTGTAATGTTCTTAACCAAACAAGGCTCCTAATAGAGCGGACTTCTAAAGAGTTCAAAAAGTAGCTTGTGGGTATTCATCCCCATCGTGGTTTTTCCCAGTTGGGTTTCCACGTGAAAAATATGTGTGTCATGTGAAATGCTTTTGTCTTTTGATGCTTTGTTTTATCTACTATGCACATGAAGTTTCTATGTTTTATGCCTGTCTATAAAACATATTGAACTCACTATTGTGAAGATTTGATGGTTAGGTCTACTAGTTCATGCATGAGAATATTATGATAATGTGGTATTGAGCTAAGAGAAAAGCTTAGCAAGTAACCGGTTCATGACCGATTGAGTTATTCTAGATGCTACTGGTTGCACTCTGTTTTACCGGTATCTCTATTTATCAGTCATTGGGAGTGGTTGCGGTCAAACCAGTTTTGAACTGTATTTGTGTCTGTACTGATTCACTCCCCCCTCTCAGTACCAGTTTGGTACTACTGGTTCATCATTGAGTTATCAGTTTCATCCATCCTTAATGTTTTCGCATACCTCCACACTTGAGTGCCATAAATTTACAAACCTACTTTGGTTGTGCCTAGTAGATAAATTGTGTTACATACTATCTTGAACCTAGTGGCAACCATGATTGGGTTGCACTTTTCTTCTTAGTTTCTGAACGAAAACTAGTTACACATTTCTAGATTATAGGATCCTAATACTTTTACACTCCTTGCACTTCAATGGGGGTTTTTGTACGATTCTCACATCAACTCTACTCTCTCTTTCATTATTTACTTTCTTCAAGATTATCTTCCCACAAAGGAACTAGTTGAGGTTTTACTTGCTTGTTTCCCCCATTATATAATGATGGATAAATACGTGTTTTCACCCAAGAAGTTCATGCCTCCTTTCTCCCTATTTAACTCACCTATAATATTACTAGTGTTTTCTGATCATGGAGATTGCCAATCATCACTTTAATTCTAATCTTCAAGGTTATCCTATGCTAGCTTCACTGCATCACTACAAAAATTGTCTAACAAATGCTCTTAATAAGAAATCTAGCATGACCACATTCTTAAGGTACCTAGTCATTAGGATAGGTTAATGCTTCTATTTGAGATTCGCAAGAGTTGCTTTTAATTTTTCTTCATTTATGTCTCCAATGACAGCCTTGATCTTTTTAACCATAATAATTTCACATAGCTTAAAACTTAACTTGAACTGTCTTAGTCTTATTTATCTTGTTTATGGTGCCTTCATCAAAGGTCTAACTATCTTGCTTGTCTTGCCATGTCAAGAACATATCTCGATGGATGGCATTCTTTTAGTTACCCTCAGATGCATTTCATTGTAGAATTTAACTCCTTGTACTTGATTTGATTAGGGAAGTTATTGCGTTTAGGTTCAAATTGAATGGTAACCTCATACGTACAAAAGATCTAATTTTTGTTATTTAAACATTGAAAATACTTCATATAAGTAATAATTTAAAGTTTCGCAGCCCTTGGGGTTTTTTTATTATGCCATAAACTTTATGACTAATAAGTTCAAATTTCAGGGCTTTTAGTGCCCCTTGGAACCCCTTGAATTGTTATATGTTGATCTATTGATTTGCAAGAATTTTCACTTATGTTTCACTTTGTTATTTTCACATGTTTTCCACCTAGGTGTTATACTTCAAACCATAGTTTGTTTTCAAATAAGTTATGAATGTAGCCCATGTTCACCAGTGTATGAACCTAGGGCTCTGATACCAAAATGTCATGTCCAAAATTTAGGGCAAGAACGGGATAAATTATTATTATTTTTTAAATAATAACATAATAACATTAAATTCGCTAATACAAAATGCACTAGCAAGTTTTTGTCTTAACTATGTTAAGAGTTGACTTTATCTACTAACTCGAGTAACCAAAATAGGTAACAATTAAATGTGGAATTTTATTTGATTAGTTTTATCGTCTCATCGATTTTAATCAATGAACTAATTTAGTCAATGAATTAACACAGATAAAATTAATCTCCAATAGCCAATAACTTATCCTAAGAACTAATTAAATTAGTTCTGACACTTAGTTATATAAAAGTCCATGTTTTATTTTAACGATAATTAAAATAAAAACAAACTAAATTGATTAAAAGGTCAATCATAATTATAATGAAAATTAATTCTATAAAGTTTATCTCATCTAACACCTATATTTAGGTGGACCTATTATAAAGCAATTTATTATAAAATTTCTACAAGGTTAGACTTCATAAGAATTTTAAATTTAAACATTTCAATTTCTTTCTTAATTAAAACCATACTTTAAAATAAAACATATATAAATTAAATCACTTAAATAAATATTAAATCAAAATCTATTTTATTCTCTTATATTGTCCAACTCCATATATATATATATGTGTGTGTGTGTGTGTGTGTGTGTGTGTGTGTGTATTAATATATATCTGTAGCTATATATTTTAATACTTATATTATTTACCTCATGTTTCTAAATTCTTCCAGCAACCATAACTAAGAATGAAGATTATATAGTACCTCTTATTTTATTATTTCTATATTCTTTTCTATTCTACCCCTAGCCCTACTCGGGCTAGGGTTTTGTACTTTATTATTATTATTTTTTATTTACTATTGTTGTGCAGGGTGGAGGAGGGTCGAACCCTGGAGCGACGACCATGCATCTACATAGGGCGGAGGCATTGTCTCCAAAGGAGAGGGGGGGGGGCGGTAAGTTCTCCCAGCTAGCGCCACCCACTGTGTGCCCACACAGTGGCGGTGCCGCGAGTGTCGCCCACTGTGTGTTCACACAGTGGCAGAGCCGAGGGCACCGCCCACTGTGTGCTCACATAGTGGTGGTGTCGTGGGCGCTGCCCACTATCTGAATACACAGTGGGGTTTGGACCACCCTCGAGACCCCCTTTTTCTTATATATATATCTTTTTTTATTTGTAATTTTATGTTTTTAAAATATAATATACATAAATATATATATATATTTACATATATATATACATATACACATATATATATATATTTATACATATATATTATATACTAGGTACATTTTAAAGGTGAAAACAAATATATATATATATATATATATATATATATATATATATATATATATATATATATATATATATATATATATATATATATATATATATATATGTTAAAGCAAATAAATGTTGATATTTTATTTGAAACACATTATTTTTTTTAAATAGCTTAAGTCATTTGATTTGAATCTATGCATATATTTTCTTTATTCTAAAATACTCGCTGATGAAATCATAGATAGGCTAAATTTTTTATTTATTTATTAAATTTATTTTCTACAAATGTTTAACTGACAAATTTAAATAAACTCATTCAACAACTATATAACTATGAAAATTATTTAAATCAAATAGACTATTTAACTTTAGATTTTTAATTTCTACAACTAAGTAATTAATAGAAATCATTAGATTTAATAGCAACTTAATAAATCTAGAAAGTATTAAAAAAAAACTATAGAGATGATTACAATAACTTTAGATTTTATTTTCTGCAACTAAATTAAACGACAAATTTAAATAAAATAAAATTTACTCTTCCATAACAGATCTAATTATTTAATTTCCAGCTTTTTCCATGCATGCTAACTAATTCTTTTTTTTTTCCTATTTTATTTCATAAGGATAAAAGAATAAAATAAATTTCTTGCTTTTCAAAATATTAAATACTCAACAAGGAATTAATTTCAGAACTTTAGGAACTAAAACTAGAAATATTCATTCCATTTCTATTTTATCTCTTTAAAGTACTTTTTAAAATACAATATAACCATCAATACAAATGGATCTCTCATTTCTATTAAATGAGGATATTAAAAATATTAGATACATTACTTTTTGAAAATAGTCACAACATAGTTTCCCATTACATAGCTGCAACTTTAAAACATAACTTTTCCATTTCCAAATCTCTTCTATAGCAAATAAAAATCAGCAACTTCTACTTGTCTTAATTCTTTCCTTCCAACAACCTGCAAATAATCAAAGGATATGACCATGGAGTGCTCACCTCCTAGCCGAGGCTAACTGGTAGCCACCCCTAAGCTCGGAGAACCAAGCCCTAGACGAGTAACACACATGCAACCACAAAAGAGAAGGGAAAACACAATCTCAAACACAATCCCAACCCAGCTACACTGCACCACACATTTGTGATGTCTTTTTCAAGGGTGGTAGTGGACCAAGTACCTTGAGGAGAATGCAAGTATGGTAAAACATATAGCCACCTCATGGCAAGCCAAATACATCAAGAATAGAAACCCCACATTCCTTATGCCCCCCAAGGCATTCATGCCTTATTTCCCTCCTTATGACCCCCAATGCATAAACAACCCATGCAACAAGGGTCACATAAAATCCCTTGTGATCACTCTCATAACGAGAGCCTCTCACTCGAGGGTTGTCACTTCTACCACCCACAAGACCATCCTCTCTCCCAAGAGTAGGAGGCCTTGATTACTCCCAAACACATAAATTGCATACACATAAAACACCAAATAAATTTTCAAGGAATACATGCAAGGAAAACTAGCCTTTAACAAAAGCAATTCTTTCAATATGACATGCAATAAGAAAACATTACAAGAAAGGTAGAACCAACCTTAAACTACCCAAATGTATGCTAGTTTTCTTGAGGATGAGCAACCCAATTCCACCAGTCTTTTCTTTCTACACTTAGCCCAAATTCTTAATTTCCCCAATCTATTTTTTTTTCCTTTCAAAATTTTTTTGTCTCCAAAAATAGAGAGTGGGTGATTACCCCCAAAATATCTCTTTCTTGCTTAAGAAGACACTAGTGTGAGTTCTCTCAAGTTTCTAAAATTGAAAAGGAAAGTACGGTAAATGGGAAAGGGAACTCTCATTCAAAAAGGAAGGTTAACAACTTTGTTCAAGCCTTCTAATTTCCATTTTCGCACAACTTAGAAAAGTCACTTTTTAGGGTGTCTAAATGGTCACATGGGAGTAGAAACATGCCTAAAATTACTCCTAACCCTTAGGTATACCTGATGGGCTTTAGGAAACCCTAATAAACTACCCTTAGGAGTCCATTTAACCCTTTTTAAACCCCTCTGAAGTTTATTTTCGGGTCAAACCTAAGTTGACCATCCCAAAGATTCTTTACCCAAAGCATATTTATGGAATCATATTAAATTAATTGAGAAAAAGCTATAGTTAAACAACTCCCTCCAAGGGACAAATTTAAAAACTCAACATAAATCAAAACATGTGTCAAGTGACACAAAGAAAATACTTTTAAAAAATTATACATGAAATCTTGTCTCTTGTTGGATTTACACAAATAAAGAAAAGCCAATTTAACATTCAGGCAACAATCACTTTCACGAATAAAATATGATACAAATGAGGTGTTGTCTCTCTGAATAGACAAACCCTGGTTTTACGAACGCACATAGGTCTAGGTTTGGTTCTCCATAATATTTCCATGGTCACATGGATAACTTTTCTTGCACAACTCAATCATACATTAGTAATTTTGAATAACCTCATATAATATAAAGCACATGAATAAAAATACACATCAAACACTCTGCATACAATATACACTTATACAAACCAATACATCTTATATCCAAATAAATCCACATAAGCAATTATCACAATTCTCATAATTTTACTCCATACATAAAACATGCATTCTATTTCTATCATCATAGTAAAGTCCTGCAATTCCAATGATGACATACACTATCTCAAATTCATCCTATTCTAGAATCATGTAGAGCCCTATATCATAAAGCATATAAATGAAGCATCAATCCTACATCAATGTTATCCAAATCATGGAATCCAATAAGTTCTAAATCCAGATATAGCTAACATACATTAGATCAAGATTATCCAATCAGTGGATCTTTTAGGATTTCAATTCATAATACATCAAAATATACACCACTGGGTGAAATAACTCTATAACTTGGTTCAATTTCTTTTCTCACAAATCTATCAGTCTAACACAGTCCGTTCTATTGTATTATATAGCATTTATTAATAGTGTCAAACATGGTGAACTAAGTTAATCAAAGCTTGGTTTAGGGAAGGCCTTACAAATCTCCTTCATTCAGTGTTTCCAAATGATCCCAAATAGCTTTAGCAGTAGACCTATCTAATAATCCCATGGTTTGTTGATCTGATAATGTGCTTAAAAGTGCTTCTCTTGCTTTGCAATCATTCTCCTCATCTTTAGCTAAGGTAGTTGGAGTAGTCTGACCAGCCACAGTAGTAGTATAACCATTCTTTGTAACTTTCTAGATGTCTTTACCAATGCAATTCAGATGTGTCTCCATCCCGATCTTCCATATCCCATAGTTGATTCCATCAAGTTTAGGACTGTCCTTCCTGAAATAATTAGTAGACATTTGATCTCCTCAAGTTGTTAAACTTCTACAAAAAGAGGATTAGGCTCTAATACCAATTGTTAGGTCCCAGAGACAACTGAGAGGGGGGGGGGGCATGAATCAATTGTCTAATAATTCAAAACCACTTAACCAACTTAATGCTTAATACCGCTAAACTAGTTAAGTATGTTGGTAGATGGTGTTAACAATAAATTGCTATACCGGTAAAGATTAATGCATGAAACATAAATACAAAGTCATCCACAATACATAACACCAATATTTGTACATGGAAACCCTGTAAGGGGAAAAACCACAGTGGGAAACCTTACCCACAATTAGATGATACTACTATAGATAGTAAGTGTACATAAATGGGGTCTACACATGCAGAAAGGCCAACAACCTAGAGCTCACTACTCAATCACAAAATGGGAGTTACATTGACTACAGTTGGATGGTTAAATCTAATAAGAATGTACTACACAAAATAGCATCTTCATATGTTGGATTCAGTACCGGTGTAATGTTGATATGCTTTCACAAAAACCTAGCTTCACCTTCAAATGATGTCTTCGTGTATAGCTCTGCTTAATCTCACATATACCTTCACACAATTCTTTTTCACATTCCACATTTGATCTTACATTTATACCATAACCTAAGACCAATTTTAGTAGGTCGGCTCTACAAGATATTACAATAAAATCATTTTACAATCAATATAATAACTGATGCAATAATGGATTAAACATGTCGGTTTAATGCATTTACAACAATAATAAATCATCTTCATAGCATGTCATGCTGATCTGGAAAAGATGAACCTGCCGGTGTAACCCTAGACCTATTTGCTGGTAAAAGCAAATATGCAAATATGAATATACCAATGATTAATTCTTCAAAACAAAGCATCCACATGATGTCTTCGACATTACTAGGTGTCTTCCACATAATTCCAAGTGTCGGTGATCATTATATCCTGCCGGTGAACTATATACCAGTAACTGTGCAATAGTTACTTGCTTGCTGGTGAATGTTGCTGGATCTCCAGAGTGTTAGTGTTTTAGTAGGCGTTGACATCAATGACAAAACCATACCAAAATACCAACATACTAACTGACCTCAACTCTTGAATAAAAGACACTCTAATGTCATAAGCATGCAATAGGGTTCTAAGCATTTTACTCACCATAATGTCTTTTTCTATAGTACCACTGACACTTTTAATTCCACCGACAACTTCTTTTATCCTCTATCCATACTGAGTGATATTTTCTCCTTCCATCATTCTCATATCATCAAACTTTCCTCTAAGGCTCTCTTCTTTAGCCTTTTGAACATGCTTATCACCACCATAGATTAATTCTAACTTCTCCAAAACATAAAAAGTAGTTTCTAAACCATTGACATCAATATATTCAGTATAAAAAAGTGTACTTACAATGGCTTCCACTGCTTGAATGTTTTCCTGCTACTCCTTAAGCTGATATGTTGTCAGAGGGATAGTAGGAGGTACATACTTAGTAACAACATGCTGCTAGAACTGAGAACCCATACTTTTGATGTAAATCTTCATTCTATCACTCCATATTTGGTAGTTTTCCTTAGTGAACTTGGGACCCTCCTTCTTCATCATCTTCTTGGATCTTTACCTCAAGCAGTTAAGCTTCTCCACAAAGAGGACATCATGCTCTGATACCAATTATTATTATGAGGATCTGATTATTATTGAGAGGGGGGGGGGGGTGAATCAGTAATAACAATAAACTAAAATTTTTTATCAATCTAAAAATACTTCTCAAAAATAGTTCATAACCAATACAAGTACCTACTCAATTATTCACTTAAAGCAGATTTACCAAACTACTCATTCATGTGTTTATCAACATGTAAGCAATGTAATGATATCAAATCCACACAAACAAATCAACCACCATATGAACATACATATTTTTCATGTGGAAACCCAAATGGGAAAGGCCACGGTGGGAATTGGTACCCACAAAATTTTCACTCTTTCGAAATGCGCCCTGTTAAAGGCCTAGCTCGATTAGGAGATTTACAATAATTCCCAGTTAAGAGAAGACCCTGTTAGGAGTCACTAGGTGAAGGGATTTTAACCTCAACTCTGTTAGGAGCTCTACCCTATTAGGAATAGCCTTGACAAAGGGTTTAAACTCAAGTTAATGAGCCAGCCAGTGAGGGAATTTACAATATCAGGCCTGTTAGGACCTACCCGATTAAGGGATTTTAATACTGTTGTAACTATTAGGGAACAATAGGTAAATGAACTGATCACATCACTCTTTTCTTGCTAGTATAGATCCATTTTAGCTCCAATCATCTTCACACATGCAGACATCTCATTCTGGTTCGACACACTCTCCTTCTCTGATCGCCGACATAAAATCTGTTCTCAAACTTGACCTAAATACATTTTTCAACTAGGTCAGTTACATAACCCTAACTTACAATGAATTTACATTATAGATCATATCAGATCATCATTTCATACCATTGCATCAAATTTCAAGATAATTATAGTCGTTGAATGATCATAACACATCACCGCACATCAATCTAATAAGTTGTCAAACCCTTATCACATTCTGCTAAGCACTTCATTGTTTCCCAAGAAATTCAATGCTTTATCATGATCAAATTAAATAGAATCTTATCACTTCACACTGATTTTGACATGTCACTACTAAGATAAGATCATAAAAAGATTCATCACCAAACTATAAAACATCACTGATTAAAGATCTTGTCACTAGTTCTCAAACCCTATTGTGAATATACAACAATCAATTACAAATATGACTTTCCGTTCTCCAAACATGATGTGGTTCCTATCATAAACCCATTATAATGTCATAAGCATACATTCCAAACCATAACACCTAACTTAACATGGATCTCTATTGCAACCATCTCCTTATATGTTCTTGCTTACTGGTTGACTGCAACTCATTCTATTACCAATTAGGCTATACTTAAATAACTTAGATGATATACCAAACATAAACAAATATGGTTTTCATCAGTGACAACACAAATAACTGATCATAAAGCATCATATCAAAATTATGTCATCACCAACAATCTATCAATCTCCTCATATCGACATCATCCTTTACTGGTACATCATCATCTCTATCAATTACACCAACGTGTCATCACATTTTAGCCTTGTGAAGGAATTTGTTTATCAATGGTTTAAATGTAGTGTATCCCTTTAGATACTTGGTCCACCTTCACCCCATATTTTTGAGTCACTTGGTGACTATGTGCAAGCCTTGGGTTGGGAGTTCATTGTTGAAATGATTTCTTTGTAAAATTTGCTTTCCTCTGTATTTGTGTTTTGAGTGTGTGTGTTACCCATTTAGTTCTTTGTTCTCCTATCTCAAGGGTGGCCTCTAGTATGTCTAGGTTGGGAGTTGAGCCTCCATCGTCACATCTAAAGTTTATTTGCAAGTCTGCAACTTATCTAGAGGATGGAGAAAAGCTACCTTCCTAAAGTGGTGTTTAAAGTGTGTTGAAAGTGCACTCCTTTGTTCATTTTCAGATTTAAATCTTCCTATCGTATTTAGTCATTTTCAATAAAAATGTAAAGAGGGAAAGACATATATTTCCTTGTGAACAATGTATTTCAAGAAGAGAAATAAAGATTTGTTTACTTTTTGTTTTGTTTATTCATTAGATTGAACTAAAAGAAGCATTCAACTAATATTCCTATTTGTTGTTGTAAAGAGTATTATGGTTACTATTTGTTTATTTTATTCCAAGTTTGTAAAAGGTTAAATAAACATGATATTCGAAATTAGTTTCAGTTTTAAAAACCAAAGGGGAAATACTTATATTATAATACATTCATTGTTATTTCACTTTGCTTGAGCTTCTTTCTGGTTAAGAAAGAAATCACAAAAAATGATCTCATAATTTAAATTATGTTTATTCATTTGTTTGCATAAAGAGATATTGCTGGTTAATAAAAAAATCAATTCTATCATAATACACTAATCTAGAAAAATAAAAAGAAGTCATTGTATCTACACAGTGAGTGTATAATTTCATGAAAAATATACACATCTATATTCATACATGAAAATATACATACATACATATATATACATGTGTGTGTGTGTGTATATATATATATATATATATATATATACACACACACACACACATGTATATATATGTATGTATGTATATTTTCATGTATGAATATATATATATATATATATATATATATATATATATATATATATATATATATATATATATATATATATATATATATATATATATATATATATATATATATATATATATATATATACATATTTTTGTTGGCATTTCAATAGAAGGAGATTGTTGATATTCATTAAGGATATTGAGAAGGTTGTTGAAGATTATTTGATATAACTGAAAAAGGATGATAACTATCTTTATAACATTATTTTGTCATTGATGTCAAGAAATTGATTTTCTGATTCAGTATGATGTTGCCATATCTTGAGAAGATTAATTTGAAGAGAATTAAGATGTTGGTAAAACAAACAGAAAGAATGTGATAAGAAAGGGGAGAAATAAGTTATTCAATGGGCAACTATTACCAAGTTAGACAATGATGAGATCATGATGTTTCGATTGTTTTGATATCCTACATGTGTTGTTGATTGTAAGGTTAATACTATACTATGTCACGAAGCAAAGAACCTAGTTAGTAAACCCTAAGGAACCTAGTCGGTAAACCCTAAGGTTATCGATATTGGTTAATGAAGGAAGAATGTCTACCGAGTAAAGTTTAGTATTTACTGAGTTGCAACCAAGTTATGACAAATCGCATTGGATGGATAAAAACATTATTTAATGAAGGACAATGTTTAGTTGGAGATGTATAAACGATTGGTATGTTGTGCATGAAGTTTATTAAGGATCTATGGCAATGGAAGATCGACAGGAAGATCTATAGCGTAGATTGAACCGCAATAACCTTGTGCAAGTTCCAAGAAAGGAATGCAAGTCCCTAGGCAAGGTAAAATGTTCTCAAATCAAAAGATGCATTGAACCTAATCAAGATTGAAGATCTGATGGCTAAGATTGATCATGAGAAATGTGATCAATGAGATTCAGTAGTTAGCAAATCATTTATAAATAAGAAATTGTTGATGAACAATGCATGGGGGCAAGTGTAAGCACAAGGATGCTACATAGTGATTATCGAGCACAGAAGCTTGAAGACCTATTTGAATAATAGAGTAAGGAGCCTAGAAGAGGGACAAGATAAGTCCTATGACAAGATTGTTTTGAGCAAAATAGAATCTGCTTTAGCATTTTAGATGTGAAGTTGCAGATATATTTTATTACTGTTATTTTGTAAGTGACAAAATCTCTTAACCAAGTGGACTTAACAGTCTTATTTGTAAACCCTCTAGCAAGGTAACATTCTAAATGAGTGTTTGACCTTTGACAAGGTCACTTCCAACAAAGTGAAGATCCTAATAGATCTGAGGGAAATCCCTTAAACGAGTCACATCTAGCAATGTGTTTGTAATCTTTAACAGGATTTTCTTTTAACCGAGCATACTCTAGAAGGGTATATTTCTTAGTGGGTCTGAAATCCCACAATGGTTTTTTCCTATTTGGGTTTCCACGTTAAATCTGGTGTTATATGTGTTATGATGATTATGTGTATATGAGTTTGCATGTTTAACAGTTTTTGGTTATATTGCTGAAGTATAAGTTACCGAGGTTGAAACTGTTGATTTTATGGGAGATTAAGTTTGTATGATTCACCCCCCCCCCCCTCTCATCTTGTTAGCTATTGGCATCAGTTCTTTACACCTAGTATCAAAACTTAACAATTTTTTCATTGTACATCTAAGGAAATGAAAGTGTTGTAATTAAACTTTTTTTGGAAAATATACAGTGAGAACATCTCTGAGAATATATATATATATATATATATATATATATATATATATATATATATATATATATATATATATATATATCATTAAATACATTACATGTAAATTAATAATGTTGTTGTTTTAATAAAATAAACATGTTTGAAAACAGAGAGTTTCACCTTTGTATACACACACACACACACGTACCTTATATAACTATTTTAAATGTTGTTGTGTTATATAATAAACTGGAAAAAGAATGCATTTTGCTCAGAATATATGTGGGTGTGTGTGCATAAAGTATCCACATCACATTTGAAGCAGTTTAAAAACTGTTTAAAAAAAATTAAACAAAAAATGATGGCAACAAAAACTTCAGCCCACATTGTATTCGATGGGTGTGGCACCACCATGGCATGTCTACAGTGGGTCACGAACGTGACCACTACAGCCACACCCATAGTGGGGTGACCCAGTATGGACGCCCCTGCAGTGGGTTGCGACCCATAGTGGGGCGACCCATTGTGGGGTAGCCATTGCGCTAGCCACCCCTCCCTTCCTCTTCGCCACCCATGGTTCAATCACCACTGCCACCTATGAAGTATCATGGCCGCCTAGGGTTAACTCGAAACCTGCAACACAAAAAAAAACTTTCAAAAAAAAATTAAAAAAAATAACCCAACTTAGGGTTAGGGCTTGCTAAAAAGCTCATAGAAGAAGATAGATATGTTTATAAAAAAAAGGGAGAAAACCCTAAATAGGGTTAACCCTATATGAAATAAAATATTAAAAGAGGGGTTAAAATTTAAAATAAAGTTATTGGGGGAAAACCCTATTTTTCATAAAGTAATTTATAATGCTTTTAGGGTTCATTTTAATCTAAGAGGGAATTTGTTTTCAAAAGGATATGTGTTTTAATAAGAAAAATTTTAATGGAAAATTATTAGATGGATGTTATTATGTTAGGGGGGGGAGGATTTTAATTGTAGTTGATTATTTGAATCTTTAAGGGTATTAGTTTTCAATAATGGAAGATTTATTTACTACACAACATTATTAATGGTTAAAGACTATAATGATGTTTTGAAACTTTACATTCATTTGCTCAATTAATTAATATTAATAAAAGGAATTTGTATTAATATTAATTTAATGGATTTTAGAATTATTTAAATATTATAAGAAAATAACATTAACTCTAAATATAATCAAAATTAGAGATTGCAATTGGGCGAAATAATTAATTACTAAAGTTGTGTTGACTTTATAGGATATTTTATTCAGCTTTCGTTAATGGGAATTTTAGTAAATGTTAAGTAATTGAAATATAATTTATTAGGAATTATATTCAAGATTAATTGATGGCTTTCAACACTTAGAGAGGATTTAATAAATTTGATTATTAAAGCACTTAGGAGCTTGGAAAAAGTTCTAAGCCTCCTAGTTATATAAGATAATTTATTGCTTGCATTAGAGACCCTATTAGATTGACATTTAGGATATCTTTTTAGTGAAACTAATTGAACGTTCACATCTAATTGAATGTAGATCACAAGTAAATTAGCATTATTTAAAAAAATTGTTGTTGTGTTTTTGCCCAAAAGTTTGGGCATCACAGAAGCCTTTGAAGAAGGTTCTAGGGCACTACTAGAGGATCTCAAAATAGTTGATATGCATATGGCCTATGATTCTATGGACATCATGGATAGAATGAGACATGAATACATGAGAAATTTGTTATCTACAAATCTCAATGATGGTGAAAAGTGTGTTGAGGTTGCAATCAATAGTGTGGATGTATGTAACCGAGAACTTTCAGCCTCAAAAGAAGAATAATGTATGATTGACATACTAAGGATCAAAGAGGAAGAAAAGCGCAGCCTTGAGATTGATGGGAATGAAGTTGTTAGTGCATAGTCTCAAGAGGAATACCTATCATGCGATAACATAAGTGAGTTGCAGTTGAGGATGCCACTAGTAGTAATGAAGATCAAGAAGAGGAAGAGGTAGAAGACATAGATCAAAGCAATGGTCTATTAAATAGTGATTAAATTTCAGATTCGTTGTCAATTGAGTATCATAAATATGTTGGCAAAGGTGATTTTAAATCTTTGTGTTTTTCTCATGCCAAGGATTACACATTTTGTGAGGCCATATATGACACAAGAGTCTCTTATTTTTCTTCTACCAAGGAGTGGGTCAACATGCATAATGATGATGCACATGATGGGGATATGGTGTTCGAATGCCATGATCAAGGTTGTCATAGCCCTGATGAGTGTGATGATGAATTCAATTTATCAAGTACATGCCAGACCTCAGCCTCGTGCATTGGGTCCCATGGTGATGAGTTTTCTTATGATTTCAAGCATTCTTCAGAAAACCCTCACATGAATGTGGGAGTTGATGTTACGTTTGAACTAGAACTTTCTAGTGAGCCTAAATTACACTCTTGTGAGGGTATATGGGGTTTAGACAACGCTTCCACAACATGCTTGGAAGATGAAGAAATATTTGAACTATGGGTATGATGAAGCTTTCGAATGATCCTTTTTTCCAGAGTAGCGAGATGATGTCCCAAAATAAACCAATATGTGATTCCTTGCCAAATCATATATTGGAGGAGTGTTTGAAGGAGTCACAAGGTTTGCAAGAGTCTCCTCTTGAGTTTTTTCAGTTTGACATGCAAACTTGTGATGAATTTTGTTAAATGATACTAGCTGCATTCTTTTTCAAGAGTTTATCCATTTTTAGCTGGGTGATATTTCCATACGGTGTAACATTGGTTTCAGTCAGGATGAATGTTGTGTTCAACATGGAAGTGTGTCTTTTAGTGAGAATGACTTTTTTTGGTCACACAATGATTTGTATTTTCAGTTTGTGCACGAGCCTCAAAGGTTCAACAATGATGAGCACACTTATAGTATTCAGTTTGCTGGTTGGATGAGAGATGCTAGCATGTTTGATCAATGGCCATCCAATTATACTTTTAAATTGGCTTTAGTGCAGTTCAAGGAGATCAATGTATATGACAGGGGTAAGCATTAACTAATCTTTTCAGGTGGCCTTGGGCCATCATGTGTGGTTTTCCCTTCAAGCCATAAGTAGTTTGGGGCAAAGAAGACATTTTTTACTCTGCACCCAATGGAGTAGGCACCTGGTCTACTCCTCTAGAGATCTAAAATCTTTTCATTCTCGCAAGGGGCATGCATCCCCGAGAAAGAGCCACTGTTAGGACCTAAAATTGTGTCCTGTAAAATTTTGGTCGCCTGGTAAAATTTGTTCATCTCTGGCTAATTTGGGGTCTCTATTGTGATTTTCATGGCTTAGGGTTTTATTTTATTTGTCAAAGCTTTTGTCCTAAACCCTAAGCATGTTATGTTTTGTCATTACCTTTTTGGGCTTTTAAATGACTTTATGTCATTTAAGTCATTAGTGAGGCCATGCTATTTCCCTAGGTGTTTATCTTTGTGCCTTGGTCCCTTTTATTATTTTTCCTAAGTCTTGGTTTGTGACTTCAACCTCTACGGTCAAATTATTGTTCTTTGTTTAGCATCCCTACATTGTCATGTTGACCTTTGTTGACCATCCTATTGATCGCGGCATTGCAGGGAGCTACCATCTATCAACTACCATCTATCATGGAGATGCCATATGTCATAATGTGGGTGGCCAAGACAAATATTGAGAGGGGTTTAAATATTTTCTGATTTGTCAAAGGTCACAAGATATGGTTAAGGTTTGGCCAACTAAAGGTACATCTTTTCGTACATGTTGAAAGTGGACGGAGATCTTTTATGGCTGATCAAATGGTGCTTGACCATTAGTGGCCTAGGCTAAATGGTTTCCTAGATGGATAGGTTAAAGATCGCTCAGATCTGATGGTTCCCATGATCCCGCAATCAGAAGATGCAAGGACGTTACCATTGCAACATCTCGGGATGATTCCATGTGTCCAAGGTGGGCCAAGGTTAGAGATGATGGTTGGGCCGTAGGGATGAGTTACAGGGCAAACCGATGTAGAATTTTCTTATTGGCCAAGGGTGAAGTCTAGTAAAAGCATGAAGGTCAAAGTTAGATTGACTATTGTGGATTGATTGATTCGCCAATGTGGAGGCAGATCTATAGTGGAGTTTTAAAATTATTTCAAACATGTTTGGTGTCGTTTCTTTGCTCGCATACTCGTGGACGGGATGCAGGTCTCCTAACAAAGGGTTTTCCTTATCCTGCCCATTCCTGCAGGAATAAGGAAAAGGACACGGGATAACAAAAGTCATGAAGGATAAAAGTGAAAGACTTATCCTACGAGGGGCAAGAAGGATGCAAATGAAGGTCGCAGGATAAGAAAAGGTGAGGCTAAGAGAGAAAAATCTTAAAAGGCTTATATCGTGGGGGTAAAGGCATTGTTTCACAAGGCCACTAGATAAGAAGCTAAGGCACAGGGAGTCGACACTATTATCCCATGAAGGGAAAACAAGCATAGCGAGAGCCTACAGGATAAGGAAAGACAAAGGAAAAAGCAAAAAGAGATTATCCTATGAGGTTGAGAAGGGTAGAAAGTATGGTGCGAGATAAGGGGTAAGGAAGTCGACAAGGTCAAGATAGTGGGTAATTATCCCGCGATAGTGAAAGCAATGCTCCTAGGTGTTGCAAGATAAAAAAAGGTTAAGTAAATACATAAGAACTTTATCCCACGGGGATGGTTAAGGTAGTGAAAGATGGTATGGGATAAGATTGTAGGCCAAAGATGAAAGGCTTTCCTTATCCCTCGTGTTCCTGTGGGGATAAGGAAATGATTGTGGGATAAGAAAATGATTAAGGCGATGGACAATAGGCTTATCCTACGATGCTAAATGCCAAAAGATGGAATCACGAGGGTGCATAACATGTGTGTCACACAATTTGTAGAGCACATCCTAATGGTCAAAGCATCCATGTGTAGGGTTGACGAAGGTTGACCAGACGATAGAGGGGAGTATTTTGAAGATGTGGCATGTGCAGATTGGCCAAGACACTCCAGGTAGATCTTTGTCACTCGATTTGATCAAACTATGGTGGTGGTGCCAAATGAAGCTCACGTGGAATGAGAATCGGATAGAAGATCAGTTGAATGACTTCATGAAATCTGAAGATCTTATGTAAATGAGATTTAAATTCCTTGAGCACACCAAAGTATCACCGAACAAAAATATGAAAGGACACAAAGTAGGTAGATTGCTAAGTATGGAAATCCAGATTCAGTGGTTGGTCAATGTGCAACAAAGGATAAACTTAAGATTGATTCAATACAGAGAAGGAGGAGGGACACATCATGGTGTACTTGGTCCTAGGCATTCAAATTTTGAAAAGTGTGTCTCACTTGACCTATAGCTTATTTTTCTCCCTTGGTCTATAAAAGGGAATTCAGGGCTAGTGGGAGTGGTTGGATTTCTGATTATAATTTCTTTTGGAAGTAGCACTTCCATGTGTATAGTGCAAGTATTATCATGACAACTTAGTTTTCTTTTAGCTTGTAGTTTGTTAATGTTTCAAATAGTTTGTACCCTGAATACAAAAATTTTTAGAGGTTTTTCTTGTAGTTGTCTATCTTATGTATGCTCTATTTTATGAAATGAAATGATCAAGGGTCTTTTGTTTTGTCCCTGCAAGTCAAGTGTATATCTTGTTTTTTGCTTCTCTTCAAGCAAGAGATTAATTTTCTTTTTCAAGGTATAGAAATAGTGTTGTGTATATGTGAGATTCTCAAGTATGGTTGTTGGTGAAACCAAAAGGGAAAATGATGATGTAATGAATTAACATTTCAAGCTCAAAGGTTGCATGTTACCCTATTTGGATGTTAAATTTGCATATTGTGAAGTTAGCTTTGTTGCCCATACAAGGCACTGGTCATGGGGTTGTTTTTCAGTTTTGAGAACCATTCCTTAAATCAAAACATCTTAAAATTTTTGCATTTCTTTATGCATTAGGAGTATGATTAGTGTAGAAACCCTCCATCAATGAAGTGCATAGATTCTTAGAAGCTAAGGTTAAAGCCATAACCAAGAGTTAAACCATCTTCCTTAGTACATATTCATTGGGATGATTTATTGTAAATGTAATGTCTAGAGTATTGTGAAGATGTTATTTGTTTTGATATTGCATAGGTTCACCTACCTTGGTCTTGCAGAGTCAGAAGAGCAAAACATTGTATCCTTTTTCCTGAATCTTGTTCTTTGGCCAAATCCTTCCACGCATTTGTCGATGAGTTGGTGGCAATTCCTCTAGGACTTAAGGACTATTGGTTTGGGAACCAACATAATGCTGACTCCATTGGGGATAAGCTTCTCAAAAGATTACTAAGTTGCTCATGAATCTTTGGTTAGTAAAGTTTTAGCCTAGAATGAGTTTTGTAGTAGCCCATTTGAAGGTGGTTTAGGTGACTCTACTATTGAAAAAAGACCCAGAAAATTAAAATACATTGAATGGTTCCCTATACCTCTACATATTAAAGCCTTTATCTATAAAAACTGAATAAAATGAGTTTAGAGAGATAGAGGAGCACGTCTGAACATTTGTACATTGAACACTTTAAACAATTGTGATATTCTGAAAAAGGCTATGAATTCTACACATGCAATCACCATTAAAGTATATGATGATGAAGATAGCTCATCCAAGGGCACAATCACCTTACCTCTTAGAGTTGGGCCAGTTATGAAGGATGTGGTATGTCAAGTCCTTGATTTAGAGCTCACATCAAATATACTCTTGGGAAACCCATTGATTCATGAAATAGGAGTTGTTCCTTCTACATATGATCAGTGTACCAAGTTCCCACACAATGGAGTTGAAGTGACTATTAATGGTGATTTGAATCCATTCATATATTGCAACAACTTGCGTTCAAAGTTGGAAACAATAATGCCAATCAATAGAGAAGTGTTGGAATGATCTGATACTGGGAGAAAACTAAGAGAGGGGGTTGAATAATTTTTCACACTAGTACAATAGCTAATACAAATTATAAGATTAATACCGGAGCACAAAACAATGAAAGATGAATCCTAAAAGAACAACAAACATGACACTAATATTTTGATGTGAAAAACCTGGTAAAGGAAAAACCCATGATGGGAAACCCTACCCATAATCAGATAATACTTCTACAACAATATGTGAAATAATTACAATGGGGATTGTGTTAGGTCCTGGAGACAACTGACAGGGGGAGGTGAATCGGTTGTCAAATAAATTTAAACCAAAACAACTTAACCAACTTTAATGCTTGATACCAGTAAACCAGTCTTTTATGCCGGTAGACAGTTTTATTAGTTAATTACAATACCGGTAAAGGTTAAAGCATGAAATATAAAGACAATAACATCCACAACACATAACACCAATATTTGTACATGGAAACCCAGTAAGGGGAAAAACCACGATGGGAAACCTTACCCACAATCAGATGATACTACAGTAGATAGTATGTGTATACAAATGGGGTCTACACATGTAGAAAGGACAAGTGCCTAGAACTCACTACTCAAACACAAATAAGAGTCACACTAACTACAATTGGATGGTTAAATCCAATAAGAATGTACTGCTCACATTAGCATCTTTCTATGCTGGATTTAGTACCAATGTAGTTCTGATTGTCTTCATAGAAACCCTCATTCAACCTTCAAATGATGTTTGCATGTATAGCTCTGCTTATTCTCACATATACCTTCACACAATTCTTTTTTGCATTCCACATCCGATCTTTCAAATAGGATCTTACATTTATATCATAACCTAAGGCGAATT
This sequence comes from Cryptomeria japonica, assembly GCF_030272615.1. Classification (NCBI taxonomy): domain Eukaryota; kingdom Viridiplantae; phylum Streptophyta; class Pinopsida; order Cupressales; family Cupressaceae; genus Cryptomeria; species Cryptomeria japonica. Next base: position 881,555,655 of record NC_081414.1, read on the forward strand.
TTAGTAGGTCGGCTCTAAAGGATATTACAATAAAATCAATTTACAAATAAAACAATGTCCAATGCAATAACCAATTCAACATGTTGGCTTGATGTATTTACAACAATACTAAGACATCTTCATAGTGTGTCATGCTCACCTAGAAAAGATAAACCTGCTGGTGTATAGCTTGGACCTATTTGCGGGTAATAGCAAATATGCAAATATGAAATATGCCAATGAACAAATCTCCAAGATGAAATATCCAAATGATGTCTTTGACATAACCAGGTGTTCTCCATGCCATTCCAAGTGCCGGTGCACATTATATCCTACCGATGTACTAGATTCTGGTGACTGTGCATAAGTCACTTGCTTGCCGGTGAATGTTGCTAATTCTCCAGAGTGCCAGAGTTGATAAGTGTTAGTAGGTGTTGACATCAATGACAAAAGCATACCAAAATACCAACAATCTCCCCAAAGTAACAATATCTCCCCTTGGGAGTGACATGTGTTTTTCTTATGTTTTTCCATACCAATCTCTCCCCCTTTGACATCAAATGCCAAAGCAATATAAAGACCATTTTTTAGATATAAAATACCAACCAATTCACTATACCAACTACTCCCCCTGAGAAGTAGCTTTCTCATCAAAGCCGGAGCAAAAGATTTCTCTATTAATTCTATCGGTTGGTGACTATCATCAACTGTCTAAGTTTCTACCGGTGGGGGTATGACCCCAAGCTGGTCTCTAAGATATTCAAAAGTCTCCTTAGGTAGAGGTTTAGTGCAAATATTTGCAATCTTCTCTTTAGTATTCACATAAACCAGTTTTACTTCTTTTGTTTCAACATTCTCCCTTAGAAAATTTAGTTTGACAGAAACATGTTTGGTTTTAGAATGTAATACCGGATTCTTAGATATATCAATTCCTACAGAGTTATCACAATAGATAGTAATAGGTTCCTTGCATTTTAACTTTATGTCCTTCAATAGTTGCTTAAGCCATAGTACCTATGTACAATTAGTTGCTACTACAACATATTCTGATTCCGCTATTGATAACGATGTACAACTTTGTTTCTTACTCAGCCAAGAAACTAATCTGCTGCCAAGACAAAATGCTCCACCGGTGGTGCTTTTTCTATCATCCACATCTCCTACCCAATTTGCATCTGTGTATGCATATAATTCAAAGTTTTCATCTCTAGGATACCATAATCCAAGATTTGTAGTGTCTTGTAAGTACCGAAAGATCCTTTTTATTGTTGATTCATGATTTTCTCTAGGATTTCTCTGAAATCTTGAAATAATACATATTGCATTCATGATATCAGGTCTTATTTGTGTCAAATATAGTAAACCTCCTATCATAGATTTGTACCTAGTTGGATTGATAGGTGTAGATTCATAGGTGTGCTTACTGGTTTAGAGTTCTCCATCTCAAATTTCTTTAATAACTCCTTCAAGTACTTGGATTGACTCAAGAATATTCCTTTATTAGTCTATGAAATCTGCAATCCTAAAAAGAATTTTATTTCTCCAATCATAGACATTTCAAATTCTTGTTGCATTTCAATAGAAAAGTCTTTACATAATTCATCTTCTCCTCCAAAGATTATATCATCAACAAAAACTTCTATAACCAAGATGTCATTATTAGTCACTTTGTATTATAAGTTGTTGTTAACATTACCTTTAGAAAAACCAATCTTCAAAAGATACTTATCCAATCTTGCATACCAAGCTCTTGGAGTTTGTTTCAACCCATATAAAGCTTTCCTTTACCTGCAAACCATATCTTTGTTATCTGTCAAAGAAAATCCATCAGGTTGTTCAATGTAAACTTCTTCAAGATCTCCATTCAGAAATGCACATTTAATATCCATTTGATATACTTTGTAGTTCTTGTGTGCTGCAAAAGCCAAGAATAATCTGTCTGCCTTAATTCTAGCTACCAGTGCAAAGGTTTCATTATAATCAATTCCTTCTTTTTGAGAATATCCCTTACACACTAGTCTTGCTTTATTCTCAATTACCTTACCATCTTCATTAAGTTTGTTTCTGAATACCCATTTGGTTCCAATCACATTTTTGTCTTTAGGCCGAGGAACTAATATCCAAGTGTTGTTTTTTTCAATTTGTTCTAGTTCCTCTTCCATAGCTTTAATCTAGTGTTTATCTTCACATGCCTCATTAATTGATGATGGTTTAGTTTGAGAAATAAGACATACCTCTTCATTTTCCAGTCTTCCTCTTGTCATAACTCCTTTATACTTATTCCCAATTATCTGATCTTTAGAGTGATTCAGTTTTACATACCAGGGTGTCTTTGTTTGTTGTTGTTGCTTAGTTATTGTGGAATTTTCAGATGATACTGGTGTAACTGGATCTTCATTCTATACTAGTGGGTTCAATGTAGGCTCATTTGTTAGAATCTTTGTTGCTGGTTCAGAGTCTATATACCTTGAAGTTCCTCTGAATTGTTCATCAATCTTCATATTTGTACTCTCAATAATTTTCTGCAATCTCTTGTTAAAACATCTATATGCCTTGCTCTTAGATGAATAACCAATAAATATTCCTTCATCACTTCTAGGATCAAATTTTCCAATATACTCATCTCTTCTAATATAGCATTTGCTTCCAAATATTCTAAAATATTTAAGAGTAGGAGTAATACCAAACCATAGTTCATGAGGGGTCTTATCGGTTTCTCCTTTGATGTGAACTTTGTTGAATGTATAGACCGTTGTGCTTACTGCCTCTCTCCAATATACATGTGGTAGATTTTCTTCTGATAACATACTTCTAGCTACATCCAAGATAGTTTTGTTTTTCCTTTCAATGACTCCATTCTATTGTGGTGTCTGGGGTGCTGATAGTTCTCTTCTAATTCCATTCACTTCACACAATGTATTAAATTCCTTAGATGTAAATTCTCCTCCTTGATCTGATCTCAGACATTTGATTTTCTTACCAGTTTCATTCTCTACCATTTCTTTGAATAGTTTGAACTTCCCAAGTGCTTCTAATTTTTCTCTGAGAAAAGTAATCCAACAAATTCTAGAATAGTCATCAATGATTAGCATAAAATATCTATCACCTTGTAAACTTTTAGTTCTAGCTGGACCACATAAATCAGTATGTATTAATTCAAGAGAATTATTTGATTTCTTCTGGAATACTTTTAAAAGTATCTCTAACTTGTTTTCTATATTAACATTCCTTACATTCCGGATTGTGAGGTTTGACAATCTTTAACTGTCTTTGTAGTACTGATTTTTACCATGCAATCAAAATTTACATGATAGAGTCTCTTATGCCATAGCCAACTTTCATCAATATGTGCAATCAAGCATGTCTTTTCACTGTTATTCAAATGAAAGATATTACCTCTAGTTTGATTACCGGTTGCAATTTCCAAACTATTTCTATTCATGATTTTGCATTTTGCATTCTTGAATTGTAATTGAAATCCTTTCTCAACTAATTCACCAACACTCAAAAGATTATGCTTTAAAACCTTTCACATAGTAAACATTGTCAGTATTATGCTTACCATCAAGAGATATTGTACCTTTACCTTTGATCAAACAAGCTTTATCATCTCCAAATCTCAATAAGCCTCCATTATATTCCTGAAAGTTCAAGAATTTGGTTTTATCACCAGTCATATGATGTGAGCATCCTGAATCAATGATCCATTCATCCTTAATTTCAATTTTAGCTACCAAGGCCTATCCTACTGATTGAATAGTAGGTGTCGGTTGATCTTTTGTTATAGCAACAAAACCCTATCTATTGTCCGTCGGATCTTCATGAGAATCATCAGTCACTCCTTCATCAGCAAGATAACAAGATTTATCTTTATTCTTCTTAAATATGTATCTCTAATATTCAGGGTTAGGCTTGTATGTTCTCCTAGCTTCTTCTCTTAGTCTAGCATGTCTATCAGGGCATCTAGAAGCCATATGACCAATCTTATTATAGTTGACCTTTAGGCATTTTCCTTGTAAATAGTGCTTCAAGTTCTTCAAGTTCTTCATTTTCTTTCCTACTTTCCTCAAGTTCTCTTGCATAAAAGGCTTTCCAATCAGATTTGTCAAATGATGGTGCAGACGATGTTGATGCCTTAAAAGCTAAATCTGTCTTTATAGTAGCAATAGGACCAAATTGCTCAATTTCAAAAGCTGAAAGTTTTCTAATCAATGTACCCCTAGTTATTGATGTATTAGGCATTATTCTTAACTCATTTATAGCAGTAACCTTTATTTTATATACCAGTGGCAATCCTCTTAAAACTTTTGAAACAATTTCATCTTCACTTAATGTTCCTCCACAACATTTAATACCCAAAACAATTTCATTAACTCTTTCCATAAAAGCAGAAATCCTTTCATCTTTTTCCATTTTTAGATTTTCATACCTAACTTAGAAATGTTCAAGTTTTGCAATTTTGACCATGGAATCTCCTTCATTCAATGTTTCTAGATGATCCCAAATAGCTTTAGCAGTTGATCTATCTAATAATCCCATGATTTGTTGATCTGTTAATGCACTCAAAAGTGCTTCTCTTGCTTTGCAATCATTTTCTTCATCTTTAGCCAAGTTTGGTGGATTAGGCTGACTGGTTGTAGGAGTTGTATAGCCATTCTTTGTAACATCCTAGATGTCCTTTCCAATGAAATTTAGATGTGCCTCCATTCTGATCTTCCATATGCCATAGTTGTTTCCATCAAGTTTAGGACTATCCTTCTTGAAATAGTTAGTAGACATTGGATCTCCTCAAGTTGTTAAACTTCTACAAAAAAGAGGACTAGCCTCTGATACCAATTGTTAGGTCTCGGAGACAATTGAGAGGGGGGGGGGGGTAATCAATTGTCAAATAAATTCAAACCAAAACAACTTAACCAAATTTAATGTTTGATATCGGTAAACTAGTCTTTTATGCCGGTAGACAGTTTTATTAGTTAATTACAGTACTAGTAAAGTTTAATGCATGAAATAGAAAGATAGTAACATCCACAACACATAACACCAATATTTGTATGTGGAAACCCTGTAAGGGAAAAAACCACGGTGGGAAACCTTACCCACAATCAGATGATACTACTATAGATAGTATGTGTATACAAATGGGGTCTGCACATGCAGAAAGGCCAAGCGCCTAGAGCTCACTGCTCAAACACAAATAGGAGTCATACTGACTACAATTGGATGGTTAAATCCAATAAGAATGTATTGCTCAAATTAGCATCTTTCTATGCTAGATTCAATATCGGTATAGTATTGATTGTCTTCACAAAAACCCTCCTTCAACCTTCAAATGATGTCTACGTGTATAGCTCTACTTATTCTCATGTATACCTTCACACAATTCTTTTTCACATTCCACATCCAATCTTTCAAATAGGATCTTACATTTATATCGTAACCTAAGACCAATTTTAGTAGGTCGGCTCTAAAGGATATTACAATAAAATCAATTTACAAATAAAACAATGTTCGGTGCAATAACCGATTCAACATGTTGTCTTGATGTATTTATAACAATAATAAGACATCTCCATAGGGTGTTGTGCTCATCTAGAAAAGATAAACATGTCGGTGTATAACTTGGACCTATTTGCCCGTAATAACAAATATGCAAATACGAAATATGCCAATGAATAAATCTGCAAGATGAAGTTTCCAAATGATGTCTTTGACATAACTAGGTGTTCTCCATGCCATTCCAAGTGTTGGTGTACTAGATACCAATGACTGTGCATAAGTCACTTGCTTGTCAGTGAATGTTGCTGATTCTCCAAAGTGCCAGAGTTGATAAGTGTTAGCAGGTGTTGACATCAATGATAAAACCATACCAAAATACCAATAGATTGCAGTTGTAATTAGGCCAAAATCCTAGAGATCACTGCTCATCACAAAAGAGAAGTCTCACTAACATACAAAACATCAAAATACAATCTGAAGAAAATGAACTATGAAGGTAGGATCCACTAATGCTTGATACAGTTCCAGTTAAGCACATATGCCTTTTCTGCAATACCAAATCCTTATGATCCCTTCACTGAAACATATAAGTTTATCACATAAACCTTTCTCTCGTAATGCATACATAACCATCGATCCCAAAAATATACCCAATTACATGAATAAGTTACCTATAAATACAAATCATCAACCTTAATCATAAGGTCAGCTAAACCCTAAACCCAAAAACCCATAATTACAAAAATTACATCACACGGTACCACCAGGCCAATATTATGATTTGCATTATGTAGCATGGACCTAATTCAAATATCCAAATAATTATATCCATCAGAAATTCCATTAAGACTAAAATCCAACATGTTTCACCAAATGGTAGAAACCCTCAGTGCAATAACACAAAAAGTCTAACCGGATCTAAATAGGACCACCATAACAGCACACCAGCCAATGCAAAGTCGCCAAACACTTAGGACATGATCAAGAAGTATCGTCAGTATTATAGAAACTAATTCCATAAGCTAGACCAAAATCATCTGATCAAAACATCAAATATCGCTAATTGGTAAAGCTAACTAGTACCAAGAATTATCAATTGGGAACATAAGCGATAGCTTCCAGCGCACCAAATCATGAACCAATAGAATATGGCAAGCATATAACCATCCTAAACAAGCATCCAAAACCAAAACCAAGGATCTAATCATACTGTAATGCCCCACCAGGAAACCCCTAAGGGTTTAAGTTAAAAACACTCAAATAGAGTGTAAATATTTTTTTTTAATAATAATATTTAAGAGTATTACTGATTAGATACAACATTAAGATAATTTGGAGTTATCTAAGAAATTTTATAACATAGTGGAAGGATAAACGAACCTAAGGAGTTTCCCAACGTGATTACGTAACCTCACACCTAACTCAACTCACGTCAATTGATCCAATAAGCTGGATACTTAATTACGAGACAATGCATAAGACATGAACATATATTTATGTTTGATAAATTGACGTCTTAGAATTTTAGGAAGTGCTCATTTACTTTGGGTGGTTAGGAGGCCATCATGAGGTGATTTACTCAATGCACTTTAAAACATAATTAAACTAAGAGGCCACCCATAAGGTTCAATGCGTTTAATATACGAAGTTCATTCATTTGGTTTTAAGATAACCACCCACATTTGATATCTTTCTTAAATATTAAAAGTATGGTTAATAAGATGAGATTCATCCCTCAAGGATTAAACTTCCATTAATAGAGAGAGGTCCCTTCATTTGATTTCAAGCATAACCAACTAATGAGTCATAGTTCTTTTATGGAGGGTAAAATGTGCGTAGCCATAGAATTCATTCATTGAAGTTTTAATAATACTAATAGATGGACTAAATTCATTAAGGTGAAAATGTATTAGGAGCACATGAGTTCATCCTTTAAATTAAATTATAGATAGCAAGATGATATTCCTTATTACAGGATTAAAATATAAGTTCATAGTGACGTCCTCCCTTTAGGATTAGAATATAACTATCTTGTTGCATGTCACTCTTTTTAGTTAAATGAAGTAAATTTGAAAAGATACTTTTACTAAGATTAAGATATAAACAACTATATGAATCTTTCCCTTTTCAGTCCAATTTTAGCAATCATAAGAAAATTCATTCATTTGGGTTACATTTATGGAAGGCTAGTTGAGTTCACCCATTTATAAAATTAATCTGATAAAGATTATTTGTTAAGATTAAAACGTAAATAACTAAACAAAATTCTCCCAATATAGTTACCTATATGATGTTCATCCTTTAGATTTCTACTTAGAAGTTACAACATTAATTCTAACTTTGTTACCCATTCACATTCGTTCGATTTACCAACTTAAATCAAACTATAACAATAATGGTAACCTAGCGAGATTCTTTCTACTATTACTTCTTTTAATTAACATAATTCAAATACTTTTCCATAGTCATAATTTAAAATGTCTTATGAATCTGATTACAACATTTATCAAGATGAATAATTTTATGCACTTTGATTTAAATTCATTAAATTCCCACCAAACACTTATACAAGATAACAACCATACATGATAACTTAAAGCATGAAACAAAGGAAGCTAAAACATCGTATAACACAGATATGATCTCGGAGTTCACCCCTAAAGGGCTACATCTCTGGGTCTGCTCAACTGCAAGACCCCTCTGGCATTTAATTTCATTAGGAATACATAATTTATAAGTCTTTTACATCTTTGCCACTTAGGCAAACACAACCAATATACAATAAACATCTCGGTCAGAATTTACATAATGATCCCTTCTGAAGCAGATCCAATGGCACACTTCAAAGCAATTACAGGTTCTAATGACTGATGATACTCTGACTATAGACGTAACCGGCCAAGACCAACACAAGTAAACAGATGACAGAGTCCAAACAAACCTAGCAAAGCCTTGCCAATACTTAACACAAGTGAAAACATAAAATAAACTTGCCATCCTTTCCATTATCTATTTCACATCATCAGGGAAGAAATAACTGAACTATTTATTTTACTAAAAGAAGGCATCATTTTCTTCCAAACTTTCAATCGACACATTATTAAGTTTCTAATGATCTTGTTAGCATATCAGTTGAGTTTTCAAAATTTCCATGACAAACTTTAAATACTTTAACATTTTTGATTCCTATTTCTAAGTTCTCAGAATGCTTAGATAGAATCACTATGTGTTTCTTGAATACTATATTAATTAAAGATCAATAGTTATTAATTACTATTCGATATATTATATAAATTTCCTTAAAATATATATATAAAAATATCATTTAATAACGTACAAATTTCGTATTAATTATTTATTAATATATATATTAACCCTCACATTAAATATATATATTAATAAAAAAATTAATTATCAACAGAAAGAAATTATATTTAAAAGGATTGTCATTAAAATTAATTAATTTAATTTATTATGTTATTTTTTTTTCTTAAATAATAAAAATAAAATAAAATAAAAAAAAACTAAAATAAAATCGGGGGCACTGCGGGGCCCACCTCCCAACCCGGAAGGTGCGGAAACCCCACAGTCCCCTCGCTGCCTTACTGTAGGCACAAGGACTCCCCCTGCGGGCCGCCGTGGACGCAGGGTTACCTTGCGGCTGCAGTGGACGCAGGTTTTACCTTGCGACCACAGTGGACGCAGGTAATCCTTGCGAGGCCACGAGGGTAGGGAGAAAATGGGGGAGGCGGCGCGAGCCGAGCTTTGGCTCCTCCGCTCGCCAAACCCTAACCCCAATAAATATTTCTTTTTCCTTGTTTTTTTATATTCATTTTTTTTTATACATTTCTTTTTTCTTTTTTTAAATTTTTGGTAGATTCACAGTTTAAAACTAAGACAAAATTTTTGAATGAGGATACTGAAAGAAAATGCATACACAGTCATAGCCATAGCCATTTATTTTATATTTATATTTATTTTTTCTATTTTTATCCCCCTTTTTTTTTCCAGAATGTTTAAGCAATCGAATGGGGAAGATTTTCTCCTTTCAAAATGTCCAAGAACCACAGCAAATCTTGAATCCAAGAACAACCAAGCTTTCAAAAATTGAACTAAATCTTAAAAACTTTCATGGGTAATATCATTTCTTTTTTTTCCAGCATTTCAGGGAGAACATTCAAACACCAATTTTTTTTTGATTCAACAAATAAATAAAAGGGTAGATTGGAATCCTACCTCATAACGCATTCTGAGCAAGACTTGAAGGAGAGCCCACCTACATAACAATCCATGCTTCCAAAATCTTTCCATCTTCCTTCACCCAAAACCATTTTTTTTCCAAAAACATAACAAAAGGAAAGAACCCCCAAAAAAATTTCAAAAACTAGGTTAAATGAGAAACCTCTTTTTTTTTACCTAATTTTCAATTTCGAATTTAGGCATTTATTTATTTTTAAATAAAAGAAAGTGAAAATGTAAATCATTCCTTTCCACTATTCAATACATCTTATTCGCTTTTCTAATTAAAATTAAAATGCCTCTATTTCTTATTTAATTCTAATTTTAATTTCTCAATATTAATTTAGGCCTACATTATATTTCGAAACTATTGACCATGGTAAAGCATTTTGATTAATTTAAATTTCCAAAAATCAATCTTTTATACTATATCAACTTTACAAGTAAAAAGAATAATTTCCTTTAAATAATAAAATTTACCCTTTCTCTTCCAAAATGCGAATATGATTAATTTATTTCTATTTCCCAAATGACTTTAAATCTTTCCTTTCTAAAACACATAACTCATTAAATTCGTTATTATTAAAATTAACTATTAAATTGACTCGCTATAACATAATAAAGTGACCTTTTTAATAAATGACTAATCTCATGAAAGAAATCTATTTATTCTAATTCCTCAACTTTTAATGCGTAAATGAACACATCATTTCAATTTAAATGCTTAAGCTTGCTATAAATATAAATAAAGCGATCTCTTAAATTAACGATTAATCATATAAAAGAACACTCCCTATTTTAAATTTCCAAATTACAAATGCATACATCTACTCATTAAATTGAATAAAATGCTTAGGATAACAACTCCACTTACCCTGCGCAAGGCACACAAATCAAGGAAGTCCACCAATTCACACGACATGCAACCCAATGAAAAGAAAGCCCCACGAACCACACACACGATGCTCACCTAACCATGGCTAAGGCAAGACGAGAGTTTTATGACCCCCAAATCCAAATTCTGAGGATGGAGGAGGTCTACTCAAACCTGCAAATCCCGAAGGAGATGAACCTCGCCCTAGGCGGTGTTGTACCTGCAATCTCCTACACCCATGAATCCCGCAAGCATACATATACATATACATATTTAATGAAGGTGTTAGCCCAAGATTTATCACAAGAGTTAGGAAACAATTACATATACACAAGAATCGATGCAAAAGCACAATAATAGGTATGCACAATTATTTATATTATCTAAACTACACATTGCATCACGGTTAACCTACCATTCAAGAAAGCCACATAGGAAGTCAACCAAGGTCAAACGGGTTTTACAAGTTTGACTAGGGTAGGGGCATTACACATACTCGATCATAATCGAATCCAAAACCAAGATAAACACCAAGACTAACCAGGATAGGTCCAACTGGGATACAATGTTGACATCAATGAAAACACTTAACTAAATCTAGCATATGCAAACAATCTCCCCCTTTGGCATTGATGGAAACACTGAATGTGAAAAGCATCCAAGTACCAAGGAATGCCAATTGTCTCCAAAAGCTGATTGGAAATGTATCTCCCCCTAAGATTAACTGATTATTATATGAGCACCATCTCTCCCAAAGATTTAACTATTTTTCACATGAATACCATCTCTCCCCCTTTGACATGAATGACAAAGAATGGATACCAAACCAAAAATACTAAACCAAACAATTGACTACTCCCCCTGAGTAGTAGCATCATCTCATCAACCCAGATATAAAAGATATGTATGATAAGCTCACTAGATTGATGCATTCCTACAACTCTAACTATCTTATATAGGGTTGGTAACCCCCAAATGATCTCTGAGATATTCAAAAGCATCTTTAGGCAATGGTTTTGTTATAATATCTACAATTTGCTCCTTAGTAGGCACATAAACCAATTTGACTTCCTTTGCTTCAACCTTTTCTTTCAAGAAATTATACCTTATAGAAATGTGTTTTGATTTGGAATGAAATACTGGATTCTTTGACATATCAATAACAATAGTATTATCATAGTGAATAACAATAGGCTCATCATAACTTATCCTTATATCTTTCAACATATGTTTCATCCATAAAATCTTATTATAGTTGGTTGCAATAGCTACATATTCTGCTTCAATAATAGATAATGAAGTACATGATTGTTTCTTACTAAGCCATGAAACCAACTTATTTCCAAAAAAGAATGGACCTCCTATAGTGCTCTTCTAGTCATCCAAATCTCCTTCCCAATAAGAGTCTGTATAGGCACATAGTCTGAAACATCATTCTTTGGATACCATAATCCAAGGTCCATTGCACCTACCAAATATCCAAATATCTTCTTGACAACAATATCATGAGTTCCTCTAGGATCTGATTAAAATCTAGAAGCAATACAAACAACATTCATTATATCACGTTTAGTCTGAGTTAAGTACAACAATCTACCAATCATTGAGTTGTATATACTTGGATTGACTTTAGGAGACTCATCATCCTTTGACAATTTGCAACTGGTTATCATAGGAGTATCGATAGGTTTAGAATTCTCAAGTCCAAGTTTCTTAAGAAATTCCTTCATATACTTAGTTTGACAAATGAAAATACCTTTATCGGTCTGTGTAATCTGCAACCTAATAAAAATTTATCTCACCAATCATAGACTTTTTAAATTTAGTCTTCATAACATCAGCAAATTTCATACATAGACTCTCTTCTCATCCAAAAATGATATCATCCATAAAGAATTCAATAATCAATATGTCATCATGCTCAATTTTATAATATAGGTTACTATCAGCATTACCTTTGCAAAATCCGAGCTTAGAAAGATATCTATCCAATCTAGCATTCCATGCTCTAGGGACCTGTTTTAATCCATATAAAAGATTTCTTCAATTTGCAAACCATGTCCTTGTCTTCTGATAAAGAAAATCCATCAGCGTTCTCAATGTAGACTTCCTCCTCAAGATCTCCAATCATAAATACACATTTGACATCCATCTGATATACTTTATAGTTCTTATGTGTTGCATAGGTAAGAAATAGTCTTACCACTTTAATTCTAGCAACTAGAGCATAAGTCTAACCATAATCAACTCCTTCTTCCTATGAATAACCTTTGCAATCCAATCTAGCCTTGTTTCTTACAACTTGACCTTCCTCATTCAATTTGTTCCTGAATACCCATTTAGTTCCAATAATATTCTTATCTTTAGGTCTAGGGACTAATTCCTGCGTCTTATTCTTTTATATCTGATCTAATTCCTCTTCCATTGCTTTCAGCCAATTTTCATCTTTACTTCCTTCAATAAATTATTTTGGTTCAATTTGAGAAATTAAACATACCCCTTCAGTAGCTAGCCTTCTTCTAGTCATCACACCTTTTATTTTATCTCCAATGATCTAATCTTCAGAATGATTTAGTTTCACATACCTAGGAGTCTTTGAATTTTCTTAATTTACTGACTCTTTCTGCTATTCAACAGTCTCTGTTTAATTTTTTGATATTGTCGAAGTCACTAGTTCAATTCTCGAAAGAGATTCTTACATTACCAATTCTAGTCTAATAAATTCATCTTCCAGTCCATAATCATATGATCTGGTTTGATTACTGCTTTGTTCATCCACCTTAACATTTATGTTTTCCATTATCCTATTCAATCTTATTTTATAACATCTATAGGCTTTACTCTTAGTAGAATAACCCAAAAATATTCCTTCATCATTTCTAGGATCAAATTTTCCTAATGTATCATCTCTTCTAATGTAGGATTTACTTCCAAAAATTTTGAAATATCTAATAGTAGGAGTATGACAAAACCATAATTCACAAGGAGTCTTATTGGTATCACCTTTTATGTGTACTCTATTGAAAGTGTATACTAGGGTATTGACAACTTCTCTCCAATAGATATCAGATAGTTTAGCTTCAATCATCATTGTCCTTGCTGCATCTAATATGGTTCTATTTTTCCTTTCCACCAATCCATTCTGTTGTGGAGTTCTAGGTGCAAAATTTTTATTCTGATTCCATTCTTCTCATAAAAGTTGTTGAACTCATTGGATGTAAACTCATCGCCTTGTTCTGATCTTAAGCATTTTATCTCCAATCCTGTCTTAGCCTCAACCATAGCTTTGAATATTCTAAATTTCTCAAGAGATTTTGATTTTTCTTTTAAAAATGCAACCCACATAACTCTAGAGTAGTCATCAATAAATAACATAAAATATCTATCACCTTGAAAAAATTTAGTCATTGTCGGTCGACATAGATCAGTATGAATAAGATCAAGAATTTCATTAGATTTGTCATGTATGCTTCTAAAAGAAGTTCTGACTTGCTTACCCATTTGACATTCTCTACGTACCAGATTATGAGGTTTACAATCTTGGGCAAATCTCTAACAGCCTATATTGAACTGATTTTTACTATGCAATCAAAATATATATGACACATCCTCTTATGCCATAACTAGCTTTCATCAATTTGAGAAATCAAACAAGCTTTCTCATCAGAGTTCAAATGAAAAATCTTTCCTTTGGTCTAGGTTCCAAAAGTAATTTCCAATCTAGATCTATTGATGATCTTGCATTTTTCATCCTTGAATTGCAAATGAAATCCTCTATTCACCATTTTACCTACACTTAAAAGATTATGCTTTAATCCTTCAACATAATAAATATTATCAGTATTAGTCTTACCATCCAATGATATTGTTCTTTAGCCTTTGATCCTACATGCCTTGTTGTCTCCAAATCTTACTAGTCCACCATCAAATTATTGTAGAGTTAAGAACTTCCTCTTGTCACAAGTCATGTGATGTGAGCATCTACTATCTATAACCCATTCATCCTTTTCTTGCATTTGCTAAACCTTTCTCCTCGATATGAGTTTCTTCAATGATAGGTTCCAGAGAATCATCCTTGATAGTAATAAAGACCCAATCTTTACTAGATTTTCCATTGTTGGTTCCACTTATAGGTTCATCATCATCATCAATAATACCAAATCATCATCACCACATAATAGCATAATTTATCCTTATTCCTTCTAAATCTAGATCTACTCTGATATTCTAGATTAGGCTTATAAATCTTCACAAATCTTTCATGATTCCTAATAGCTCTTTTAGGGCATCTAGAAGCAAAATGACCAGAATACATTTAAAAGGCTCTTTTCTTTCATACTTACCTCCAGCTGGTCCTTTAGGAGTTCTTCTAGCAAGCAGGGTTTCCAGCTCTTCAAGTTCTCTGTCTTCGCTTTCAATGTCTTCCAAATTTTTAGCATACAACTCCTTCCAATCTATCTTCTTCTTATCAGAGGTAGATGCTTTAAATGCAGTTTCACTTTTAGTAGCACTCTGATCTCCAAGTTCCTCAAGCTCAAAAGTAGTCAATTTCCCAAGTAATATATCTCTGGTAAGAAGGGTACTTGACATTATCCAGAGTTCATTAATTGTAGTAGCCTTCATCTTGTAATCTAGAGGTAGAACTCTCAGAATCTTTGACACGACCCCATCCTCACTAACTAATCTGCCACAACATTTGATTCTCATGACAATTTCATTTACTCTATCCATGAAAGAACTAATCTTCTCATCTTCTTCCATCTTCAAAGTTTCATACCTTACCCAAAAACCTTCAAGTTTTGTAATCCTTACTGCTTGGTCACCTTCTTAAAGAGTTTCAAGATTCAACCAAATATGCTTTGCATTCTCCAAGTCTATGACATTCAATATCTTTTCATTAGATAGGTCGCTCAACAATGCTTCTTTTTCTCTAACATCATTTTCAGCTCTCTTTTGTTCATCAGCAAGTGTCAGTGTTCTAGCATTAGGATCACGAGGTATATACCCTTTCTCCACTATCTCCCAAAATTCAGCTCCAAGACATCTAAGATGAATCTTCATTCACTCTTTCCATATTTTGTAATTTGTACCATCAAATCTGGGACTCTCCTTTCTATAGGGGTTGAATGTAGAACTTGATGCTAATTCCATTGAATCCCCTCAAGCAGTTAAGCTTTTGTAGAGAGGCCCTTGCTCTGATACCAATTGTTGGAATGATTTTATATTGAGAGAAAACCAAGAGGGGGGGTGAATCAATTTTCACAAAAGTACAATAGTTGATGCAAATTATAAGATTAATACACGAGCACAACACACACAAAACCAATATTTTGACGTGGAAAACCCAGTAAAGGGTGATAATATAATGAAAAAAAAATGATCTAGTCAAATACTGAGGGGGGGTGAATCATTAGATAGAAAATATACTAAACTTTCATCAAACTTAACTCAAACTTAGAAACAACTTACAAAACATAACTGGTTTAGTCTTTGTATCTAAAACTGCAACTGCACTGTCTAGCTTTACCGGTTGATCATAATATTAATGATACAATGTAATAGATCTGAAACTCAAATTCCATTGAACCAAAACATCAAACCACTTTACTAACATCAGTAATAACTCATTTAAAATCACTTTCAGTCATCTAAATATGTCTAAGTGGATTTACCAGTTATTCATATTAATCATATAAAAAAGACACTCACAAAATCATTCACCACTTGACACAATGATTTTTCACGTGGAAACCCAAATGGGAAAAACAACAATGGGGATGAATACCCACAAGTATTATCCTCTTCAAAAGTTCACCCTGTTAGGAACCAATCCTTGTTAGAAGCTTTAAAAAAATGTCTTGTTAAGAACAAATCTGGTTAAGGACCACCTGGTTAAGGGATTGACTACAATACCCTATTAAATGCAATGCCCTATAAGAGGTAACCTCGGTGGAGGATTTGAAATCTAAGCTAATCGATCACCTAGTTAGAGGATTTGAACAAGAAGCCTATTAAAGCTTACCCGGTTAGGGGATTTAAAACTATTGTAATGGCTAGAGAACAACATGGTCTTTGTTGATCTAGTAATAGCACTACTCTACTTAATTAGATCATTTAGTGCTCCTATCTGTGATCACAACATTCTACAGATACTCCTTCTAGTTTGGAGACAACAACTCACACTTAACAAATTTTCCAACATAAATTACAAACAACTCATTGACCTTAAATACAAATACAATAGGTCGATAACACAATATTAAACCTAAGATCTCATAGAGATTACAAACATATCAATTCAACCTTAACCATTAGATTACATAGCATTCAGTTGCACATTGTTCAAGACAACCTCGATCACTCCTGGATCACTCCTTGATCACCGCACATTGGATCCTGTAACTCATCACTTGTTATTTACTTCATGCTATGCATTTGTTTATTTCCAAGATAAAACAGTTATCTCTATGTTCCAAATCCCCTTTGAAACTCATCACATGCATCATGCATATGTGGCATCTTCATCTCTGATCATCATTCGATCATTGGTCAACAATACCGATTCTCCAAGCTCCATTGGTTAGGATTACCAATTGATCTCTTTTCTTCAATAGTAATATTGGTTTCTATCACTGCTTCACTACCATTTGCTTTACTACATCACTACTGGTTACAATACAACCTCATTACCAATTGCTATTAACATCAATGACAACACTATACTTCATCAATGCAATCTTCATGCAATGCCAACATTCTCCCCCTTTGGCATTGATGGCAATACAAATATCAATACCACTTGATTGTACTGATTGAGAGAAAAGCATAGAATAGGAATCCTAGTCTACATTTTTACATATACTCTCCTTCAACTGTATCTCCATGTCTTCAGCTAGTAACTGACTATTAATCATATATAGTTCTTCTCCCCATTTGACAACAATGCCAAAGTGAAGGTAAATCATACAATTTCATACTTTACCATTCTGCAACTAGCTGCTCCCCCTATGGAGTAGCTCCACTCTATACCAATCCTTCTTCAAGAATTTCAATAGGCTCCGGGACTAATGTCTTCCACATCTACTTAATTAACTTCATGTAGGGGTACAACCCCTAACTTACTTCTAAGATACTCAAATGTAGCCTTAGGTAGAGGTTTAGTAAAGATATTCACCAACTGTTGTTTTGAAGAAACATGCTCCAATGACACATCTTTACTCTATACTTTATCTCTCAAAAAATGATACTTCAACTCAATATGCTTAGTTCTGGCATGCAACTCCGGGTTCTTTGAAATGTTTATAGCACTTGTGTTATCACAAAAAATCCTTATTGGTTCTGATATTTTCAACTTGAAACCTTCCAAAATGTGTTTCATCTAGATTGCTTGTGTAAAATTCATGTATGCTGCAACATATTCAGCTTCTGCAGCTGATTGAGAGATACAATTTATTTCTTGCTGCTCCAAGACACAAGTCTGCCTACAAGAAAAAATGCTCCTCTAGTTTTACTTTTCTTGAGATCAATATTTCCTTCCCAGTCTGCATCTGTATAGACTTTCAAATCAAAGTCTCTAGCATATGGATACCATAATCCATAGTCAATTGTACATTTCAAATATTTGAAAATTCTTTTGGTTGCTACTATGTGTATTTCCTTCGGACTTTTCTAAAATTTGGCAACTAATCCAACTACAAGAGCAATTTTTGATCTATTGTGAACAACATAATGTAGTTTCCCTATCATAGACCTATACTCTTTTTCATCAACTGATGCAGAATCATCTTCCTTAGAAAATTTACAAGCTGTAACCATCGAAGTTACAACTAGTTTACAGTCTCCCATTCCAAAAGTCTTCAACACTTCTTTCACATATTTGGATTGTGTGATAAAAATTCCTTCTTTCATCTATTCAATTTGCAAACCTATAAAGAATTTTATCTCACCTACCAGAGACATCTCAAATTCACTTTTCATCTCATTAGCAAAGTCATCACACATTTCATCATTACCTGCAAAAATGATATCATCCACAAATACCTCATTAACTAGTATCTTATCTCCTTTTGTCTTGAGATATATGTTATTGTATTCACTGGTTGTATAAAAACCAATCGTCACTAAGTGAGAACATAGTCTTTCATACCATTCTCTGGTGCTTTCTTCAAAGCATATAGTGCCTTGTGTAATTTGCACACCATATCCTTTGCATACCAGTCTGGCTTTATTTCTAACCACTACTCCATCTTCGTTCAGTTTATTTTTGAATACCCATTTTGTACCTATTACATTCTTGTTCTCCAGTCTGGGTACTAGTGTCCATGTACTTTTCTTCTCAATCTAGACAAGTTGTTCTTCTATTGCCTTAATCCAATGTTCATCTCTAAAGGCTTCCTTTGTTGTTTTAGGCTCAATAGTGGAGATCATACAATAATTCTCTCTTATCCCTATTCTAGTTAAAACACTTGCATTCATGTCTCCAATAATCTGATAGGGGTTATGATTGAGTCTAACATACCTTGGAATAACATGATCATGGTCTTCAAGTTCTTCTTATTCTTTACTTTCTTTATCTTCTGCAGGATCTACCTGTTCCGATTGAACTGGGGTTGTAGTATTCAGTTCACCAACTTTTGGCTTTACTAGTTCTAGTTCCAAAAACAATATGTAAGGTTCTTCTTCCTCCTTCTCCTTACTGGTTTCTCTTGAATCTTCAAGAAATGCATCTACTTGGACATTAACACTTTTAATGATCTTATTAGTACAGTTGTTGTAACACTTGTAAGCTTTTCTCTTGGTGGAGTAACCAAGAAATATGCCTTAGTCACTCTTAGCATCAAACTTACCAATATAATCACCTCTTTTGATAAAACATCTACTACCAAAAATCTTAAAGTAACTGACACTAGGTGATCTACCATACCAGTATTCATATGGTGTTTTATCCTTACCTCTTTTAACTAGTATCTGGTTCATTAAGTAAACAACTGTGTTGACAGCTTCTCTCCAGAATAGCTTAGCTACACCTCATTGAATTAGCATAACCCTTGCAGCTTCAACTACTGACCGATTTTTCCTCTCTGCAATAACATTCTGCTATGGTGTCCTAGGGGTAGAAAGTTGCCTCTTAATTCCATTGTCTTCACAATATGTAGTGAATTCCTTTGAAGTAAATTCACCACCTTGACTAGTTCTTATGGACTTAAGCTTTCTTGCACTTTCATTTTCAACTAAGTCTTTGAATGCCTTAAACTTGCTAAAACCTTATTTTTTTTCCTTCAAGAATGTGACCCACATCATCCTTGAGAAATCATTAGTAAAGATCATGAAATACCGATCACCTTGAATACTCCTAGTCCTTATTGGTCGCAAAGGTTGGTATGATCCAAATCTAAAAAATGTTTAGCTAAGAAATATTTTCCCTTGAAGGTTGAGGATGTCATCTTTCCTAACTGACATTCCTTGCATAAAGCATTCACCAGTTTGTCCAATTGTGGCAAACCTCTTACCAATTTTGACTTACTGACTCTTACAATGTTATCAAAGTTTATATGACAAAATCTTTGATGCCAAAGACAACTATCATCTACTTTTTCGATTAAGAAACTATTGACTTTAGAATTTAGGTGAAACAAGTTACCTTTTGTCTATTTTCTGATTGCGATCAATTCACCTTTACTCCCATAGATCTTGCACATTCTATTATTGAATTCTAGTGGGTAACCTCTGTCATTGAGTTGAGAAACACTCAAAAGATTGTGTTTCAATCCTTCAACCTAGTTGACATCATCTATACTACTTGTACCGTTAAGAGAGATGGATCCCTTTCCTTTCACCATGCAGGGTGAGTCACTTCCAAATCTCACAACACCTCCATCAAATTCCTTCAAATTAAGAAACTTACTCCAGTCACCGATCATGTGGTATGAACAACAACTATCTATAATCCAGTCATCAAAACTATTCATGTGAGAGACTACCACCTTCTGATCTAATATCTCTTCCTTAATAGTAACAAATACCATGTCCTCATTTGCATTTTCCTTAGATTCTTCATCTATAATTCCTCCATCTACTGGAATGAGACATTTATTTTACGTTTGCCTTTATACTTCCTATACTTCTCATGTTTCTCCTCATTATCTCCAATTGGACAGTTAGTAGCAATATGTCCAATCCAGTTACATGCAAAACACTTCAACGGTAATTTACCTTTGTACTTACCGATAACTCTGGGTAACCACTTGGCCAACAATGCTTCAAGCTCAATCACACTATCTTCATCATCTACCTCTCTGCTGGATCTAGATTTATGACTGTAGCTCACTTCTTTGCTTTTCCTTACTGGTGGGGTTGAGACTAAGGCTCTAAATGTAGATTCAGATCTCTAAACACTTGCATTATAACCATTTAATTCAAAAGTAGTCAGTTTACCAATGATAGAGTCAAGAGTTACCTTTGTCTTATCAATATATTTCAGTTCCTAAATGGCTACAACACGGATAGCGTAGACTGGTAGAAGGATTTTCAACATCTTACTAACCACTGTGGTATCCTCCATTGTACCTCCAACACTCTTGATTTCATCGACTATCTCTTTGATTCTCTAACCATAGTGTTGAATATTTTCACCTTTAGTCATCCGCATATCATCAAATTTTCCTCTTAGACTCTCTTCCTTGGCAATATTAACATGCTCATCACAGCTATATATCTCTTCTAGTTTTTTCTATACTTTATATGCAGTCTCCAATCCATAAACATCAACATACTCTGAATCAGACAAGGAAGTTATGATGTGTTAGGTCCCAGAGACAACTGAGAGGGGGGGGGTGTGAATTAGCTGTCCAATAAATTCAACCAAAATTAACTTAACCAAAACTTAATGCTTAATACCGGTAAACCAAACTTTATGCCAGTAGACAGTCTTAATAGTTAATTGCAGTACCCGTAAAGATTAATGCATGAAACAGAAAGACAATAACATCCACAACACATAACACAACTATTTCTATGTGGAAACCCTGTAAGGGGAAAAACCATAGTGGGAATCCTTACCCACAATTAATTGATACTACTGCAGATAGTATGTGTGTACAATATGGATTCTGCACATGTAGAAAGGCCAGCTGCCTAGAGCTCAATACTCAATCACAAAATGAGAGTCACACTGACTACAATTGGATGGTTAAATCCAATGATAATGTACTACACAAAATAGCATCCTCATATGTTGGATTCAGTACCGGTTTAGTTCTGATTGCCTTCACAAAACCTTCCTTCAACCTTCAAATGATGTCTACATGTATAGCTCTACTTATTTTCGCATATACCTTATTGCAATCCTTTTTCGCATTCACACTTTTGTCTCACAAATGAGATCTTACATGTATACTATAACCTAAGACCAATTGAATAGGTCGGCTCACTAAAAGATATTACAATAAAATCAATTAGAAATAAATCAATATTCGATCCATGATGTCGGCTCAATGCATTTATAATAATAATAAATCATCTCCATAACATGTCATGCTGATCTAGAATAGATATGCCTGTCGGTGCTTATCTTGGACCTATTTTTTGGTAACAACAAATATGCGAACCCGAATAAAAAAATAACCAAATCGCCAAAACCAAGTGATCAAATAATGTCTTCAACATAGTCAAGTAGTCTCCAAGTCATTCCAAGTGCCAGTGAACAATATAATCTATCGGTGAGCCAAATACCAGTGACTGTGCATAAGTCTTTGACTTGCCGATGAACATACCAAAATCTCCAAGTGCTGATAAGTGTTGGCAAGCGGTGACAAGTGCTGACATCAATGACAAAACCATATCAACATATCCAAAATGCCAACAATCTCCCCCTTTGGCATTGATGGCAACACAAGATGGAAAAACCATCAAAGTGCCAAAATAGAAATGCCAAAAACCAAAAACCAACAATATCCCAAAAGAGATCATTAACCAAAAATCAAAATACATAATATCTCTCCCCCTAGGAATAATCTCTCCCCAAAAGAAAAATATAATGTGTTTTTCCATATCAATCTCTCCCCCTTTGACATCAAATGCCAAAGCCATACAAAACCAAATACAAGATACCAACTTATTATACCAACTACTCCCCTTGAGAAGTAGCTCTCCTCATCAGAGTCGGAATAAAAGATTTCTCTATTAATTTTGCCGGTTGATGACAAACATCAACTGTCTAAGTCTATACCGGTGGGGGTAGGACTCCAAGTTTCTCTTTGAGATACTCAAACATTTCCTTAGGCAAAGGCTTTGTATAAATACCTGCAATCTGCTCTTTAGTATTCACATAAACCAATTTCACTTCTTTTGCTTCAATATTCTCCTTTAAAAAATTGAATTTGATAGAAACATGTTTAGTCTTGGAGTGAAATACTGGGTTCTTTGATACATCAATTGCTGCCATATTATCATAGTAGATAGTTATAGGTTCCTTGCATTTTACCTTTATGTCTTTCAACATTTTCTTGATCCATAATACTTGTGTACAATTAGTTGCTGCTACAACATATTCTGATTCTGTTGTTGATAGACCTGTACAACACTGTTTCTTGCTCAACCATGAAATTAGTCTACTGCCAAGAAAAAATGCCCTATCGGTGGTTCTTTTTCTATCATCCACATCTCCTACCCAATTAGCATCTGTGTATGCACATAAGTAAAAATTTTGATCTCTAGGATACCATAAACCAAGATTTGTAGTGCTTTGTAGGTACCAAAAAATCCTTTTCACTACTGATTCATGATTTTCTTTAGGATTACTTTGAAATCTTGAAACAATAAATATTGCATTCATAATATCAGGTCTTGTTTGTGTCAAATATAGTAAACCTCCTATCATAGACTTGTATCTAGTCAGATTAATAGGTGTAGATTCATCCTTCAAAGATAATTTATCATTTGTAGTCATAGGTGTGCTTACCGGTTTATAGTTTTCCATGCCAAATTTCTTTAGTAATTCCTTAGAGTACTTAGATTGACATAAGAATATACCTTTATCAGTCTGTGAAATCTACAATCCTAAAAAGAATTTTATCTCTCCAATCATAGACATTTCAAATTCTTGATGCATTTTGTTAGAAAAGTCTTTACACAAACCATCTTCTCCTCCAAAGATTATATCATCAACAAAAACTTCAATAACCAAGATGTCATCATTAGTCACTTTGTAGTATAGATTGTTGTTAGCATTACCTTTAGTGTATCTAAGCTTCAAAAGATATTTGTCCAATCTAGCATACTGTTGTGACCATTTCACACATCGCCCCATTAAAATGGGGACCCCCTCTTTTTGCTCGTTTTGCTCGTCCTTCTCTCTGCTTTTTAGGGTTTTGGGTTAGTGAGTCAGTCGTCTGGACTAGGGTCAAGCCTTAGGGTTTCTGTTTTAGTGTTTTAAGCCAGAGTCCAGTCCATTTTGAGAGCTATTGAGCATCCTCGCGTAGGTCGCAATTTTGGAATGAGGTGAAATCGTCAAAGGTCAAGTGAGTCTGTCTAGGTTCAATCGGAATTTTCAATGCAAGTCCAAATTTTGCCTAAGTGTTAATAATGGAATTATGGAGTTTTGTCTGATTGAATGATTTTTGACCAAATTTTGAAAATTTTGATAATTGATCCTAGGCATTGGAAATAGCTTAATTTTGCCTTGTGAAGTGATTGAGATCCTAAAATCTTGATATTTTGGCCTGTGGAAGCAAGTTCGCTCTTGTCCCTCAGCTAGGGACCAGGGCGAAAATGATGTTTTATGCATCCTGGTTATTAATTTGTTTCATTTGTCTTGTGCAGGGTCGCCAAGAGATACAGTTGAATGGGAATTGAAAGATTTGGAAGATTTTTGAGACTCAAAGTGGCAAATTTTTGAAGTTTGAGGCCAAATCACTCCTGTCCCTCAGTCAGGGACCAAGGCGAAATGTCTTGTCTAGACCATTTTGACCTCATTTTGATCAAACTAAAGCGTTAAGGATGTGATGGAAGATAGAATAAACATGATGGAATGCCAGGACTTAGTCATTTACAATGAAAAGATGAACATTTACCCTCAAGGACAAAAATCGCTTCTGTCCCTCACTGAAGGACCGAAGCTTGTTTCTCAAAATTTCACTGTCCTTGCAGGATCAAGATGATTTTTGGATTGGAAGAGATAAAGGGAGACATGTTCTTTCCATTGAATATAATTTGAAGAAATTTGCAAACAAGGAAATGTGCCAGGAACAAAAATTGCTCCTGTCCCTCACTGAAGGACCGAAGCTTATAATCCAAAATTGCCTTGGCCTTGAAAGATTTGAATGATTTCACGATTCGAAAAGAACAAAGGAGGTACATCTTATCAATTGAATATAACTTGAAAATGCCATCATAAGGAAAATTGGCCCTACAAGCAAAATCGCTCCTGTCCCTCTGCCAGGGACCAGGGCAAATTTTAATGGTAGCTCCCATCCCTCTCTCAGGGACCAGAGCGATTTTCCTTATAAGAAAAGTTTTGGGCGAAGATCAAGTGAGTGTTAAGTTTGAGGCAAGCAAAGGAGGTGTAACGAATCCATTGAAGATAATTTGAAGATTACAAAACGCCAAGTGAGGTTCATGTTGTCTTAGGCGCTCCTGTCCCTCAGCCAAGGACCAAAGCGATTTCTTCCTAAGGATAATTTCTCACCAAGTTGAAACGAATTCCATGTCAAAGGTGAATGAAGGAGAACGTAATGAGTCCATTGAAAACAAGTTTGAAAGTTGGCAAAGCACGAATGAGCCTACGAGTGAAAGTTCGCTCCTGTCCCTCAGCCAGGGACCAGGGCGAAATCTTGGTTATTTTTGCCTTCCCTCCAAGTTTAAACCACTCCAAACCAAGGTACAAGGGGGTAATGATGTTTTGAAGGTGCTTCAAGAGAAATAAAGTAGTAAGGACCGCAAAAGGGGATGGAAATGCCCAAGTTCGCTCCTTTCCCTCTCCTAGGGACCAGAGCAAAATGTTTAAGTGTGCTTAAATTTTGAATGTCACTCCCATTTCATATGTTCAAGAAGGAATAAAGGACATCATTTTACGCCTTGAAGACTATTTGATATCAACATGATGGAGGATTTGCACCATAAACCAAAGTTCGCTCTTGTCCTTCAGTCAAGGACCAGGGCGATATTCACTGGATTGGTCATTTCCTTCAAAAAACTACGTCAAGGTGAGGTTGCACAAGGTCAAAAATGTTTTTGAGAAGATGATAAGCAAGGAAACAAATGTCAAAAGGTGACCAACTTGAGCAAAAATGCAAGTTCGCTCCTATCCTTCAGTGAGGGACAGGAGCGATTTTCATAAAATCAATCATTTTCTTCCAAAGATCACATCAAAGCAAAGTTACACAAGGTTGAAAATGTCATTTGAAAGGTGATGAACAAGGAGTTAAGGTTAAAAGATGACAAATTTGAGCTAGGATTCAAAGGTCGCTCCTGTCCCTCACCAAGGGACCAGGGCGATAAACACTCAACTATCAAATTTGCCTTGTAAAAGACAAGTAAGTATGCGTGGAATGAAAGAATAAAGTTGTTACTTGCCTTGTGATATAAATTAGTGATTAAAGAGGTGAAGACCAAGGAGTAAATGCAAGTTCGCTCCTATCCCTTAGTCAGGGACCAGAGCGAAAATGATCTAAGGGGCATTCGTCTACAAAATTGATCAATCAAGCTCGACATTCCCAATGAAGATTACAATTTCAACGTAGAAGAAGTGGTTTTGAACGTAAAAGGCGAGAAAATCAAGAGCAAAATGCAAAATCGCTCCTATCCCTCTACCAGGGACCAGAGCGATGTGGTTTGTACCCCTTACATCTCCCATGTTTTGGCGCCAATGAATTTTCAAATTATATTAAATGCTAAAATCGATAAAATTTGAAATGTTCAATTAAAATTAGCATTTAAAATTGCGCATGAAACATTTAATTAATTAATTTTGCCTTTAAAAAATCGAAACTATTAAAAACGAAGGTATTAAATTAATTAATTATTATTTTAAATAAATAAATTGGGGCGCTTGAGTTTTATTTTCCATATTTTAACAAAGTCGGCCTTGATTTTTATTTAAAATTTGTTTTAATTGCATTATTTCCAAAAGTCGGCCTAGAGGTAATTAAGGAGGTGAGCGCCTATAAAGAGGGTGTGATATAGCATTTCAAATCATCATTTAAACATTCATTTGCATGCGATTTGGAGAAGACAAGGAGAAGTGCGAATTTCATCAACGAGGTGCGAAATTTCCATTCAAAAGAGAGTGCGAACTTGGTTTGTGGTGGAGCGAATTTGCCATCATCACGTTGAAGACCCCAAAAGGTGGTAGAATTGATAAGGAAGATGCCTTTGCTAGAAGAAGATCACATTGAAAACTTCAAATTTTGATTTTTGCCTAGGCGAATTGCCTTATTTTGCATTTTTAGAGTTAGCTCTCGAGTGAGGTATGGCGAAGTCTTCCCTTGTCTTGAATTTTGAATTTTGATCGTCATGGTCTTAATCTTGAAATTTTGAAATTTGAAATTTTGAAATTTCAGTAGCTCAATCGTATTTAGGAAATGATAACTCAAAGACTTATCATGAAGTTTCCTAAATTTAATCTCTAATCTATAGTTATGCATTGCAAAATCTATTTCTTATTATGAAATGTTGTGTAGGTGTTACAATGGCAACCTCGAAGGCAGGAGCATCCACCAGTCATCCAGCTCTCATCAAGGAAGATCAAAAGAACGAAGAATTGGAGACCAAGATCATGTCGAAGTGGAGCAACATTGGAGATACCAACTTGGGAAACTTCAGTACAAAGAAGTTCCGAGAGGTCCCTTACATTGGCAAGCCATCACCTGTCGCCAGGAGGATAATTGAAAGTGGCATCATTAAGGTGGTCGGCTTCCCTCCAGCAGTCCAGTGCCATGAGTTGATGATCGAGTGTGCTTGCCATTATGATCCACAGTCCAGAACGATCATGTCCAAGGAGGGAAACACTTTGGCTTACCTTTCAGAGGAAGCTATAAGTGAGGCTTTCCATCTTCCGAAGCACAGAGATATGGTCTACAAAAGCATAGAGGGAGCCAGGTCCATGTACGAAGATGATCCAGATGCTTGCCTAAGCATCATCAACAAGAACTAGTTACTCAAGAGTCGTCCTCGCCTGAGCAAAATCCTGAACACACCACATAGGATCGATTTCCAGGAGGAGTATAGAGATTTGGTAACAATGCTCAACCGAGTCACAGGAGCCCCTCAAGCCTTCTATTTTTAGAAATGGATGTTCTACTTCATTAAAGTGATAGTTCAGGGAAAAGGAACAATTAATTGGGCTAGAATGATTAGCCATTGCTTGGATGTACAGTTAAGGAGACTCAAGGCTACCAAGTCCTTCCACATGAGTTCATACGTCACATATGCCTTGATCAGGAGATTTGAGTATGCAGGACTACCTCATAGAGGAGTGATTGGAAGAGGACCCGGTGAGGTCAGAGTTTGTGATTCCTATGTTCATTTGCATCATTCGCCAGGAAGTAACTAGAAGTTAGTCAATGATACCTTCACGATGAACATCACAAGGACGTTGCAAGGAGGAATTCACAATAGACTATCTCAGGATGCACAAGAGCTAGTAAAGAGGTACGGTGCTTGGTTTATCCAATTTCTAAAATTTACATATATTAGAGTCCATGGATGTCCTTCGCCTCCATACATGTTGCCGAGATATCCGACAGACAGAATTGTGTTACTTGAGGTAACAAGATAGTTGGTAGCTTATGCGAAGGCTTTCAGACACAGACATGGAAATGGAGTTCCTGTACCTATCATATTATGCAATTCAGTTGAGGTATGTCCTAATGCTCTAGCTTTGTATTCTTTTTCATTCTTTGCCTTGAGAGAAAGCTTTGATCCATATGGATATATAGAGGAGACAGTCAGTAGAAAATATAAGCATGAATTTCAGATAGAAGACTTTGTGATGAATCTCTTAGATGATCTTGAAGTGAAAAGAAAGATGCATTCTAGATTACCTTTAGATTTCATCAGGAAATGCAAGATTTACAGAGTGGCCGACCAAGCTTAGGATAGTGGCAGACATCTCCAATCATCCTATGATCGAGAAAGCAAATCAGTGAGGTTAGATTGGAATGAGCCCGAGGTTGTGGATCTAGATGCTCTGATGGCTCCAGTCTTGTCTTGTACTCGCAGATGGGTTGATGTGCAGCATCAAAAGTTGAGAGAACAGGGCATAGCTATGAGTTTCACTTTGGAGGAGAGACCAGCTGAAGGTGGAGCAAGTGTAAGAGAAGGCAATCCTAATCCCAAAAATGCAAGCGAAGGCAACCTTCGAAGCGCAAGTGAAGGCAATCTCCAACCAAGAGGCTCGAAGAGGAAAGAGAGACCTGAGAAAAGAGAATCTTCCAAGAAGAAGCAAGAGGCCAAAAGAGATCGTTCATCCGGCACATCTTCTTGACAAGAGAAGAGGAAATTTGAGATAGAGGAGTCTATGGAATCAATGGTACAGAATGATAAAAAAGGACAGGCACCTTGAACGTCACTAGGTGGATCTCTCCAAGATAATGAGCTACATGAAGACAAGGAAGATAACGAAGTAACATCTCCTCCCAGAGAAGAAGAAATATTGCCTAAGGAGATTCAGGTTAAAGAAACAAGATCGGCCATCCCAGATTGGTTAAAGGAAAGACTAACAAGGGTGATTGTGATCGAGGACGAGAACAATGTGATTGATTTAGAGAGCCTTGTGGGAAATTCCCAGGAAGTGACAGAGAAGAGGAAGGCTACTAAGATGTCCAAGATGATCAGAGATGAGACCGGATCCAGAAGATTGCAGATAGCTACACCGGCCGTGGACAAGTATGAAGGTGAGATCCTCGCAGAATAATATGATGTAGAGACATTTGAGCTTGGTCCACTCACAACTGAGCAAACACTAGATGAGGCATTGAAAGACAAGCTTAGGGAAGAAATGGAGAAAAATAGAAAGCTTGAGAGAGAGGTCAGTGCATGAAGAACATATTTCAGCCATCTCAATCAGCCTTTAGGACGTCAGGATCCAGCAAGATCACCCGTACAGGCACTTCCCCTTCAATCAATTGGTGAGGCAGAGAGAGTCAGGAGTTTGGTCCAACTTATGAGCTCTTGGATTGATAAATCTCATGCAGTTGCCATGGAATTTGCAATGAGGATGATGCAGACTATTCATAGGGCTATCCAGGTTCTTGAGATCATCCACAACTTGATGATAATAGTAGCTACCTTTGCTCATACTAAAGATGTTATCATTTTTGTCCTACAAGTAATCAGACAAACATCAAGGAAGGTTCTAGGTCAGGAAAAGATAATGGATGGAGGACCTCATAGTTTGCTTTAGTGGTCAACCTTACTCCAGATGAAGGAAGTTCTCTTCAAGGACATCAGTACTAGATGCAATCATGTTGAGGAGGTTATCCACCCGATCTAGGATAGAGTGTTTGAAGTACTACGTACTATTCTTGGCAGGAGGATTGAAATTGAGAGAGATGTAGATTTGCAGGAGTTGGAGGAAAGAGTCAAGGTCATCTTTTGCAAAGATGCGAATGTTATCACTGATGAGCAACGAGACCAGATGTTTGCTATCATGCTCCTGATTGAGAAGACTAAAGAGCTTGAACCTGAATGGGACGCTGGTCTTCTCAAGACATTTGATCAGGTCATCCACTTGGAAGAAAGAATGAGGAATCTTCCCGAGATTCCAATTGCTGAGATTGAAGGAATCGTCTCTAGATTCATTGCATATGCTAAAAAGGAGCATTGGAAATGGAATAAGATTCTAGATGAGAGGTTTTTATAGATGACATGGCACCTTAATTGTCATTGGTCTATGTCTCCTAGATTTTTGTGCCAAATTTAATATTTGGCTATGCATTTAATATTGTTCAGTAAAAAGGGGGCTATTTGTAATAAACCCTAATTAGGGTTTACGTGTCATAATCTTGGCCATTGATCTTCTTTTTTATCTGGACCATTCATTGTAATTGAGGATGCTATTTATACCCTCACTTCTTTCATTTTGTCACAATGATGTATTAGAGAATTAGAGAGAGATTAGAGATTAGCAATTTGATTTTGTAGAAAGATTGAGCTTTGAGGAAGGAATTTCAAACAATTGTTGTACATGATGGCTTTGAGATCAATAAAATATTGAAGTTATGGTGTTTTATTGCTATTCTTGTGGTTATCTTCATGGTTGTTCATTTTCTTGAATCATTCTCAATCGAGGTAGTATTTTAGTTCGAAGGACAAAGTGTTGGACTTGATCTTTGGTAGGATTCACTTTCCAAACCACTAGCTTCTTGCTGATTGTAGGAACGCCTTGCGTGGTCAACTGGATAAACTTGAATCGCTTAAACCTTCAATCGTTGTTGTATCTTGGATATGTGCCTTTGTGGTAGTGTCCTTGATCCTTGATGTATTGAAAAATCATTCGTTACCTTAGAAGATCGCATCAATTTCAATTGTGTTGTTAATTTATGGCAATATTGAAGTTGGTAGAATCTCGCCAAGTCTCGTCCACATTGAGTCATTCTTAGGGTTAGACTAGACTAGATCTCTTGCAAACCCTACTCTTTTGATTTTTTTTGAGAGCTTGTTAGTATAGGAAATTTCTACTTCAGAAAACGTAAGGCCCCTTGATGACACAGCAATCACAATGACCACTGGTGCTTATCCACACGTAGAGACCCTACTAAAAAGAACATTGGAGTCACCCTAACTGATCCTTCTTGCGATATCTTCAACAGTTAGAGACTTTATTCAAGAGAGGATAAGATGCCTTTGGGTATTTTATTCTGTGTATGATTGTGTACAAAATACACGTCAATAGAATTGGCGCTAGAAGGAGGGCTTGAACCTCCGAAATCCGAAGATTTTGAAAAAGGAATACGTTTCAAACATGATCATGAATCACGATGGTGTTGCCACATGAGGGATTGAATCAAGTAGTGCAACCAAATTTGTAGATAGGCAACATTCAAGAAGATATTGTTTCAGGATTGAATCATCTAGCGTGGAACATAAGGAGAAGTCAGGTTGAGTATAACAGAGTGAGAATCATCTTGGAACAAGAAGAAGATAGGGCCGAAGAACACTAAAGAGTCGCAGCTAGGGAGCTTCGCAATCAAAGGAACCTACAATAATCTCCACAAGACTTCACGCTGGATCGCATTCATTCTTTTTCGCCCGAGAAACATCAAAGACTATTGAGGTCAACACCAGGCATCAAGAATCTAAGTGAGATTCAGTTTACTTCAAAGGCGAAGCGAGTCAAAAGAGAGGATAATCCCAAGGAATTTGAGCTAAAACTAGAGGAATCTCCTGAGTCATCACAAGTTCTTCAAGAAAAAGTACAGGCAGCGATCCAATCAAGTATCTAGGCAATTTCTTAGACAAAAGGCTAGGCTAGTTCATCAAGCCCCTCGTCAAACTTTCAGGCTTCAAAGAGTACGATGGCTCACCAAGCTCTGCCACCTCCTCCTCCTCCTCATGTACTTAATGGTGCTACCTGGCTAATCAACAATCCATCACCATTGGAATTTGCAGTCTATCATGATATGCCAAAGAATCCAGAGCATTTCTATTCTAAGTTCAATGTCAGTGATTTCAATCGCACAACAGAAGATCATATCAAGATGTTCGAAGACCTTCTTCGTAACAGATGAATCGAATATGGAGATGTAGCATGTAGGCTTTTTCCCTACTCATCGGGAGAAGAGGCCTATTTTTGGTTCATCCACTTGCCTACAGGGTCAATCAGGACTTGGGACACGATGAAAGATGCATTTATTGCAAAGTTTGGTATACCAACCACACCAGCTGAGTTGTATAGACAATTTGTTGAAGTCTGAAGGAGAGAACATGAGCCCATCACTTCTTTCAACAACAGGTTTCACCGCACATACACGATGCTATGACATCCTTATCTCATCGCCGACCCAAGGGAAATCTACTATGGGGCTTTAGATCATCTCACTGCTATGTTTGTAAGAACACATCCTACCCCAAATGATCTAAACGCAACATATGCAAAGGCTATTGAAGTTAGTAAGCACATGGGACAGAATATCACTGGGCCACTACTACATATGGGACCTGTCGCAACACCAAACCAAATGTAGATAGTTGGAATGGCATTGGCCAACAAGACTCCAGTCATGAATCTGATTCCACAAGCAACATATCTAAGCATACAACCAACAAACCAATTGGTCCTTCACCCTGGAGTTCCAATTTCCCAAGCTCCACCAGCACAACCTGTGTACCTACAAAATGCCACGAGCTCATCAAGAACACAGGAAGAAAAAGATGAAATGAAAGAGTTGATTGAACAAGTCAAAAAACTATCAACCGAAGTAACTCACCTAAGGAACCAGAATAATCAACTCCAAAGTATGCAAAGGGTCAACCATGGCCAACATACGAACAATGAAAATTTCCAAGGAAATAACAATCAAGGTTTCAGAAATAATTATCAAGGAAATAATAACCAAGGCTTTCAGAGGAGACCATGGAATACGGCTCCCAATAATGGAAATGTGGTGACGCCATTAGATAACCCACCAAATTCTTAGAATCAAGAAAGTCCTTCTACCAGCAAAGTGTTTTTAGCAGAGGTGGCCTTGTCCAGTTGGTGTAGACTCCACAATACGAATCAACATTCTGAGTTACAGTGTCCTGAATTCAAGATTGCGGCCGACATTTTCCAACAAGAGATGCGTAGCACTGATCCACCTAAAAATCCACCCACAACAAGATACGAAATGGTCCCAACCACGAGGTACGATCAAGCCATGATTGTAGAAACCTGCAAGTATTCACAAGAAGAAGTTAATCAAGCACAAAATGGGAGATTTCCACCAGAATCGGCTAACGAACCAATGGTGCCACTAGGTTCCCAGTTCCCACCTGCATCTGCAAACGGACCCATTGAAGACTCAGAGTATTATTTTCCACCGTTGAACAATAGTGTCCTAGTCGAAAGGATAAAGGAGGTATTTCACCAATCTTCGGGAGGTGTGAACCAAAGGGTTTATCATAGAAATCAGAGAAATCAAGAACCTCTAACTACATCAATTCCTCCGAACAATTTCTCTACTCCTCCAGATCCCCAAGCCAGCAACAATCCAGAATATCCACAGAACACGGAAGAATACAGGCAGAGAAATATTGCACCCCCCGTGGGCAATGAAATGAATTAGAGGAACTCAAGAAAGTTAAAGTCAGTCTACCACTCTACAAGTTACTCAAGGTTTCAGAAATCAAAGATGCAGTGATCAATAGTTTGAGTGAGTCTAGTACAGTGAGGTCAAATATTCAGGACTCGGCCAACAAGACTCAAGCCACCATCAATGTGACCCAAGAGGAAGCTGATGACAAAGGACAATCTGAACAAAATGAATGCATGGTCCAGACCATAACCTTCCCAACCAAAAAAGAAGACATGTTGGAAGGAAAGGTATTACTCAAAAGAGGCAAGACTAAGAAAACTCAACCTACTATCAAAGAAGGCCTCGCCACTAGCCAGATTCTTCCAGAAAAGGAAGTTGCAATTAAGAAAGATGTGGTCAAGAAAGGGAAGTCTTCAAACAAAATAGATCACTCAAAAGAAGAGAGTCTAGTAAAGGAAGATTATCCAAAGGTCAATGAAGTGAAACATCAAAAAACCCAGTGAGGATTCCTCAGGCCCTTCTCAAGGAAAAGATGAACCGGCCCCATTCCTGTTATCAGTTAGAATTTTTGGGAAATTATTACACAATTGCCTTTATGATTCAGGAGCTTCTAGTAATGTGATGCCCCTGGCTATCTGTCAAAGACTAGGAATAAATCCTGCTCCTACCAAGAGAAAGGTCACCTAGCTAGACAAGACAGAAGTTCCAGTCATGGGCGAGTTGAACAATATTCACTTGCAATTGGCCGCGGACCCGAGAGTTCAAAATTTCATAGATATATCAGTAGTGGATATTCCTGATTCATATGGGATGCTCCTAAGTAGAGATTGGTCATGAAAATTGAATGGGTATGTGTCGAATGATTTTGCACACATGTGGCTACCATGGAGAGGAGTCCCAAATCAAATCAAGATCGATAGCACTCCAAGATTGAGACTTATGATAACCGAGTATGGGGAAGACAATGAAGTCCTGTTCTTAGAATCCGATCTAGGGACATACAAACCTAAAGTGGAGGAAATCTTGACGATACAAAACATACAAGATGAAGATGGCCAGCAAGAAGTGATGGAATCTACAAAAATTGTTGTTGAAAGTGATCAAGGATCCGACCAAGAAGATGATGGAATGTTTGAAAATTTCAGGAGGTTCGTACATAGAAACATACAGCAAAGTGTGCAACTTGGTAACGTAGCATCCGTCTGAGATTTGCTTCTTCCAAATTGGTGTAGGATTCACAATGTCGTCCATTCAGAACTATCTTGTGCTTTGTGTCAGACTGCACTGGAACAAGTATACAAAAGAGCCCCGCAGACATTGATCATGGAAGAGATTCAAGATTCAGAAGATGAAAGCTCTGTGGAAGATGAAACTTTATCCGACACATCAACTGAAAGTCAGGAAGACCAAGAGATAGAAGATCAAGAAAGTGCAATATGGACATTGAGGTTCGATGGATCCAAGTCTAAACAAGGATCTGGAGCAGGCTATGAATTGATTAGCCCGACAGGGGAAACCTACCTTGCCGCTCACAGATTACAATTTCCTTACACCAGCAATGTAGCTGAATATGAATCCTTGATTCATGGGTTATTGTTAGCCATCAAAAAAGGGGCGAAGATACTGCAAGTGTTTGGAGACTCAGAAATAGCTATAAGGCAAATTAGGAAGCAGTATGTTTGCCATGACAAAAGATTGACTAGATACAGAAATCGAGTCTGGGACCTCATTGAGAGTTTTGAAGCTTTCAACATCAATTCTATATACAGACATCAGAATCAAGTGGCTAATTCCCTTGCATAAGCCACCAGTTCTTTGATACCATTAGCAATGGAAGGATTGAAGAAGTTCATAGTTGAGTTAATATCAGTCCCTTCAGTCCCAGATAACATCACCAATTTTCAAGTTTTCGAAGACGACAAGAACATACTAGATTTCTTAACCAACACAGATGTCTTCCTAGCCCAGATCATTGATGAGGAAGAAGTGGGAGAAGCAGAATTTGATGCCGAAGGAGTTTTAAATTTAAAGACAAACACTATTCCAAAAGGAATGGTAGAATTGGAAAGAATTTTTGATCCTGACAAACTGAAAGAAAAGAAGAATCACAACATGGAAGGAAACATGTGTGACACAATCAATTTAGGTGATGATATACAAACTAAAAATGTGTTCATTGGAAAGTCCTGCATAGCAACCAAAAGAAATGGGATCCTGAAAAATATGAGAGATTTCCCAAATGTCATTGCATGGAGTTATGAAGATCTCAAGACTTACGACACTGCAATTATTACTCACACAATCCCTTTGAAGCCACGAAGCAAGCCATTTAGGCAGAGACAAAGACCAGTTAATCCTTTATTGGAACCTCTAATATATCAAGAAGTTAAGAAGCTGCTCTCAGCCAAGATCATCTTCCCAGTAAGACATTCGATGTGGGTCGCCAACCTAGTACCTGTCAGAAAGAAAAATGGAGAGATCAAATTGTGTGTTGATTTCAGAAATCTCAACCGAGCATCAGAAAAGGACAATTATCCACTACCATCATTAGATGAAGTGTTGCAAATTGTTAACGGGTCACAGATGATGTCTTTTTTAGATGGATATTCAGGATATAACCAAGTTCTAGTCGAGCCAGAAGATCGACTAAAGACTGCTTTTACCACCAAATGGGGAACATTTGCATACAAGAGAATGCCTTTTGGACTTATCAATGTTGGGGCCACATTCCAGAGAGCCATGGATATTGCTTTCAGGGACTTAATTGGAAAATGCATTGTTATATATATGGATGACATCATAATTTTTTCCAGGCAACGAGAAGATCATGTGGACGACTTAAGAAGAATCTTCCAAAGGTGCAGAAGATACGGTGTCTCTCTCAATCCGAAGAAATGCATATTTGGAGTAACAGAAGGAAAACTTTTAGGACATGTCATTTCAGAAAGAGGAATCTCCATCGATCCTGAAAGAGTAAAAGCTATATCCACTATCAATTTGGCAGCTAGCAAAAAGGAACTCAAATCATTTTTTGGCAAGATCAACTTTGTCAGAAAATTCATTACCGGATTTGCCGAGATAGTCAGACCTTTGAATGAGATGTTGAAGAAAGATGCAAAGATTGAATGGTCACCACAAGCCAAAAGGGCATTTGAGGAGATAAAGACGGCAATCGCAGAAGCGCCAGTGCTAATCAGTCCTGATTATCTCAAGCCCTTCTATCTATATTCCTTCGCTTCTGACTATACTTGTGCCGCCATTCTCACCCAGAGAAGTGAAGAAAGGGATGAAAATCCAATTGCATTCATGAGCACCCCGCTGAAAGATGCAGAACTTAGATATCCCAACATTGAGAAACAAGCATATGCATTGGTAAAGGCCATTAAGAAATTCAGACATTACCTCCTAAGGGCCAAAATTTATGCAATAGTGCCAGATGCAACAGTCAAGACTCTCCTCATGCAAAATGAACTAGTAGAAAGAAGAGGCAAGTGGGTCACCATTATCCAAGAATTTGATATTGAAATCTAGCCCATGAAACTTGTTCGAGGACAAGCTTTGGCGCAGACATTGGCAATTGATGGACCAAGATTAGTCCAGAAAATTTACGAATTAGAGGATGTCACCCCTGATGAATGGTACAAAGATATTGTGACATACCTACTTAATCACAGATGTCCTGCTCGCATGACACCCACACAGAAAAGAGCACTAAGAATGAAGTGTCAGCATTACATGCTTCAAGGATCTGTTCTATATCACAAAAATCATGAAGGAGTATATCTGAGGTGTGTTGGCAAAGATGAAGCTAAACAAATAATTGAACATTTTCATTCCAAGTTTGGGACCGGACATGGAGCCAACCTCGCTACAGCTCACCAGATCTTATTATTGGCCTACACTTTTCAAAGATACATTTAATCATATTAGGACCTGCCACACATGGCAAGTTGCAGCCTTCAGAGAAAGAAATCCTGCTATGCCATTGAATCCAGTGATTGAAGCTAGACCATTTGCCAAATGGGGAATGGATTTTATTGGCGTCATCAACCCCACATCCTGGGCACAACACAAGTATATCATCACAACTACTGATTATTGTACCAGATGGTCAGAGGCACAAGCACTCAAAGTTTGCACCACTGAAGTTGTAATCAAATTCCTGGAGGAAAACATAATCACAAGGTTTGGATGTCCTTATGCGTTG
Organism: Cryptomeria japonica; assembly: GCF_030272615.1. NCBI lineage: Eukaryota > Viridiplantae > Streptophyta > Pinopsida > Cupressales > Cupressaceae > Cryptomeria > Cryptomeria japonica. The sequence continues at coordinate 881,593,681 of NC_081414.1, forward strand.
GTTTGCGACAATGGCTCAGCATTCACATCATTGAGATTCTCGAATTGGGCTTTTGAATATGGAATAACCCTCAAATTTTCATCAAATTATTATCCTCGGGGTAATGGGTTAGCTGAGTCAACCAACAAGAACTTACTCAGCGTTATCAAGAAATTTCTAGAAAGAAGTCCGAGAGAATGGCATACCTAATTGAGATTTGCCTTATGGGCAGACAGAATCAGGACCAAGAATGCATTAGGAATTTCACCTTATTTTCTGGTTTATGGCCAAGACCCAGTCTTCCCCATGCAACTCAAGATTTTGACTTTGAGATTTATTCAGGAGTACATGGAAGACACTGATGCTGTTCAAGCCCGATTGACACAGTTAATGAATCTAGAAGAAAAGAGAAATCAAGCATTGGAAAACTTTGCAAAACACCAAGGAGTGGTAAAAAGATGGTTCGATCGGAAAGCTAGAGTCAAAGCATTCCAAATTTCAGATCTTGTCTTATACTGGGACAAAGCACACGAGAAAAGGGGAGAACATGACAAGTTTGATAAGCTTTGGAAAGGCCCTTATCAAATTTCAGAGATTTTGGGAGAAAATGCATTTAGGCTGAAGACTTTAACCGGAGAAGACATCCCATTGCCTGTCGATGGGAGATATCTCAAACATTATTTCCAATCCTAAGACGCCTAAGGCCTTCCCTTGTACATAGTTAGTTTAGTTTTCTTTCGTTGTTTTCATTTTGTTCGCTTTTCTTTCGTTTTGGTTTGCCTATTGCTTTGTTTTCGTTCTTAGTTTAGGTGTTTTGTCTTAGGTTAGTTGTTTTGTCCTGAGGGGTATCCATTTGAAATTGGGTGATTTTGTTATGTAACGCTCTGACTTCCCGCTAGGTTGTTGATTGTATTTGGACAATCATGAAGTCTTTTGGAATTACAAAGAGAGTTTCTTTTAATAAAGCTTTGAGTCAGGACGTATTTGCAATGAAGCAAGATTAGCTTATTGAACTCATGTATTTTTGTCCTCCAGTTATTATATCTTTTCACACTTAAAATCTCCGAGTCATTATGGTTTCCAGGAAAAGCTGTGATCAGTGAAAAATCTAAAGTCTGACTTTAGCACCACCGCAATCCTCAAACCCTAGTGAGCTTCACTGCTCACAAGCCAAAAGAATTGACAGAATTTAAAAGCAGTATCAAAAGAAAAGATGAGAAAAATCAAAGAAAGAAAATGAGTTGACAAAGAAATATCAAAATTGGCTAAAGGGAATATACGAGTAACTCCATCGGGGCTATAGATGCCTGGCTAGCAATGGAGCAATGTTCGTGAGCTTGCGGCAATAACCTCGTCGGGACTATGGACGTCTAACTGGCAGCGAGGCTCTATCCAGGATGCTTTTGGAGTCTAGATAAAATACGTAGCTTATCACAGGGGAACCTGGAGATCATGATTGGCTTGTTGAGGGGAATTAACGCATTTTCACACACATGGGTAACTATGGATTTGATACTTTGTCTCAATATGATGGTCTCTTCTTGTAAGTGTTTCTTAACTTCTGGTTTTGTTGAGGGAGGTTTTCTGAGTTTTCTTCTAGAAAGATTGATTCCCAAATGTTTTCCAACATTTCTCAGTGGTGTCGCCAGATGTTGTGACCATTTCACACATTGCCCCATTAAAATGGGGACCCCCTCTTTTTGCTCGTTTTGCTCGTCCTTCTCTCTATTTTTTAGGGTTTTGGGTTAGTGAGTCAGTCGTCTGGACTAGGGTCAAGCCTTAGGGTTTTCGTTTTAGTGTTTTAAGCCAGAGTCCAGTCCATTTTGAGAGCTATTGAGCATCCTCGCGTAGGTTGCAATTTTGGAATTAGGTGAATTCGTCAGAGGTCAAGTGAGTCTGTCTCGGTTCAATCAGAATTTTGAATGCAAGTCCAAATTTTGCCTAAGTGTTAATAATGGAATTATGGAGTTTTGTCTGATTGAATGATTTTTGACCAAATTTTGAAAAATTTGATAATTGATCCTAGGCATTGGAAATAGCTTAATTTTGCCTTGTGAAGTGATTGAGATCCTAAAATCTTGATATTTTGGCCTGTGGAAGCAAGTTCACTCCTGTCACTCAGCCAGGGACCAGGGCGAAAATGATGTTTTATGCATCCTGGTTATTAATTTGTTTCATTTGTCTTGTGCAGGATCGCCAAGAGATACAGTTGAACGCGAATTGAAAGATTTGGAAGATTTTTGAGACTCAAAGTGGCAAATTTTTGAAGTTTGAGGCCAAATCGCTCCTGTCCCTCAGTCAGGGACCAGGGCGAAATGTCTTGTCTAGACCATTTTGACCTCATTTTGATCAAACTAAAGCGTTAAGGATGTGGTGGAAGATAGAATAAACATGATGGAACGCCAGGACTTAGTCATTTACAACGAAAAGATGAACATTTACCCTCGAGGACAAAAATCGCTCCTGTCCCTCACTGAAGGACCAGAGCTTGTTTCTCAAAATTTCACTGTCCTTGTAGGATCAAGATGATTTTTGGATTGGAAGAGATAAAGGGAGACATGTTCTTTCCACTGAATATAATTTGAAGAAATTCGCAAACAAGGAAATGTGCTAGGAACAAAAATCGCTTCTGTCCCTCACTGAAGGACCGGAGCTTAAAATCCAAAATTGCCTTGTCCTTGAAAGATTTGAATGATTTCACGATTTGAAAAGAACAAAGGAGGTACATCTTATCAATTGAATATAACTTGAAAATGCCATCATAAGGAAAATTGGCCCTAGAAGCAAAATCGCTCCTTTCCCTCTACCAGGGACCAGGGTGAATTTTAATGGTAGCTCCCATCCCTCTCTCAGGGACTAGAGCGATTTTCCTTATAAGAAAAGTTTTGGGTGAAGATCAAGTGAGTGTTAAGTTTGAGGCAAGCAAAGGAGGCGTAACGAATCCATTGAAGATAATTTGAAGATTACAAAACGCTAAGTGAGGTCCATGTTGTCTTAGGTGCTCCTGTCCCTCAGCCAGGGACCAGAGCGATTTCTTCCTAAGGATAATTTCTCGCCAAGTTGAAACGAATTCCATGTCAAAGGTGAATGAAGGAGAACATAATGAGTCCATTGAAAACAAGTTTGAAAGTTGGCAAAGCACAAATGAGCCTACAAGTGAAAGTTCGCTCCTATCCCTCAGCCAGGGACCAGGGTGAAATCTTGGTTATTTTTGCCTTCCCTCCAAGTTTAAACCACTCCAAACCAAGGTACATGGGGGTAATGATGTTTTGAAGGTGCTTCGAGAGAAATAAAGTTGTAAGGACCGCAAAAAGGGATGGAAATGCCCAATTTCGCTCCTGTCCCTCTCCTAGGGACCAGAGCGAAATGTTTAAGTGTGCTTAAATTTTGAATGTCACTCCCATTTCATACGTTCAAGAAGGAATAAAGGACATCATTTTATGCCTTGAAGACTATTTGATATCAACATGATGGAGGATTTGCACCATAAACCAAAGTTCGCTCCTGTCCTTCAGTCAAGGACCAGGGCGATATTCACTAGATTGGTCATTTCCTTCAAAACACTACGTCAAGGCGAGGTCGCACAAGGTCAAAAATATTTTTGAGAAGATGATAAGCAAGGAAACAAATGTCAAAAGGTGACCAACTTGAGCAAAAATGCAAGTTCGCTCCTGTCCTTCAGTGAGGGACAGGAGCGATTTTCATAAAATCAATCATTTTCTTCCAAAGATCACATCAAAGCAAAGTTACACAAGGTTGAAAATGTCATTTGAAAGGTGATTAACAAGGAGTTAAGGTTAAAAGATGACAAATTTGAGCTAGGATTCAAAGTTCACTCCTGTCCCTCACCAAGGGACCAGGGCGATAAACACTCAAATATCAAATTTGCCTTGTAAAAGACAAGTAAGTATGCGTGGAATGAAAGAATAAAGTTGTTACTTGCCTTGTGAAATAAATTAGTGATTAAAGAGGTGAAGACCAAGGAGTAAATGCAAGTTCACTCCTGTCCCTCAGTCAGGGACTAGAGCGAAAATGATCTAAGGGGCATTCATCTACAAAATTGAATAATCAAGCTCGAGATTCCCAATGAAGATGCCAGTTTCAACGTAGAAGAAGTGGTTTTGAACGTAAAAGGCGAGAAAATCAAGAGCAAAATGCAAAATCGCTCCTGTCCCTCTCCCAGGGACCAGAGCGATGTGGTTTGTACCCCTTACATCTCCCATGTTTTCGCGCCAATGAATTTTCAAATTATATTAAATGCTAAAATCCATAAAATTTGAAATGTTTAATTAAAATTAGCATTTAAAATTGCGCATGACACATTTAATTAATTAATTTTGCCTTTAAAAAATAGAAACTATTAAAAACAAAGGCATTAAATTAATTAATTATTATTTTAAATAAATAAATTGGGGCGCTTGAGTTTTATTTTCCATATTTTAACAAAGTCGGCCTTGATTTTTATTTAAAATTTGTTTTAATTGCCTTATTTCCAAAAGTCAGCCTAGAGGTAATTAAGGAGGTGAGCGCCTATAAAAAGGGTGTGATATAGCATTTCAAATCATCATTTAAACATTCATTTGCATGCGATTTGGAGAAGACAAGGAGAAGTGCAAATTTCATCAAGGAGGTGCAAAATTTCCATTCAAAAGAGAGTGCGAACTTGGTTTGTGGTGGAGTGAATTTTCTATCATCACATTGAAGACCCCAAAATTTGGTGGAATTGATAAGGTAGACACCTTTGCTAGAAGAAGATCACGTTGAAAACTTCAAATTTTGATTTTTGCCTAGGCAAATTGCCTTATTTTGCATTTTTAGAGTTAGCTCTTGAGTGAGGTATGGCGAAGTCTTCCCTTGTCTTGAATTTTGAATTTTGATCGTCATGGTCTTAATCTTGAAATTTTGAAATTTGAAATTTTGAAATTTCAGTAGCTCAATCGTATTTAGGAAATGATAACTCAAAGACTTATCATGAAGTTTCCTAAATTTAATCTCTAATCTATAGTTATGCATTGCAAAATCTATTTCTTATTATGAAATGTTGTGTAGGTGTTACAATGGCAACCCCGAAGGCAGGAGCATCCACCAGTCGTCCATCTCTCATGAAGGAAGATCAAAAGAATGAAGAATTGGAGACCAAGATCGTGTCGAAGTGGAGCAACATTGGAGATACCAACTTGGGAAACTTCAATATGAAGAAGTTCCGAGAGGTCCCTTACACTGGCAAGCCATCACCTGTCGCTAGGAGGATAATTGAAAGTGGCATCATTAAGGTGGCCGGCTTCCCTCCAGTAGTCCAGTGCCGTGAGTTGATGATCGAGTGTGCTCGCCATTATGATCCACAGTCCAGAACGATCAAGTCCAAGGAGGGAAACACTTTGGCTTACCTTTCAGAGGAAGCTATAAATGAGGCTTTCCATCTTCCGGAGCACAGAGATATGGTCTACAAAAGCATAGAGGGAGCCAGGTCCATGTACGAAGATGATCCAGATGCTTGCCTAAGCATCATCAACAAGAATTGGTTACTCAAGAGTCATCCTCGCTTGAGAAAAATCTTGAACACACCACATAGGATTGATTTCCAGGAGGAGTACAAAGATTTGGTAACAATGCTCAACTGAGTCACAGGAGCCCCTCAAGCCTTCTATTTCAAGAAATGGATGTTCTACTTCATCCAAGTGATAGTTCAGGGAAAAGGAACAATTAATTGGGCTAGAATGATTAGCCATTGCTTGGACATATAGGTAAGGAGACTCAAGGCTACCAAGTCCTTCCACATGAGTTCATACGTCACATATGCCTTGATCAGGAGCTTTGAGTATGAAGGACTACCTCACAGAGGGGTGATTGGAAGAGGACCCGGCGAGGTCAGAGTTTGTGATTCCTATGTTCACTTGCATCATCCGCTAGGAAGTAACTACAAGTTAGTCAATGATACCTTCACGATGAACATCACAAGGACATTGCAAGGAGGAATTCACAATAGACTATCTCAAGATGCACAAGAGATAGTAAAGAGGTACGGTGCTTGGTTTATCCAATTTCTGAAATTTACATATATTAGAGTCCATGGATGTCCTTCACCTCCATACATGTTGCCGAGATATCCGACAAATAGAATTGTGTTACTTGAGGTAACAAGATAGTTGGCAGCTTATGCGAAGGCATTTAGACACAGACATGGAAATGGAGTTCCTGTACCTATCATATTAGGCAATTCAGTTGAGGTATGTCCTAATTCTCTAGCCATGGATGATGCAGAGAGGGAGTTAGCTTTGTATTCTTTTTCATTCTTTACCTTGAGAGAAAGCTTTGATCCATATGGATATATAGAGGAGACAGTCGGTAGAAAATATAAGCATGAATTTCAGATAGAAGACTTTGTGATGAATCTCTTAGATGATCTTGAAGTGAAAAGAAAGATGCATTCTAGATTACCTTTGGATTTCATCAGGAAATGCAAGATTTACAGAGTGGCCGACCAAGCTCAGGACAGTGGCAAACATCTCCAATCATCCTATGATCGAGAAAGCAAATTAGTGAGGTTAGATTGGAATGAGCCCGAGGTTGTGGATCTAGATGCTTTGATGGCTCCAATCTTGTCTTGTACTCGCAGATGGGTTGATGTGCAGCATCAGAAGTTGAGAGAACAGGGCATAGCTATGACTTTCACTTTGGAGGAGAGACCAGCTAAAGGTGGAGCAAGTGTAAGTGAAGGCAATCCTAATCCCAGAAATGCAAGCGAAGGCAACCTTCGAAGCGCAAGTGAAGGCAATCTCCAGCCAAGAGGCTCGAAGAGGAAAGAGAGACCTGAGAAAAGAGAATCTTCCAAGAAGAAGCAAGAGGCCAACAAAGATCTTTCATCCGACACATCTTCTCGACAAGAGAAGAGGACATTTGAGATAGAGGAGTCTATGGAATCAGTGGTACAAAACGATAAAGAAGGACAGGCACCTCGAAGGTCACCAGGTGGATCTCTCCAAGATAATGAGCTACATGAAGACAAGGAAGATAACAAAGTAACATCTCCTCCTAGAGAAGAAGAAATATTGCCTAAGGAGATTCAGGTTAAAGAAACAAGATCGGCCATCCCAGATTGGTTAAAGGAAAGACTAACAAGGGTGATTGTGATTGAGGACGAGGACAATGTGATTGATTTAGAGAGCTTTGTGGGAAATTCCCAGGAAGTGACAGAGAAGAGGAAGGCTACTAAGATGTCCAAGATGATCAGAGATGAGACCGGATCCAGAAGATTGCAGATAGCTACATCGGCCATGGACAAGTATGAAGGTGAGATCCTCGTAGAAGAATATGATGTAGAGACATTTGAGCTTGGTCCACTCACAGCTGAGCAAACACTAGATGAGGCCACCGATTCATTTGAGGCATTGAAAGACAAGCTTAGGGAAGAAATGGAGAAAAATAGAAAGCTTGAGAGAGAGGTCGGTGCATGGAGAACATATTTCAGCCATCTCAATCAGCGTTTAGGATGTCAGGATCCAGCAAGATCACCCATACAGGCACTTCCCCTTCAATCAATTGGTGAGGCAGAGAGAGTCAGGAGTTTGGTCCAACTTATGAGCTCTTGGATTGATAAATCTCATGCAGTTGACATGGAATTTGCAACGAGGATGATGCAGACTATTCATAGGGCTATCCAGGTTCTTGAGATCATCCACAACTTGATGATAATAGTAGCTGCCTTTGCTCATACTAAATATGTTATCATTCCTGTCCTAAAAGTAATCAGACAAACATCAAGGAAGGTTCTAGTTCAGGAAAAGATAATGGATGGAGGACCTCATAGTTTGCTTTAGTGGTCAACCTTACTCCAGATGAAGGAAGTTCTCTTCGAGGACATCAGTACTAGATGGAATCATGTTGAGGAGGTTATCCACCTGATCTAGGATAGAGTGTTTGAAGTACTATGTACTATTCTTCACAAGAGGATTGAATTTGAGAGAGATGTAGATTTGCAGGAGTTGGAGGAAAGAGTCAAGGTCATCTTTTGCAAAGATGCGAATGTTATCACTGATGAGCAACGAGACCAGATGTTTGCTATCATGCTCCTGATTGAGAAGACTAAAGAGCTTGAACCTGAATGGGATGCTTCTCTTCTCAAGGCATTTGATCAGGTCATCCACTTGGAAGAAAGAATGAGGAATCTTCCCGAGATTCCAATTGCTGAGATCAAAGGAATCATCTCCAAATTCATTGCATATGCTAAAAAGGAGCATTGGAAAGGGAATAAGATTCTAGATGAGAGGTTGTTATAGATGACATGGCACCTTAATTGTCCTTGGTCTATGTCTCCTATATTTTTGTGCCAAATTTAATATTTGGCTATGCATTTAATATTGTTCAGTAAAAAGGGGGCTATTTGTAATAAACCCTAATTAGGGTTTAGGTGTCATAATCTTGGCCATTGATCTTGTTTTTTATCTGGACCATTCATTGTAATTGAGGATGCTATTTATACCCTCACTTCTTTCATTTTGTCACAATGATGTATTAGAGAATTAGAGAGAGATTAGAGATTAGCAATTTGATTTTGTAGCAAGATTGAGCTTTGAGGAAGGAATTTCAAACAATTGTTGTACATGATGGCTTTGAGATCAATAAAATATTGAAGTTATGGTGTTTTATTGCTATTCTTGTGGTTATCTTCATGGTTGTTCATTTTCTTGAATCATTCTCAATCGAGGTAGTATTTTAGTTCGAAGGACAAAGTGTTGGACTTGATCTTTGGTAGGATTCACTTTCCAAACCACTAGCTTCTTGCTGATTGTAGGAACGCCTTGCATGGTCAACTGGATAAACTTGAATCGCTTAAACCTTCAATCGTTGTTGTATCTTGGATATGTGCCTTTGTGGTAGTGTCCTTGATCCTTGATGTATTGAAAAATCATTCGTTACCTTAGAAGATTGCATCAATTTCAATTGAGTTGTTAATTTATGGCAATATTGAAGTTGGTAGAATCTCACCAAGTCTCGTCCACATTGAATCATTCTTAGGGTTAGACTAGACTAGATCTCTTGCAAACCCTACTCTTTTGATTTTTTTGAGAGCTTGTTACTATAGGAAATTTCTACTTTGGAAAACATAAGGCCCCTTGATGACATAGCAATCACAACGACCACTGGTGCTTATCCACACGTAGAGACCCTACTAAAAAGAACATTGGAGTCACCCTAACTAATCCTTCTTGCGATATCTTCAGTAGTTAGAGACTTTATTCAAGAGAGGATAAGATGCCTTTGGGTATTTTATTCTATGTATGATTGTGTACAAAATACACGTCAACACATACCAAGCTCTAGGAGCTTGTTTCAATCCATATAAAGCTTTCCTTAACCTGCAAACTATGTCTTTGTTATCTATCAAGGAAAATCCATCTAGTTGTTTAATATAAACTTCTTCTTCAAGATCTCCATTCAGAAATGCACATTTAACATCCATTGCATATACTTTATAGTTCTTGTGTGCTGTAAAAGCCAATAAAAGTCTGATTGCCCCAATTTTAGCTATCGATGCAAAGGTTTCATTGTAATCACTTCTTTCTGTGAATATCCCTTACACACCAATCTTTCTTTGTTTCTGATTACCTTACCATCTTCATTAAGTTTATTTCTGAAAACCCATTTAGTTCCAATTACATTTTTGTTTTAGGTCAAGGAAATAATGACCAAGTGTTATTCCTTTCAATTTGTTCAAATTCATCTTCCATAGCTTTAATCCAATATTTATCTTCACATGCCTCATTAATTGATGTAGGTTCAATTTGGGAAATAAGACATACCTCCTCATTTGCCAATCTTCCTCTAGTCATAACTCCTTGAAATTTGTTTCCAATTATCTGATGTTCAGAATAATTCAATCTTACATATCGGGGTGTTTTTACTTGTTGTTGTTCTTCAGTGACTGTTGAATCTCCAAATGATACTGGTGTAATTGGATCACCATTCTGTACTGGTGTATTCATAGTAGGTTAATTTATGATTATCCCTATTGTTGGTTCAAAGTCTGTGTACCTTGAATTTCCTCTAAACTGTTCATCAATCTTCACATTTGCACTCTCAACAATTTTCTGCAATCTCATGTTAAAACATCTATATGACTTTCTCTTGGATGAATAACCAAGAAATATTCCTTCATCACTTATATGATCAAATTTTCCTATATACTCATCTCTTCTAATATAGCATTTACTTCCAAATATTATGAAATATTTAAGAGTAGGAGTATTGCCAAACCATAGTTCATGTGGGGTCTTACCAATTTCATCTCTAATGTGAACTCTGTTGAATGTATAAACAACTATATTGACCACTTCTCTCCAGTATATATGAGGTAGATTTGCTTCAGATATCATACTTCTGGTTGCATCTAAGATAGTTCTATTTTTCCTTTCCACAACTCCATTCTACTGAGGTGTCCAGGGTGTTGATAACTGTCTTCTGATCCCATTCACTTCACATAATGTATTAAATTCCTTAGATGTGAATTCCCTTCCTTGATCTGATCTCAAACATTTTCTTTTCTTACTGGTTTCATTTTCTACCATCACCTTGAATAGTCTGAATTTCCCAAATGCTTCAGATTTTTCTCTGAGAAAAGTAACCCAACACATTCTAGAATAGTCATCAATGATTAGCATAACATAACTATCTCCTTGTATACTTCTAGTTCTTGCTGGATGACATAAATCAATATAAATTAAACCAATAACATTGTTAGACTTCTTCGGAATACTCTTGAAAGTTTCTCTAACTTGCTTTCCAAATTAACATCCCTTACATACCAGATTGTGAGGTTTAACAATCTTAGGAAAATCTCTTACCGCCTTAGTAGTACTAATTTTCACAATGCAATCAAAATTTAAATGACAAAGTCTCTTATGCCATAACCAACTTTCATCAATATGTGCAATCAGACATGCTTTCTCATTGTTGTTCAAATGAAAGATATTACCTCTAGTCTGATTACCGATTGTAATTTCCAAACTAGTTCTGTTTAAGATTTTGCATTTACCATTCTTGAATTGTAACTGAAATCCTTTCTCAACTAATTGACCAAAACTCAAAATATTATGATTCAAACCTTCAACATAGTAAACATTGTCAGTATTGTTCTTACCATCAAAAGATATAGTGCCCTTTCCTTTGATCAAACAAGCTTTATCATCTCCAAATCTTACTAGACCTCCATTGTAATCCTGAAAGGTTAAGAATTTACTCTTATCACCAGTCATATGATGTGAACATCCTAAAACAATAATCCATTCATCCTTATCTTCAACTTTAGCTTCCAGGGCCTACTCTACCAGTTGAATAGTAGGTGCCAGTTGATCTTCTATTATAGCAACAAAAGCCCATCCATTGTTTGTTGGATCCTTATCAGAATCATCAATAACTCCTTCATCAGCATAATAACAAGATTTGTCTCTATTCTTCTTAAACTTATATTTCTGATAGTCAGGGTTAGTCTTATATGTTCTTTTAGCTTCTTCTCTGGTTAGTCTTATATGTTCTTTTAGCTTCTTCTCTTAATCTTGCATGTCTATCAGGTCATCTAGAAGCCATATGACCAATCTTATTACAATTAAAACATTTAAAGGGTGCCTAACCTTCATACTTACTTCCATTTGGACCTTTAGGCATTTTTCTAGCAAATAGTACTTCAAGTTCTTCATTTTCTCTCTTGCTTTCTTCAAGTTCTCTTACATAGAAGGCTTTCCAATCAGATTTACTAGATGATGATGATGCTATAGTTGATGATGATGCCTTGAAAGCTAGATCTATCTTGATAGTAGTAACAACACCAAATTTCTCAATCTCAAAAACTGAAAGTTTTCCAACCAAAGTGTCTCAAGATATTGATGCATTAGGCATTGTTCTCAATTCATTTATAGCAGTAACTTTCATTTTATATGCCGATGGAAAATCTCTTAAAACTTTAGAAACAATATCATCCTCACTTAAGGTTCCTCCACAATATTGTATACCCAAAATAATTTCATTTACTCTTTCCATAAAAGCCGAAATTCTTTCTTCTTCTTGCATTTTTAGACGTTCAAACCTGACCCGGAAGCATTCAAGTTTTACAATTTGACTGTGGAATCTCCTTCATTCAATGTTTCCATTTTTTCCCAAATAGCTTTAGCAATAGATCTATCTGACAATCCCATGACTTGCTGATCTGAGAATGCACTCAAAAGTGCTTCTCTTGCTTTGCAATAATTTTTCTCATCTTTAACCAAGTTAGGTGGAATAGGTTGACCTTGAGTAGGAGTAGTATAGTCATTCTTTGTAACTTCCCATATGTCCTTTCCAATGCAATCCAAATGTGTCTCTATCCTGATCTTCCATATGCCATAGTTAGTTCCATCAAGTTTTAGACTATCCTTCCTGAAATAGTTAGAAGACATTGGATCTCCTCAAGTTGTTAAACTTCTGCAAAAAGAGGACTAGGCTTTGATACCAATTTTTAGGTCCTAGAGACAACTGAGAGGGGGTGGGGGGGGGGGGGTGAATCAGTTGTCCAATAAATTCAACCAAAATTAACTTAACCAAAACTTAATTCTTAATACCAGTAAACCAAACTTTATGCTGGTAGACAGTCTTAAAAGTTAATTGTAGTATCGGTAAAGATTAATGCATGAAACAGAAAGACAATAACATCCACAATGAATAACACAAATATTTGTATGTGGAAACCCTGTAAGGGGAAAAACCACGGTGGGAAGCCTTACCCACAATCAAATGATAGTACTGCAAATAGTATGTGTGTACAATATCAATTCTGCACATGCAAAAAGGCCAGCTGCCTAGAGCTCACTGCCCAATCACAAAATGAGAGTCATGCTGACTACAATTGGATAGTTAAATCCAATGATAATGTACTACACAAAATAGCATCTTCATATGCTTGATTCAGTACCGATTTAGTTCTGATTGCCTTCCTTCAACCTTCAAATGATGTCTGTGTGTATAGCTCTACTTATTTTTGCATATACCTTATTGCAATCCTTTTTCGCATTCACACTTTTGTCTCACAAATGAGATCTTACATTTATACCATAACCTAAGACCAATTGAATAGGTCGGCTTACTAAAAGATATTACAATAAAATCAATTACAAATAAATCAATATCTGATGCAGATGTTGGCTCAATGCATTTACAATAATAATAAATCATCTCAATAACGTGTCGTGCTGATCTGGAATAGATATGTCTGTCGGTGCTTATCCTGGACCTATTTGTTGGTAACAACAAATATGCAAACCCGAATAAACAATTTACTGAATCACCAAAACCAAGTGATTGAATATTGTCTTCGACATAGCCAACTAGTCTCCAAGTCATTCCAAGTGCCGGTGAACAATATAATCTGTCAGTGAACCAAATACTGGTGACTATGCATAAGTATCTGACTTGCTGGTGAACATAACCAAAATCTCCAAGTGCTGATAAGTGTTGACAAGCGGTGACAAGTGTTGACATCAATGACAAAACCATATCAACATTTTCCCACTACTGGCTTCCTAAACTCTTGATATAGATCTTCATCCTATCACTCAAGATTCTGTAGTTTTCTCTATTGAACTTCATACCTTCTTTCTTCATCATGTTCTCCTAGATATTTTTCTCAAGCTATTAGGCTTAAACACAAGAGGACCTGGACTGCTCTGATACCAATTGATACTATGATGAAATAATAATGATCCGGTCAACTATTGAGAGGGGGGGTGAATCAGTAGATAGAAAATATACCAAAATTTCATGAAACTTAACTCAAACTTAGAAACAACTTACAAAACATAATTGGTTTAGTCTCTGTATCTAAAACTGCAACTACACTGTCAAGCTTTACCGTTTGATCAGAATATCAATGATATAGTGTAACAGATCTAAAACTCAAATACCATTTAACCAAAACATCAAACCACTTTACTAACATCAGTAATAGCTCATTTCATATCACTTTCGGTCATCTAAATATGTCCAAGTGGATTTATCAGTTATTCATATTAACCATATAAAAAACACACTCACAAAATTATTCACCATTTGACACAATGATTTTTCACATGGAAACCCAAATGGGAAAAACCACGGTGGGGATGAATACCCACAAGTGTTCTAAACTCTTCTAAATTTCACCCTGTTAGGAGCCAAGCCTTGTTAGAAGCTTTAGAAAAATGTCAAGTTAAGTACAGATCTGGTTAAGGACCATCCGGTTAAGGGATTGACTACAATACCTTGTTAAAGGCAATACCCTATAAGAGGTAACCTCAGTGGAGGATTTGAAATATGAGCTAATGGATCACCTAGTTAGAGGATTTAAACAAGAATCTTGTTAAAGCTTATGCGGTTAGGGGATTTAAAAATAGTGTAATGGTTAGAGAACAACAGGATCTCTAATGATTTGGTAATAGAACGACTCTGCTTAATTAGATCCTTTTATGCTCATATCTGCCTTCACAACATTTTGCAGATACTCCTAGTTCAGCAACAACTCACACTTAACAAATTTGCCCGCACAATTTACAAACAACTCATCAACCTTAAATACAAATACAATAGGCTGGTAACACAACATTAAACCTAAGATCTCATAGAGATTACAAACATATCGGTTCAACCTTGACTGTTAGATTGCATAGAAATCAACTACACATTGTTCAAGACAACTTCAACTGCTCCTGGATTAATCCTTGATCACTACACATTGGATCATGTAATTCATCACGCGTTATTCACTTCATGCTATGCGTTTGTTCATTCCCAAGATAAGATAGTTATCTCTACTCACCAATTCCACTTTAAAACTCATCACATGCATCATGCATATGTGACATCTTCATCTCCGATCATCATTTGATCATAGATAAACACTATTGATTCTACAAGATCCATCAGTTAGGGTTCTTCTTATCAACGTGTTAGGGTTACCAATTGATCTCTCTCCTTCAATAGTAATAACAGTTTCCATCACTACCTCACTACCAGTTGCTTTACTGCATCACTACTGGTTACAATACAACTTCATTATTGGTTTCTATTGACATCAATGACAACACTATACTTCATCAATGCAATCTTCATGCAATGCCAACAAAGGGAAAAACCACGGCGGGAAACCTTAGCAACAATCAGATAATACTTCTGCAGCTGTATGTGAAATAATTACAATGGGGATTTCACTTGCAATCAGGCCAACAACTTAGAGATCACTGCTCATCGCATAAGATAAGTCTCACTAAGTTACAAATTATTAGACTACAATCTGGAGAAAATTAACTGTGATGTTAGCATCCACTAATCCTTGATATAGTTCCAGTTAAGCAAAGATATCTTCCCTACAATACCAAATCCTTCTACTCCCTTCATTGAAAGATACAACTTTATTCATACATAAACCTTTCTCTCATAATCTAGACATAACAATCAATCCCAAAAACCATACCCAATTACATGAATAAGTTACCTATAAATACAGATCATCAACCTTAATGATAAGGTCCACTAAACCCTAAACTCCAAAACTTATGATTACAAAAATTACATCACACGGTACCATCGGACCAATATTAGGATTTACATTACCTAGCATGGACCTAATTCAAATATCTAAACAATTATATTTGAGGCCAAAAATTCTATTAAGACTAAAATCCAACATGTTTCACCAACTAGTAGAAACCCTCAGTGCAATAACATAGAAAGTCTAACCAGATCCAACATGCCAGCCAATGCAAAGTAACCAAACACTCAAGACACAATCAAGAAGCACCTTCAACATGATAGAAACTGATTCCATAAGCCGGACCAAAATCATCTGATCAAAATGATCAAAATATCAAATATTGCTAATCAACAAAGCTAACCAGTACCAAGAAATATCAACTGGGAACATAAGTGATAGCTACCAGAGCACCAAATCATGAACCAACAAAATATGGAAAGCATATATGATAGACTTATAAAGAAATGAGAGGGGGGGGGTGAATCGGTGATAGCAAAAACAATACCAATTCAAACACAGACCGATAGAGATACTTAACAAGTTTACTAAACTCTATACATGCAATCCAAAATGATATTAAAGCATCCACAACAAGTAAAACATCCACTATAACACAAGTTTTAATATGTGGAAAACCCAACTGGGAAAAACTACACTGAGATGGTACTCACAAGTTAACTATTTGCAGTAATAGATAACTGACCAGTGAAGGTCTATAATAGTGCTCTGCTAGGAGTGAATCTTGTTAAAGATTCCAAAGCTCTATTGGGAGTTATACCCTGTTAAAGGTAGTACCTTGTTAGGAGCAACCTCGGTAGAGGATTTCAGAATCCAAACTAATGGATCACCTTATAAGAGGATTTGTACAATGAAGCTTATTAGAGCTTACTCGGTTAGGGGATTTGACTGTTGTAGTGATTAAGAAACAACAGGTGGTGTGATGTAGAAGTAGCACAACTTGCTTTAATAGATCCTCTTTTTCTCACTCAAAACTACATCACCGACATACTCTGCAACACCTTCAACAAATTAACAATTCTATCTCACATCCTCAAAATAGTTCATCATAATGTCATTATATAAACATTTAGATTTTATGTTAGCTCAGGAATCATATCACAATTTCCTAGGTGCAATGTATATGGACAATCTAACATAACTCATCATAGATTGCCACTAAATCTGTCGGTTAGGGATAACTCATCACAACCGATGATAACTCCTCACACAATCAGTGAATAGTGGTTGGAACACTGATACTGTTTAAGAGTTAACCATATTCAACACATAAAATGATTGTCCTCCATTTTCTTCTTAGATGATTTCCACTGAATCTTCAAGCTTGGTGTCATGCCAATCCTACATATACTGGTTGTCTACATATACCGGTTAAACACCCTCTAAACCGTTTGAACTTAACTATACATATAATACCGGTTTTGCAATACAAGAGACTTTTAGGAGTAATACCGGTTTGTCTTAACTAAGATGACTATGACAATGTGAAAATATGTGTGTGTATACATGTGCCATCAATGACAACACATAAATTCATCCATTACAATCATCATCAAGCCAACAATCTCCCCCTTTGGTATTGATGGCAACACTTAGAAAATTTTACAACTTTACAACTAAGTGTGCTTACAAAAATTGTACAAACATATTTCTACTCCCCCTTTATAATACATATAAAATTTTGCAACACATACATATTTCAACTCCCCCTTTAACAACAATGCCAAATTGAAAAGTAAAATACATATATATTAGATCAAAAATTTGCCTCAAAAATTACATATAACAATCTGTTCAAGGAGTGTTCACTATAATTTTCAAGAAAATGTCACTAAAAGTGATCTTCATCTAAGAAAAATCATTTTCCCATGTTTCCAATAAGGTTTTAGTGATCTCAATGGTTGTCATAATCTGTGCAGTGAATTCTTCCATCGCATCCACTGTGCTCATCTTAGGAGTAGCCAAAACCGCTTCTGCATCCCTATATGCCCGTTGCAAGATGTCCATTTTGGGTCTCAATAGGTTCTTGAGTTCCTTTAGGGATCAAAGTCTCTTAGCCTGTTCACAATCATAGATATCTAACCAATTTTGCAAATCATCAACTAATTTTCCAAAAGCTAAGGCTGAGTCCCCGTAAAGGTATGTAGGTAGTACATATCCTTTCTAGTTCCTATTCTGCCTCTACTCATGTTTTAATCAAGCCAGTGTAGAAAAATGAAATGTTTGATTTATAGGCTAGTATCCTCCCTCCTTTTTCAATAGCACTCCTCAAAATATCTTTATTCGGGGTTAAAGCAATTTTCCTTGTATCAATATCTTTCATTATTTGCTCTCCTCTTTTCCTCTTGTAATTCTTCTCAGCTAAAGTTTGAGTAGCCTCTTCAAGAGACTTGAGTTGGTCTGAAGCATCAACAACCAACTGGCCAAGTTTACCGATAGGGGTTGTCAAACTTCCAATGCCAGTCTCCAGTAGAAGATTGGACAAAATCTGAACAACAGTTTAACTGGTTTCAGCTTCCTTCCTCTGCTCTTTCAATCTTTTCTTCTGAGCTCTAGATTGCATCACTGTTGCAATATCCATAAGTTTAGATGCACTCATATTATCTATATCTATAGGCCCTTTGATTCCTATTTGTTGGCAATATTGCATTATAACAGACAATGAAAGATTGTTGGCATTTCATAAGGATATTGAGAAGGTTGTTGATGATTATAGATATAACTGATTAAAGATGTTTACTATCTTGATATTATTATTTTGTCATTGATGTCAAGAAATTGATTTTCTAATTTAGTATGATGTTGCCATATCTTGAGAAGAATGATATGAAGATTATAAAGATGTCGGTAAAAGACACAGGAAAGAATATGATGAATAAGGTATTCAATGGGTAACTACTACCAAGTCAAACAATGATGAGATCATGATGTTTTAGATTGTTTTAACATCATACATATGTTGTAAATTGTAAAGGTTAATACTATACTATGTTATCAAGCAAAGAACCTAGTCGGTAAACCCTAAGGAACCTAGTCGATAAACCCTAAGGTTATCGCTATCGGTTAATGAAGGCAGAATGTCTACCGAGTGAAGTTTAGTATTCACTGAGTTGTTACCGAGTTGTAACCGAGCTATAACAGAATGCATTAAATGTTTACATGTGGTATTTAATGAAGGAAGCTGATGAGATGGAGCAGATTAAATGATTGGTGAGCCATGGAAGAAGTTTGTTAGAGAATCTAAGGCAATTGAAACTTGGCATGAAGATCTACAGCTCAGATTGAACCGCAATACCCTAGCACAAGTTCCAAGACTATTATGCAAGTTCCAAGGTGGGGTAAAATGTTTTCAGATTGAAAGATGCATCGAACCTGGACAAGATTAAAGATCTGATGGCTATGATTGATCATGAAAAATGTGATCAAGGAGATTAAGTGGTTACCTAATTGTTTACAAATAGGAAACTGTTGATAAACAATGTATGCGAGCAAGTGTATGCACAGGGATGCTACATAGTGATTACCGAGCTCAGAAGCTTGAAGACCTATTAGAATAACAGAGTATAGAAGCCCAGCAGATAGACAAGATTAGTTCTATGTCTAGATTGTATTGAACAAATAGGAATCTCCTTTAGCATTTTAGATGTGAAGTTCAGATAGATTTTATTACTATTATTTTGTGAAAGTGATAGAAAATCTCTTAACCGAGTGGACTTAATAGTCTTATATGTAAAACCCTCTAGCAAGGTGACATTCTGATTGAGTGTTTGAAATCCTTTAACAAGGTCACTTCTAACAAAGTGAAGATCCTAACAGATCTGAGGGAAATCCCTTAACCGGGTCACATCTAGCAATGTGTTTGTAATCTTTAACAGGATTTTCTTTTAACCGAGCATACTCTAGAAGAGTATATTTCTTAGTGGGTCCAAAATCCCACAGTGGTTTTTTCGTATTTGGGTTTTCACATTAAATCTTGTGTTATGAGGTTTATATTGTTCATATTCTTTTGAGTTTGCATGTTTAATAGTTTTGGTTATATTACTGATATATATGTTACCAAGGTTGAATCTGATGTTTTTATGGATGATTAAGTTTGTATGATTCACCCCCCCCTCTCATCTTGTTGGCTATTGGATCTATACTTATATTAAGTATCAGAACTATCACTATTGAGTCATCCTCATCGTCAATTTGCTTCCTAACCATTGCTTTTTCCTTTTCAGCTAGTATCTTTTTCTCTATTTGCTTTTTCCTTTTGGTTGAATTATTGGTGCTTCAGTTGCTTTTAGTGTAGTATTAATGGTCGATTGTAGTAAAGGTTGAATAGCCAGTTCAATGATATTACCAGATAAATCAATGGTGTCTTGAATATCATCTACAAAGATAACCGATAGAGAATTAGTGTCATCCTTATGGTTAATAGGATAGACAATATCTGGTGCAATAATTTCTTCTTCATCTAACTCTGGTTGTACTCCAGTCTCTATTTGATAAGTTTAATGAGACTTTATCTACGCATGCATCCTTTGAATATTTCTAGCTATTTGATGAGTTTCCACTTCAACAGATTGCACCTTTCTATTCAATAACATCAATCTCCTTGCCTTAGAATGAAACTGTCCTTTGAATTTATCAAGCAATGTTAATAATTCATCTCTAGACAATTTAGGAGTAGGAATGATTTATTGATATAAGGGAGGCTTATGAAAATACTATCAATTATTTCTTTCTCTTGATCAACAGTCATTTTCCACAGATTTTCAAGAATAGATATAAAGAATCAAAAATATCATTTTTAATATCTTGAGGCAACCGATTGTATTGACAGAAGTGGTTGATTACCTCCTAAACAATTTGTTGCTTCTGATCATCATCAAAAGAATCAAAGTACTCTTTTACATTTTCAACCCTTTTCCTCTTTAAGGCCTTTAGAGTCCTCTCAAAATTAGTCATAGGTTTGAATGATATAATATTAATTGGAGTACTTGCCTTTGACACTTCTCCTACTGATTTGGCCTTCTTACCAGTTGCTTTCATCATCTTTGGATCCTCTTCAGTATCAGTGTCATCAGATTCTACTTGATGAATAAGTTGGTTGCCTCTCTTCTTCGTTGAAGTCTGTTTCTTTACATACACTTTTGGTTCCGGTTCCATCTTGACTTGTACACTTCTTTTTACTCTTGTACTAGTTGGCACTAAAGGTGCTTTCTCAACCTTCTTCTTCTTACCTTTAGCACTACTGGATTGAGCACTACTAGTTTGAACAGGTGTAGTTTTCTCCTCAAATGTTCCCAGTATTTTCTTCTTCTTATCCACTGGAGATGCCAACAAATTATTAGCATAACCGATTAACAAGTCATAATTGACTTCATAACTTATATCTTCCATTTCCTCTTCCCTGGGTTCGATGGATTCCATGAGACAAAATTTTGTGGTGACTATGAAACTAATGTCTTTTGCAAAGTGTTTCACCACATCTTCAGGTAGCCTCACCCTCATGCTCATCTTCTTCTAAAATTCATTTAAATATTTATTCATTGCAATAGAGAATGTGTTATTTACAGCCTTAATTTTCTTCTTGATTTGAGAAGTTACCGGTAGGTCCTTTGACCATTGAATGTCACCAATTCCTGGTAGGAAATTATGAAAGTAAAAGAATAAACCTATCAATAGTTGACCAAATTTGAACTTTTGACTATTGTCTTTCTTAATTGATTGCAGGTTCAACATCAATTAGCTCCTTATAGCCTCGCATAGGTCATAATCTGCATTCTCAACAATCATCCTATAAGTTGTATGCACAACACCAGATGGCACACTATTCATTCTTCTAGAATAAAAGATCTTGTAACCTATAAGCATAGTTTCCATTCTAATTGTTGGGTCCTTAATGTTTTTAACTGAAAATGCATGTCCATCAGAGGTGGTCTAAGTTAATGTAGTCACAGTCTCTTTTGAAATCCTCCTCGACTTTGGAACTTCACCAGTTTGACAAAAACTAGTCACAACATGGATTGCTTCCTTAGTGATTTTGTGCGACCTTTCAAGATACATATTTTCACCATGCACATGACTAAGAATTATCCTAACATGTTCCTCTTCAAAGTCTTCAAGAAAATATGATGCATTGTGAAAACCCTTTTCATAAACCCTAATGAACTCGGGTTTGATTTTTTCGCTTTTATCACATAAGGATTTTAGTTGAGAATATATTGATAATGATCTTAAATCTTCAATTTTGCAATCAATGTAACTAGATAAATCACCCTTTATTATAACACCATCAGGAACTTGAGACAAAGAATTTTAAGATACTATTGTATTAGACTCCATAGTCTCCATAGGTTTAGAAGTGATCATAAGTCTCTCTACTTGCTTTGACGATGATGACATTCTGGATAAAATCGATTTGAGAGAGATTTACAAAAGAATACCTTAATTCCTTTGCACTGGCAAGGTTTTTGGTTGATCTCTTGAATTTACACCAATTTTGCCTTCACTAATATTCAAATCTACTTCAATCTTTCAATCCGCAACATAAATCCATCTACAATCAACTAGCAATTCTCTTTTTCTTTCTGCAAGTGCTGAAGAACTCTCTTTCAAATACAATTAGGGTAATAATAACTTCATAAAACTCACTTTTATAAAATTACCTACTACATTAAATACTCAACCGATAGGGTGACAAACCCTAATATACCGCTTGATAATACTTCCAATACTGACAGGTATATAACCGATTGATAATCTTTTAAAAAGAATTGACATTGATATCAAGAATTCTCACAAAACAACTCAAAATGCATACATTCTTCAAGGGCTCTGGAAGTAGATTTACCGCTATGCTCCCCTTAGGCCTATTGAAAGGCTCAATTCACCGGTGTAGGATTCTCCACACTAGATGAAGGATTAGGTTCTTCTACAGGCTTATCCTCACTCTTCTTCTTCCAAATTCAGTTCATCTCCTCTCTGGTTTCCTCAAAATTTACCTTCTTCTTACCTTCTGATCTACAAAATGGTTAACTAGTTTGTTCTTTCTAGTTCTACAGAACTTTTCCATGTGTCCCAATTTATGACAATGATAGCAGGCCATTCCAAATGATCTTCAAGTTCCTAGATTACCTCTTCCAATTCTCCTTCTATAGTTCATAGCCACATGACCATAATTGTTACAAATGGTGCAAATAACATTAGTTACCTTTTCTATTTCAAATGGACTAAATCGGTTGACATAGGGTTTTTTCCAATTCATATTTCCCCGGTTGTCATAGGTTCTCCTCGAGTCACTATTAGGTCCTCGATTCATGTGAGGTGCCAGATTGTTTGCTCCATATTTGCATTCAGCTAATCTATGTCCATACATGTTGCATGTAAAATAGTGGCCTTCAAATATCCTAGATACATATATAGCATTTTCATTATAGCCTATATTCTCATTAGGTTTGTTTTTCCACACATTTGCAGTATGTCCAATTTTATGACAGACAAAGCAAACAGGTTCAAAAGTTTTTTTATCGGTAGGCTTGTTAGACTTAGGAGCTGTTTTGCCTTTGTGTATTTCGCTCTTTGTACCGGAAGTTTCTCCTTTCTCAGATGTATTGAAACCTAGTCCATATGTATCACCTTTCATTCTTTGACATTGGATCTGCTCATCCAGCATAGAAGAGCTCTTGTTGAACTTTTCCAGCTTTCCATTAGCCTCAATGAGCTCTCTAGTAAGATCTTCATTGTGTTTTGTCAGAGTATCTCTTAGGGATGTTGTCATTTCAAGATCTAGCTACAAAACCTCATTCTCTTTTTTTTCTTCATGCCAATGCTCATGCAAAGTTGCATTCTCCTGCTTGATTTTAGCAATCTCATTATATTTTTCTTTGATTAGGTCTTCAGTTGCCCTTCTATCTTCCAGCTCTTGGCTCATGCGAATGGTTAGGGTTTCAAGCTCTCTCCTCAAATTTAACTTCTCCCCATTCAGCTTTTCAACTTCTTTAGCCAATGCATCAATGCTAGCCTCATTTAAAGAACTATTATCAGATATCTCCAATAATTGCTCGGTCAATTCTCTCCTTTTTACTTGTGAAGCTTTAAATCTGACCCTTAGGGTTTCAAGCTCTTCCTTGGTAGCATCAAGCACTCTAGCTATCTTTAAGTAGTTCATATCCCCCATGCTAGCTTTAGGGTTTCCTTTCAAACAATTAAGCCTTAAGGAAACAAGGCTCTGATACCAATTGATAGACTTATAAAGCACTAAGAGGGGGGGTGAATTAGTAACAACAAAAACAATACCACTTGAAACACAGACCCATAGAGATGCTTAAAAAGTTTTCTAAACACTATGCATGCAATCCAAAATGATATTAAAGCATCCACAACAAGTAAAACATCCACCATAACACAAGTGTTTATATGTAGAAAACCCAACTAGGAAAAACACAGTGAGACAAGACTCACAAGTTAACTCTATGCAGTAATAGATAACTGATTGGTTAAGGTCTACAAAAGTTCTCTGCTAGGAGAGAATCTTATTAAAGATTCCAAATCTCTGTTAGGAGCTATACCCTGTTTAAAGTAGTACCCTATTAGGAGTAACCTCGGTAGAGGATTTCAGAATCCAAACTAGTGGATCACCTTGTAAGAGGATTCGTACAACCAAGCTTGTTAGAGCTTACCTGGTTAGGGGATTTTGATTGTTGTAGTGATTAGAAAACAACATGTGGTGTGATCTAGAAGTAGCACAACTTTCTTGAATATATCCTCTTCTGCTCACTCAAAACTGCATCACTGACATACTCTACAACACTTTCAACAATTTAACACTTCTATCTCGCATCCTCAAAATAGTTCCTCATTATGTCATTATATAGACATTTAGATTTTATTTCAGCTCAAGAATCATATCATAATTTCCTAGGTGCAGTGTATCTAGACAATCTAACATAACTCATCACAGATTGCCACCAAATCTATTGGTTAGGGATAAATCATCATGACCGATGATAACTCATCACATAATTAGTGAATACCGGTTGGAACATCGATATCAATTAAAAGTTAACTACATTCAATACATAAACTAATTATCCTCCATTTGCTTCTTAGATGATTTCCATTGAATCTTCAAGCCTGGTGTCATGCCAATCTTGCATTTACCGATTGTCTACATATACCAATTAGATACCCTCTAAACCGTTTGAACTTAACTATACATATAATACCGATTTTGCAATACAAGGGACTTTTAGGAGTAATACCGGTTTGTCTTAACTAAGATGACAATGACAATGTGAACATGTGTGTGTGTATACATGTGACATCAATGACAATACATGAATTCATCCATTACAATCATCATCAAGCCACCAATATAACCATCCTAAATAAGCATCAAAAACTAAAACCAAGGATATGATCATACCAGATCATAATCGAAGCCAAAACCAAGATAAACACCAGGACTAATCAGGATAGTAAAACCATATCCAACCAAGATACAGTGTTGACATCAATGACAACACTTAACCAAATCCAACATATTCCAACAAGAAGAAACTCCATCATGTGCATGTGTTGATCGTGAATCACTAAAACCTTCAATGTAAACACAACATGAGCTTAAAGGGAAATATCAGGATAAAGGCATGGGTGAGTACACTCTAAATCAAACTGTGGATCTAAGACATGTAATGGATTCCCCAAAAGAATATGGACAACCACATCCTTCTAATAAGGTATATATCATTACACTAAAATGGGATGAGATGGAAGAAGAGGACTTATACAAAATGCTTTATAAATAACTTGAAGAGGATACACAAGATCACACCAAAACACCATTTGAAAAGTATGGAAAATGATTCAAGTTCTTGCAAAATTTCAGATATGATGGTAAGATCCCTCTTGGCTTAAGAAAGGAAGGTATCACTCAACCTTTGCAACCAAAATTGAAATTCAAAAATCAATGTTCCAAAGGACCTGGTTTTATACCTTTCAAATTAGATACATACAAATCTAAAGAAGCATTGCAAATCAAAGACCCTAATGATCAACAAGAGAAACACTATTCCACTGATTCCAACAAATGGGAATGGTGTTCAGACAAATCATCTAGTGATTATGAGCTCACCAAAACATTCAAAGAACTAGGTTAACTCATAGAGGAAGAAGAGTTCAATAGAAAATTCGAGGTTGGTCAAAATACTTTAGAATCTACATCACAAAAATAGGATAATAAAGGAAAAACATTTGAGGATCCCAAACAGTCTATGTTTCTAGGTTCTAGGTTGAAATCATGAAGAGTGAGGACTCTTGCTGCTGAATGTTCTTCTATTGATGCCAATTTGGATTTGTTTACAATTGAGACAGATGAGGAGAGTGCTAGCGATGACCTTGATAATTACCTTGATATACCTAAAGACAAATATGTATTTACCATTACTCCCACTTGTTAGATTCAATGACAGTCCCAAAGACACTAAGAGGGGGGGTGAATAAGTGTCTAACCAGTTAGTGTTATATTTGAACTTATTTATAACTTGCAACCCAAAACAATGTACTGGTAAACAAGAAATAGTGCAGTAAACAGAAATAATAGAGACAACATAAATGCACACCATAACACAAGATATTTTAACGAGGAAACCCAGTGTGGGAAAAACCTCAGTGGGATTTGTGACCCATAATATTTACTCACTGGCCAATATGAATAAATACTACTTACAATAGGGGCCTGCACATGCAGGAAGGCCGACTGCCTGAAGCGTACTACTCAAAAGATTCTCACTAACTACAATATGGGTAATTAAATCCAATACAATGTACTACTCAAAATAGAATCTCTAATGTCTGGTTTAGTACTGGTTTAAGCTCAGTCAAAAACCTTTCGTTGTCTTTACATATACCAATAATAATCACCTATCCATTACCATTTCAAAATGATCTATAAGATCACATACATATATGAGTCTTTACAATATACCAAGTCGGTTTACAAATAATTAATTACATTTACAAAAAAAATCACATAAACAAAACTTTATCCCATGTCAGCCTGAGTGTTGGTATACTTTATTTTTGGTGTAATCTGGATGTCAGTGAAAATGTCCGCCAGTGCCGGTGCCTACCAATGCATGATGTATGTGATGCCAATGCATGTGTAGAAACCTGGTGCCATTTGGTTGCCAGCTGGTTGCCATCAATGACAACATCAACTATTCTCATTAGAGTGTAATATACCAACAATCTCCCCCTTTGGCATTGATGGAAACACTCATGAGAAAAAACCAAAACTGATATCCAAAAATGAAATCCAAAAAGAAGTGTGCTCCCCTTGAGCATGTGATCTCCTCTGCGCATTTATTTTCTCCATACTATTCCTTATTTTTCTCCATACTACTACTCCCCCTTTGACATCAATGGAAAAGGATGTCAAAAAGAATCAAAGAATTAAAAAAATGCTACCTCATTGCCTGTAACCAATTGGTTACAATTTGAAAAATGACTGCTAAAATCAGATTTAGGCTCTGCATGAATTTGTTGTTGTCGGAGAGAATGGTCTCAGTTTGCTGGATCATGCCGATTAGATAGTGCATTTGTTGCTTCAGTGATCATTCTCCTTCAACTATTTCCTTTGATAGCTCAACCCGCTGAGTAATGAGACAATCCAATTTTGGACCAAGTTTACTTTTGAGTTCTCGGGCTTTTAACCTTATCCTTTCTTTCTCTTTCTCAAGTTTCTCTAAGTTATCCTCAAAAATTGTCATTTCCTACTCAAAAACAGAGATAAGTCCCAAAAAACCTATCAAATTATCTGCAATATCATCTATTTCTTTCTATGTCTTCTTTATTTCCTCATCTATATCCTCTGTCAGATGGTGAGGCTTGCAAGATTCTCTATACAACTCCTTATATTCCAAAATTGTTGAGTTGAGTACTGGTAATAATGAATCTATATGCTTATTACAATTTTTTATGGTTTTCTCAAAGAATTCTTTTGAATTCCTTTAATGAATTCCTTAGAAGTCCTTAGATCATCTTCAAGTTTGATATTTTTCAATTTTTCTACATCAAAATCTTCAAGAGCTCCTTCCAACTGTTATCTTAAATTCTCCATCTGTACCATTTTCTGAATCTTTCTCAAGCTGTTAGGCTTTTGCAAATAGAGGACCAGACTCTGATACCAATTGTTAGATTCAATAATAGTCCCAAAGACATTGAGAGGGGGGGTGAATCAATGTCTAACCGGTTAGTGTTATATTTAAACTTATTTATAACTTTGCAGCCCAAAACAATGTACCGGTAAACAAGAAATAGTCCAGTAAATAGAAATAATAGAGACAACATAAATGCACACCATAACATAGGATATTTTAATGAGGAAACCCAATGTGGGAAAAACCTAGGTGGGATTTGTGACCCACAATATTTACTCACTAGCCAATGTGAATAAATAAATACTACTTACAATAGGGGCTTGCACATGCAGGAAGGCCAACTGCCTAGAGCACACTTCTCAAAAGAGTCCCATTGACTACAATATGGATAATTAAATCCAATACAATGTACTACTCAAAATAGCATCTCTAATGTATGGTTCAGTACCAGTTTAGGCTCAATCAAAAACCTTTCATTGTCTTTAAATATACCAATAATAATCACCTATCCATTACCATTTCAAAATTATCTATAAGATCTCATACATATATGAGTCTTTACAATATACCAAGTCGGCTTACAAATAATTAATTACATTTACAAAACAATTCACATAAATAAAACTTTATCCCATGTCGGCCTGAGTGTCAGTATACTTCATTTTTGGTGTAATCTGGATGTCGATGAAAGTGTCTGTCAGTGTTGGTGCCTGCCGGTGCATGATGTCTGTGATGCTGGTGCATGTGTAGAAACTTGTTGCCAGTTGGTTACCATTGTTGGCATATGTACAGAGTATGTTGACATGATGATACCGTGTTGTCATTGATGTCAATATGTTGAAAGTGAACCAGTAACATGTTGAAGAGTGAACCGGCATATTTGACCGGTAACATGATGAAGAGTAAACCGGCATATGTGAAAAAAGGTGAAGCGGTATGCTTGTCCAAGTGAACCAGTATGATGTTGTGAACCAAAACCGATATGTCAGAACAAGAACTGGTATATGGAATGTTTTGTATCAAGGGTTCATATGGCATGACTACCGGTTGGTAGTTTCAGCTTCAAGGTTTCCAGTTGAAGTGTTTTGAGCCTGTGTGTTTCAACCAATGGTATTGTCTGATGAGTTAGCATTGTAATGGAGATCAAATAATGTTGCCACATCATCCTCATACATGTGAAGGATCTTACATGAAGGATATTGATCCTATCTACCTCGGGAATGTGTGAAGTCTCTGCAAATGGTGGAGAACGTGTGATGGGTTATCACCTCCAAGAAGCGGCAAAGAACAAATGATAGAGAATGTCTTGAGATCTGTTCAAGATCGTTGTATTCAAATGCAAAGTGTTCAATGGTTAGGATTGAACCGACTAAATTTCTCAACCTAAGTGTTTAGGGTTTAGTGTTTATGATACCAACCTATCTATTTCCTATAAGGTCAATGTGGTGTCTCATGCTGAGGTTGTTGGCAAATGTTGTGTGTGTATCTATGTGCAGAGATACGTGATCCTTGCGAAACCAGTTAAGAGGATTGATACCTTCATAGTGTGTGTGTAGAAGGAACGAACTAAAGTGGATCTACATTGGCATTGAGTGCTATTACCAGATCATTTTAATACCTGTTGATCTCTAATCACTTCAACAGTTGGAAAATCCCTTAACAGGGTAGCTTTAACTAGCTTGCTGTAAATCCTTTAACAAGGTGACTCAAAGCCATTGAGTTCATAAAATCCTCTAACAAGGTAATCTCTAATAGGGTTTAATCCTTAACCAGGTATTCTAGCCATCCCTTAACTAGGTGATCCCTAATAGGATCGGTTCCTAATGAAACTTGATGTAACAGTCTTTAATAGGACTAGGCTCCTAACAGAGCAGACTTCTAAAGAGTTCAAAATAGCTTGTGGGTATTCATCCCCACCATGGTTTTTCCTAGTTGGGTTTCCATGTGAAAAATATGTGTATCATACATGATGTCTTTTTCATGTGATGCTTCATTGTTTTCTATCAAGCAGTGAATCATGTTGATCTAGCAAGTTATTATATCTCTGATGATAGATTATCTGTTTATGCATAAGGACAAAGTGGAAATGAGGGAGTTGGTTGTCTGAAAAGCTAAGAAGATTGACCAGTTCATGTCTTTCACAGTTGCACTGTGTTTAACTGGTAGTAATCAGGTTTGGGCCAGTGTTAGGGATTGCCAATAGTTTACAGTCTATAATCAAACCAATTTAGGATAAGGTTTTGTGCCTGTACTGATTCACCCCCCCCTCTCAGTACTAGTTTGGTACTCAATATTCATCATTAAGTTATCAATTGGTATCAAAGAATCCTCCAGGTCCTCTATGTTGTAAGCTTAACTGCTTGAGGGAAAGATCCTATTGTAATGATGAAGAGGGAAGGTCCAAAATTCAACAGAGATAACTTTAAAATATGGAAGGACATAATGAAGATATACATCAGAAGCATGGGTGCTCAACACTGGAGCTATGTTGAGAATGTTTAGGTTAGCCCTACCTTTATTGTCACCGATGACCAAAAGAGAGAGATTCGGGAGAATGGGCAATTCATGGAAGCCCTAATTAGTAGTTTATCTAACATTGAGTTTATTGATGTCCAGGATAAAGAAAATCCCAAAGAAGTATGGGATGCTCTTGAGAATATCTATGGCGGTGATGAGCATGTAAAACAAGCTAAGGAAGAAAGCCTTAGAGGGAAGTTTCAAGACATGTGAATGATTGAAGGTGAGACAATTCAACAATATGGAATAAGAATCAAGACTATTGTTGGAGACATCAAGAGTGTAGGAGGGAAAATAGAAGACTCTACTATTATTAGTAAAGTCTTGAGGTCCTTATTACTGGTCTATGCAATAAGGGTTGCTACTATTTAGGAATTGAGATCAATAGACAAGACTAAGGTATCCCTAGACTCCATCATTGCAAAATTAACAACCTATGAGCTAAATAGTTTTGATGGCAGTGTTCAGAAGATTGAATTAGCTTATAGAGCATCTGTTGTACCATCTAGAAAAGGAAAAGAAGCAAGCACCAGCGGTGAACCAACACAAAGCAGAGAAATGGATGATGAGGAGATTCTGATGGAATTTGAAGCTCTTCTTGCAAAGAGACTTCCTAAGGGAACCAAAAAATATAGAGGTAAGCTTCCTTTGAAATGCTTCTCTTGTAACCAAATAGGACACATCACTATAAACTATCCTAATGGTGATAGCAAGGACAAACTGGAAAGGTTCTAGAAATTCAAAGGAGGAAACCAAAGAAACTGCTTTGTAGCAGTTGATGGAGGTGTCACATATGAGGAATCAGAAGATGAAGAAAATGAAGATATTGTGTTTGTTGCAGTCAAAGAGGATGTGTCAGACAAAAAGGCTCTTTTCTCCCACTTTGATAATTCCAATGAGTGGATTATTGATAGTGGTTGTTCTCACCATATGACTAGTGATCGGAGAAAGTTTATATCTCTGGAAGAGTATGATGGTGGGGTGGTTCATTTTGGTAACAATGCACCATGTATGGTCAAAGGTAGAGGGTCCATCTCTCTAAATGGAAAGAGCAGTGCTGACAATGTGTATTGGGTGGAAGGTCCCAAACACAATCTATTGAGTGTTTCCTAGTTGAATAATAGTGGACTCACTCTGGAATTCAAAAATGGAGTCTGCAAAATCAAAGTAAAGAATGGTGAACCGATGGCCACTGGTATGCAGACCAAAGGTAACTTATTTTAGCTAAATGGAAATATAAGTACATGTCTTATGGCTAAGTTTGATGATAGCTGGATATGGCATAGGAGACTTGACCATGTAAACTTTGATAACATAGTAAAGGTTAGTAAGATCAAGGCAGTTAGAGGACTGCCGATGGTGAGAAAACTGGAAAATCCTTTGTGCAGAGAATGTCAACTAGGGAAAATGTCTTCCTCAACCTTCAAAGGTAAATCTTTCGTTGCTAACAACTTACTTGATCTTGTACATACTGATTTGTGTGGTCCTATGAAAACTAGGAGTGTGCAGGGAGATAGGTATTTTATGATTCTTACAGATGATTGCTCAAGAATGATGTGGGTCACATTCTTGAAGGACAAGTCCGAAGCCTTTGGAAAGTTCAAAGCTTTTAGAACACTGGTAGAAAAGGAAAGTGGTAGAAGAATCAAATTCCTTAGAACTAATCAAGGAGGGGAATTCACTTCTGGTGAATTCAACAAATATTGTGAAGAGAATGGCATCAAGAGGCAACTGTCTGCCCCCCAAACTCCACAACAGAATGGCCTAGCAGAGAGAAACAATTGGACTATGGTTGAAGCGGCTAGAACTATGTTGATCCAAGGAAAGGTCGCTCACACCTTTTGGAGAGAAGTGGTGAGCACTGTAGTCTACAAAATGAACAGAGTACTCATCAAGAAAGGAAAGGATAAGACTCCTTATGAGTACTGGACTGGTAAGACACTTGTGGTAAGCTACTTTAAAGGATCTGGTAGTAAATGTTATATCAAGAAGAGTGAACATTAGAGTAAGTTCAATGCAAAATGTGATGAAGGAATATTCCTAGGGTATTCCACTAAGAGAAAAGCTCTCAAATGTTTCAACAATAGGACTCAAAGAATTGTTGAAAGAATCAATGTTAGGGTTGATGAAAACTCTGAGAAATCAGAGGAAACTGATAGACAGCATGTAGGAGATGAACTGATAGTAACTTTCTGGGAACTGGTTGCAAATCAGCCCAGTACCAGTAATTGTGCCCCGACACTGATAGATGTTGATGTTGATGAAGATGAGGATGACGAAGAAAAGCAAGAGGAAGTTGTTAAGAACATACCTAGGTATGTCAAACTCAATCATGATCCCAAGCAAATCATACGAGACAAAGATGCAAGAATTATTACAAGAATAAAGGTTAGAGAAAGCTCATGTATGATCTCTGAATTTGAGCCTAAATCATTCAAAGAGGCACACAAAGATGAAAAATGGATCAAGGTAATGGAGGAGGAACTTGACCAGATAGAAAAGAATGGTACATGGTCTTTGGTACCCAGACTGGAGCATAAAAATGTCATTGGAACCAAATGGGTTCTCAGAAACAAGCTAAATGAGGATGGCATAGTGGTAAGGAACAAAGCCAAACTAGTATGTAAAGGATATGCCCAAGAAGAAGGAGAAGACTATGGTGAAACCTTTTCTCCAGTAGCAAGATTGGAAGGAGTTCATATGCTTCTTGCATATGCAACTTTTAAATTATTCAAGGTATACCAAATGGATGTAAAATCTCCATTTTTAAATGGAATACTTAAAGAGGAGGTGTATATAGAGAAACCAGATGGGTTTGCCCTATCAGAAGATAGTGACATGGTGTGTAGGCTATATAAAGCCTTATATGGACTGAAGCAGGCACCAAGAGCATGGTATGAATGCTTGCACTCCCATCTTGTGAAGATAGCAATATCTACTTGAAATCAGAAGGAGGTCAGATTCTGATCTATGAAGTATTTGTTGATGACATAATCTTTGGTGGATATGACAAGATGAGTCATGACTTTGCAGGTGAGATGAAAAAGGAGTTTGAAATGTCACTCATAGAGGAAATTAAGTTCTTCATTTGACTACAAATTCAACAAATGAAAAATGGAATCTTTATTACTCAGTCCAATTATGTCAAAGAGGTGTTGAAGACCTTTGGCATGGAAGACAGTAAACCGGTTGGTACAGAAATGATGATCGGTTGTAAACTATCAAAAGAGGTTGACTCAACATTGGTAAATGAGAAGGAATACTGATCAATGATTGGTAAGTTTCATTATGTAGTGCGTAGCAGACCGAACATTGCACATGTAGTGGGTATTACTGCTCAGTGTCAACAAAGCCCAAGAGAATCCCACTTGGTAGCAGTCAAGTGGATTCTTAGATATCTGAAGGGAACTACTAACTATGGGTTATGGTATCCATACAATAATGACTTCAACCTGAAAGTGTTCACAAATTCTGATTGGGTTGGTAATGTAGATGACCGGAAGAGCACAACCAGTGGTGCATTATTTCTCGGTGGTAGACTGGTCTCATGGATGAGTAAAAAGAAGAGTTGTATCTCTTAGTCTACATCAGAAGTAGAGTATGTTGCATCTTTTCTGAACTGCACCCAAACTATTTGGATGAAGCATGCATTGAATGGTTTCAAAGTTCCTATATCTGAACCAGTAAGTATATTCTATGAAATACAAGTGCAATTAACATTTCCAAGAATCCGGTTTTACATGCTAGAACCAAGCACTTTGAACTCAAGTATCATTTCTTGAGGGAAAAGGTTCAGAACAAAGAGGTGGTATTGCAACATGTTTCCAGTAAGGAGCAGTTAGTAGACATATTCACCAAGCCTCTACCAAAGACTACTTTTACCTATCTGAGAGGTGAGTTAGGGGTGCTGCCCCTTCAAGAGGTAATCTAAAGGTTTGTGCTCCACATCAGTCAAATCTTACTTTGCTATATCTTTTTAGGATTGATGTGTTGAAGGATGCTACTCCTTAGGGGGAGAAACATAGTGGAACAGGGAAGCTTGTGCCTCCACTTTGGCATTGTTGTCAAAGGGGGAGAAGATGTGAAGTGGAAAAGATATCTATAGTATTAAGGAGAAGATGTGATGCAAAAAGAGAGATATCCTTATATATTGCCATCAATGTCAAAGGGGGAGATTGTTGGCATATATAAAAAGTATGTTGACATGATGATATTGTGTTGTAATTGATGTCAATATGCTGAAAGTGAACCATTAACATGATGAAGAGTGAACCAGCATATGTGACCAGTAACATAATGAAGAGTGAACCGGCATATGTAAAAAAAGGTGAAGTGGTATGCTTGTCCAAGTGAACCAGTATGATGTTGTGAACCGGAACTGGTATGTCCGAACAAGAACCGGTATATGGAATGTTTTGTATCAAGGGTTCATATGGCATGACTACCGGTTGAAGTGTTTCAAGCCTATGTGTTTCAACTGATGGCATTGTGTGATGAGTTAGAATTGTAATGGAGATCAGATCATGTTGCCATGTCAGCCTCATGCATGTGAAGGATCTTGCATGAAGGAGATTGATCCTATCTACCTCAGGAATGTACGAGTCTCTGCAAATGATGGAGAATGCATGATGGGTTA
Organism: Cryptomeria japonica; assembly: GCF_030272615.1. NCBI lineage: Eukaryota > Viridiplantae > Streptophyta > Pinopsida > Cupressales > Cupressaceae > Cryptomeria > Cryptomeria japonica. The sequence continues at coordinate 881,628,512 of NC_081414.1, forward strand.
TCACCTCCAAGAAGCTGTGAAGAATGAACGATGGAGAATGTCTTGAGATCTATTCAAGACCATTGTATTCAAATGCAAAGTGTTCAATGGTTAGGATTGATCCAACTAAATTTCTCAACCTAAGTGTTTAGGGTTTAGGGTTTATGCTACCGACCAACCTGTTTCCTATAAGGTTGATGTGGTGTCTCATGTTGAGGTTGTTGGCAAATGTTGTGTGTGTATCTATGTACAGAGATACGTGATTCTTGCCAGACCAGTTGAGAGGACTGATGCCTGCATAGTGTGTGTGCAGAAGGAAGGAACTAAAGCAGGTCTACATTGGCATTGAGTGCTATTACCAGATCATTGTAATACCTGTTGATCTCTAATCACTTCAATAGTTGGAAAATCCCTTAATAGGGTAGCTTTAACTAGCTTGCTATAAATCCTTTAACAAGGTGACTCAAAGCCATTGAGTTCATAAAATCCTCTAATAGGGTTCAACCCTTAACTGAGTATTCTAGCCATCTCTTAACCAAGTGATCTATAATAGGATCGGTTCCTAATAGAACCTGATGTAATAGTCTTTAACATGATTAGGCTCCTAATAGAGCGGACTTCTAAAGAGTTCAAAATAGCTTGTGGGTATTCATCCCCACCATGGTTTTTCCCAGTTGGGTTTCCATGTCAAAAATATGCGTGTAATATGTGATGTCTTTTTCATGTGATGCTATATTATGTCTAAGATGATAGATTATCTATTTATGCATAAGGACAAAGTGGAAATGAGGGAGTAGGTTGTATGAAAAGATAAGAAGATTGACCGGTTCATGTCTTTCATAGTTGCACTTTGTTTAACGGGTAGTAATCAGGTTTGGACTAGTGTTAGGGATTGCCAGTAGTTTACAATCTGCAATCAAACCAGTTCAGGATAAGTTTTTATGCTCGTACTGATTCACCCCCCCTCTCAATACCAATTTGGTACTCACTATTCATCATTAAGTTATAAGCCACTTGGTTGCCATCAATGACAACATCAACTATTCTCATTAGAGTATAGAATTCCAACACTGTTGACTTTGAAAACAATAATGGTCTTCCCCTCGTTCACCCACAACTCATTGATTAGGACCACAAAGGACCTTTACAACTATACACATTTGAGAATGATGTTGCTATGATAGATTATGTGGGCATACAATATGATATTCTACTCAAGGATCATAAAGGGAAGTACACTATAGAACTCAATAGCGTGACATTTTGGTGAGGGTGTTGGGCCTTCTAGTCACAAAAATATAAAAAATAAAAACAAATCAAGGGTCTTATGGTGAAAACCACATTGTGGTGCTATCTGACTCTTAAAAAAGTAAAAAGAAAGGATGTATCTGAGGGTGAAAACCTCTTTGAGGCACTCAAAGATGGAAGGCTTGACATTCTCCTAATGGCATCATATGAGGAGAAATCATCTATGTTGGTGGAGGAAACTATCAAAACAAACATTGGCACAAAAGAGATTTCACACAACATATTCTTAGCACAATCCTTGACAGAAAAAGCAAGGCCAAAATTCATAAGTTTCTTCATAGAACGACAAATTAATTTTGTATGATCATATGTGGATATGCCTGAGCTCGATCCTTACCTAGTTATGCACCATTTGATAATTACACCGGGATAAAATCTAGTGAAATAGAAATTAAGGAAAATGCATCCACAAGTGGCACTATTAGTAAAGGTAGAACTTGAGAAATTGTTGGATGTTGGATTCATAAGACCAATTGATTACCTCGAGTGGATCTCTAACTTAGTGCCTGTCAGCAAGCCATATTGCAGCATCAGAATATGTACAAATTTCAAAGACATCAACAAAGCTTGTCCTAAAGATGATGTTTTGTTCCCAAATATTGATTTAATAGTGGATCTTATAGCTGGTCATGCAATGTTATTGTTGATGGATAGATTCTCTGGCTACAACCAGATAAAAATTGCACCTAAAGATCAACACAAAACAACATTTATTTGTCCTTGGGGAACTATTTGCTAGAATGTCATGCCCTTCAGACTAAAGAACACGGGTGCCACATACCAAAGAGCTATGACCACCATCTTCCATGATCTTATGCATGTTACTATGGAAGATTATGTTGATGACCTCCTAGGTAAATCATTAGAAAGAGAAACACATTTGGACATCCTTTTAGTGATCTTTGATCAGTTAGAAAAATACAAGGTTAGATTAAACCCTAAGAAGTGTGTCTTTGGAGTAACCTCTGGGAAGCTCCTTGGATACATTATCTCAAAAAGAGGAATTGAAGCCAATCCAACAAAAGTCAGAGCTATATTAGAAATGCCACCACCAAAGAATATCAGTCAACTTCGGTCTTTATAGGGAAGACTTCAATTTATACAAAGATTCATTGCTCAATTTGTAGATAAATGTCATCCTTTTCAACGTTAACTCCACAAAAATATCAAATTCAAGTGGGATGATAAATGCCAATAGGATTTTAAAATACTCAAATATTATCTCCTTAATCCACTAGTTTTGATGATGCCAATTCTAGGAAAACCCTTGTGACTATACATATTATCTCACTAGAAGATTAGCTAAATGGGTTATAATTCTAAGTCAATTTGACATCGAATATGTGGATAGAAAAGAAATCAAATGACAAGTTATTGTAGATCAATTGGTAGATGCACCCATGATTGATGATACTCTTATAACTTAAGAGTTTCTGGATGAATCCATTTTAATGGTGACATACATCGAGCCTTGGCAATTATACTTTGATGGTTCATACATGCAACATGGCACATGATCTGCCATCCTCTTTATCACACCTTAAGATGATTCCATTCCTAAATCTTATCGATTGACATTTCCTTGCACCAATAACATAGGAGAGTATGAGGCTTTGACAATGGGTTTATGCATTATGGTTTAGTGGAAGATCCAGGAACTTCATGTTTTTAGGGACTCTCAACTTGTAATTTGTCAAGCAAATGATGGCTACCCAAAAAAAGATGAAAAATTACTGCCTTATAAGAAAATGGTAGATGATTTCAAACAATACTTCACAGAGATAATCTTTGAGAAGATTCCAAGGGAAAATAATCAAGCTGCAAATGTCGTGGCTACTATTGCTTTATTGATTGATCTACCACATAATGAAATCTACTATGAGTTCTTGGTGGATAACCTTTTGGTTCCCTCGTATGAGATCACTCCTACCAAAATGATATGTGTCATTAGTCCCAATTTCCCTTGGTACGGTGCCATTTTTACATACCTACACAACAATACCCTCCCCTAACCTATCCAAAAATCAATGCCATACTTTCATCCGCCAATCTTCTCGGTATGTCATTTTAGCCAATACCCTCTACCATCGAGGTCTAGATGGAACTCTTCTTAGATGTTTAGAAAGGGAAAAAGCTCAGATTGTGTTACAAGAGGTTCATGAAGGTATATGTGGTGCCCATTCTAGTGGTGTTGACTTATCCAAGAAACTTATCAGGGTGGGATACTATTCACCCACTATGAAAAATGACTCATATCAGTTTGTCAAGAAATGTAAGTGCATACACCTTAAAATCATCTGAAGATAATTAATTAAATAAGAAATTATTTAATTAATCCCCCTCCCCAATTAATTGAATTCATTAGCAATTTGATTAAATTCTTCCACTTATCTACTTATTAATAAATCTAAGGATCTATTTAATAGGTTCTGTAGTCACACAAATCTGTCCAGCTTAATTAAATAAATATTCGCTATTTATTTGATTAAAAATCCACTAGCCATCAGTTAATTAAATTAATATGTAATTAATTCATCTCCAAACATTCTCCTATTAATTAAATAAATTATTCAATTTATTTAATTAATTCATTAAATCCAATTCCAATCAATTAAATGAATAAAATCTATTTATTTAATTAAATCCCCCTTTTCCTCTTTTAAATAAATTAACATTTATTTAAATCATTTTAAAAAAACCTCCCCCACTTGCATTTTCCTACAAATGCAACTTGCACACATTTATTGAAATAAATGAATTTTTATTTTAATAAAATCCTATTTTCCCTCACCCACCAAATCCACTTGCAAAATCTAATCCCCTTCTAGATTCTTCTAAACCCTTCCTAATTAGCCTAATCCATCCCCTAATTATTGTCACATTCCTAAGCAAAAGGGAAGTCACTTCTCAAAGCCTAAAAGTCTTTGATAACCATTAAAGGCTTTCAACCTTCAACCACTAAATGTCTCAAAGTCTTGGATAACCTTTGAAAGCTTCCAACCTTCAACCACTTAATCCACAAAGTCTTCAAAAACCATTAATGGTTAACCCAAACCCTCCTACATGGTTAAAACATTTGTTTTGACTCAACCTCTACCCAACCCAAGGGTCTCATCAAGCCTTTAATGCTTTGACCATGATTATCTCTTAATCATTTGCACAAAGGTTTATCCTTGGATTAACTCTTAATCCAGTGGGTAATCTTAACTTAGACTTGACCCTTAGCCTTCTAGATAACCATGAGGTCTTCTCAGGCCTTTAATGCCTCCAACCTCTTCTCTCAACCCAATCCTGTGTTGACACTTGTCACCATTTCATTGGTACAAATTGTGCACATGGATCCCCAACTTTCAAGCTTGGCCCTTGATTAAACCTTTCAATCCTGACCATCCATTGCTCCATTTTTCCTATAAATAGAGCCCATTCCTTCATAATCCAGATCCTGAAAACTTGTATGCATTTAAGCTATAGGCATTTTAAGAGAGCATTTAGCATAGCATAAATAATATCTTGTTATTTTAGATAAAATCAATCATTTTAGCATCAATAGCATAGTATTAGCTTCTTTATTTACATTTAGAGCTATACTACAATCTCAATCCTCCATAAGCATCCATTGTGCAAAAAGCTGCTAAGAGCTACACTATTTTGGAACTTGGAGAGGAGAGGAACAAGGGAGAAGGAGCTAAGGCCATGCTAAGAGGCAGTTGGAGATGCCTCATAATCTTTGTTTTGTTTATTAGATACATTAGCATGCTTTTAGTGTCTCTCTTGGTATGCCTTCATAGATTAGTTTTTGATTGATTAACACTAATAGTTTTTGTGTCTTTGGTGTTGTTTATCTTAGACTAACCTTGTGCCATTTAGGAGGGCATCATTTGGTGAACCCAACGTGAATCGAAGCACCAAAAACATATCCTTTTTTTTTTTTTTAACTAAAATGTTTGCTTGTTGAAAGTGCCACACAGGTCGTGCTTCGGCGCTATTGAACACGTTCTAGCGCTTCTGACAATTTTTCTTTTAGCGCTATTGTTCTTACAATAGCGCTATTGTAAAATTTTTGGCGCTTTTGAAATTGTTTTAGTGCTTCTGCTATTGTTCTGGTGCTATTGGAGCACTTCCAGTGCTTTTGCCTTTCTGTTTCTTCTTTTCTTTCAGCGCTACTGTCTAAATTAGCACTTCTGTTAAGTACAGACTAGCGCTACTGTGTAAAATAGCACTTCTGTCCAAACATAGACTAGTGCTATTGCGACAGAGTGTTGTCCAAGTTGCCTTGTAACCGAAAAATTGAATATCTTAGGCTTGTGGAAGCCCCCCCCTTGGACATAAATTTTACTAACAAGTTGTGGTTTTTGCAGGTTAAAACTAACCCCTAAAAATCATAAAATTTTCATTTTGGTGCTTTTAAAACTTGAACAAAAACAAATTTCCATTGTTTTCTAGTTAGGATTCATCCTTATTTTGGTGCTTAAAATCAACACACAAAATTTCTTTTCTTGCATCAAACTAAAGAATTTACAAACCACACTTCAATTTTGGGCAAATAAAATACACAATCCACTTGTTTTGATTTTTGCAAGCAATTTTACTTCATGCAAACGTGTTTTTCATTAAGTTGACCAGGATTTCCGAATTCTAGATTACAAAACACATTGTTTTTGAAGTTAAAAAGAACACCATGACTGTTGGAGCAACATCTCCAAATAGTTAAATCACATTGCAATGATGGATTAAAAAAAACAAGTGAATTTGGTGTTTGGCACGCTTGTGCACAAAGGTCAGTCGAGTGGTCCTACCTCTAACACACACTATCCTCTCCCTTGGCTCTCGTGGTCCTAGGTGCAAGAGAAAAGTGTTAGTAATGCTCAAATTTTATCTTTTTAAGAGAGGCCTGCCAAGGGATCGATACTCTTGGGAATGACCTCGAGTGGTAAATCCTTCGAGCCGCTATAGAAATCAGGTGAGAGCGAAAGCTGTAGCCTTGGGTATAGTTGTTCCTACAGTGTAACTGGCCGAAAGGACAAATGGGCCCCACCACCAGTTACAAGGCTCTTAAGTGAGTCACTGCAGAATGAACTTATGTCCAAAAACATCGAACATGACTAAACACCTTTAAGTAGTAGCCCACCCATTCTATTGATTGAGGATATTTGAGATATAATTTAGTGCAAGAGCATAGATGGTTTTGCTCCCAAGATACTCACCATACATATTTCCTTGAGTAGAAACATAGCTATTTGAAAAGTCACTTGTGGCTTGATAAAAGTGGTGACTCCCCCATCATAGGGATCATCTATTTGTTATGCTCGTGCAAGACTTAGTATATCACATCCTTACCTGCCACGGTGGGATTCATAAGGTATGTAGTACCAAAGTCGAAGAAATATCAAGATGTGGGCTAAATTTATCACAACTGGCCATTTGACCTTAGGGATAAAAAGTGTTTGAAGTGTGTTCATTTTAAAGACCTAGTGCAAATTGAGCCGACTTCAGGCTTTGGAAATACACCTTAAAATAAATCTAAAGGAAGGGTCATATAAAAGTCCAAGGATTGGGTTGATCTAGACCCATACTCATTTGTGCCTTTTAGGCAACATTCTTGTGTTTGTGTGCTTGCTTTGTTTTCTTGTCAAAGAAAAATCAGAAAATCAATCCCAAAAACAAAGTATTCATCCAACACTTCTCAAAAACAATCAAAAATACCAAAAACAAAGTGCAAACAACAAAGAGACAAATTTTATGACCACTCTTCACATCTTGCGAAAGAAGAAGCGTCATCAGAATATCACCTTGAAAAGAAGACCATTAATCTCAAAGGCTTTGATCAAAAGAAGAAAGTTCTTCTATCTCAATAGACAAATTTTTGTCTCACATAGAGTCTTTCTACATCGCATGCGTCTATACCTTCAAGGTAAAACAAATGAGTTTGATTCAGAATCATTAAATCGTAGAGCTTTTATGCAATATAGGGCTCTGAGTTATCACAAAAATCAAGGAGGAAAGATTAATCCCAACTTCTTCCCAAACGTCTGCATCACCTACAACACAGCTCGAGAAATACCATCAACACCTGAAAGGGAAGAGATAGAGTTTGTCCCATTTATAACACAAAGTTTTTATTGAAGTTAACAACAAAAACATCCATCATCTCATTCCTACATCATTATTCCATCATCAATCCATCCCAAAACTCTCAAAACATTAAGAGGTTCTTGTCCCAAGTTCTCTTTTAGATATTGCTTGAAATCAAACACATCACATCACTTTTTAGATTGTTTCTACATCTAGGATAAGCTCATCCTAAGAGACACATCTACGCAGGTTAAAACTAGTTCATGAGTGAATCCTCTCATTACTAGGTAGTTAAATCTGTAACACATCTCAGATTTCTCTACACCTTATCACATCCAAACTCCTCAAACAAACAAGCAATTCAAAGAAGGAATTTCGGTTACATCTACCTTAAAGTGCTAGAGATCCACATACAACACAAATCACCAATCATCAAATCAACAACTCATCATCATCTTTGATCAACTTCAACAAAAACTTGTAAACAAAATGGCTCAAACCCGATCCCAATCAATGCAACGTGAAATAGAACGAGAAGTAGAAGAAGAGGACAATCTCAATGAGTTTCAAGAAGCACTTGGAGGAAATGCAGATGATGAAAACCCAAGTAGTCCCACTCCTGCAACAATCGAAAGGGCTCAGCATAACCCTCACTTTAACAGATTGTTTGATGAAATACTCAGGAGCAATGTGGATTCTCACTTTTTAAAACTCGCTCAAGAAGGAGCCAAACTCCCCTCTAACTTTGATCTTGCCCAATTAAGACAATAATCCGAAAGACAAAGTCACCATGAGGAGGAAAGAGGTAGAAATCACATCAGATATAACATTCCTCGAGGTAACCCACCACCTCCTCCTCCAAATGAAATTGAGATGTTGCGGCAACAAGTCGAGAATCTCGCCCAACAACTTCATAGTGGTGTTAAGACCAATCAATTCTCACTTAACGACATCTGTCCCTATCCATTTGATAGGAATCTTTATATGTCACCCTTTCCACGAGGATTCGAAACACCCAAATTTGAAAAATATAGAGGAAAGGGGGATCCCCATGATCATGTCCGAGAATTTCATTCCGCTTGTCTTGAAGTGGCATATGAAGACACATACCTAATGTGCCTTTTTCCCCAAAGCTTGGGAGGAACAACCACATCATGGTTTTTCCGACTACCAGATGGCATTAGAACATTTGAGGAACTCATCCAGAAGTTCCTATCTCATTACTCTTATAACATTGAATGCGACATCACCATGGCTGATCTGTGCAACACCAAACAAAAACCAGGTGAACTATTCTCAGTATTCCTGCAACGATGGCACCAAATGTCTAGCAAACGTTCTCTTCAGTTACCTGAATGAGAACTACTGGAAATATTCATTTCCAACTTAAACGAAGAAATGGAATTTCACCTGGATGTCAAAGAAACAAACTCTTTTAACGATATGATCACCAAGGGTTTAAAATGTGAAAGGGCACTCATCAAGAAAGGACTCATCAAAATCTTTAATGAACCAAAAGATGGTCCTCGCCCGCGCTTCAATAGTGATAAACCAAACTTCTGGAACAAGAACAAGAATATTGTCAACGATGGAGTGGTGGATGCCAGGACTGTCCAAAATGCACAACCTGTGGTTCGATTTGCAGGACAAAATCCTCCACCTCAGAATAACACAAATGTTCCTTCCAATCAAGGTCGCATCACATCTCACGATGAACCAAGACCTCGTCCACAAAAACAAAAACGCACATACACTCCCTTAGGGGAACCCATTGAAACAGTGTTGCGACAACTCATTTCTCAGAATTTGATCACTCTACCTAAGCTATCAAACTATGAGCCTCAGGTCAAATCGGCATGGTGGAGAGATACTGAACACTATGAGTTCCATCAAGGAAGAGGACACAAGACAAGTAATTGTCACCGATTGAAAGATCTCATTCAGGATCTTATTGATCGAGGAGAAATTGAAATTGAAGGACATGACCCAAAAACGACCAATAATGATCATCTGATGTTCCAGAATCCACTTCCATCACAAGATCAAAGGGGTCCTTCCACTTCCTGGCGAGGCACTGATACCACTGATTATACGCATAACTACACTGTAAATCACCTGTATGATGCCAGTGAACAAATTGCAACCATAACCTTCAAAAATCCCACCTCAAATTGCAATGTTGTTACACGTCGTGACAAGGTCACCATCAAGGTAGCTCCACAGGGCACCACCTCCATCCCAAAGCAGTACAATCTTGTGGAACACTTAGATAAAACACCTGTTCTTATATCCATTTTAGAGATATTGCGCCTATCACCATCTCATAAAACAATCTTGGATCAAGCACTTCAAGAGGCGTTAGTCCCTGCAAATTTGAATATAGACCAATTTCAAGCCATGGTTGGAAATCTAAAGTCATCACCTTGTCTCAATTTTTCCGAAAGTGACAACTCTTCCTTCCAGCAACCTCATAATGCCTTGCTACACATTGAAGGCTTTATCAACCAACATAGGATCAAGCGAGTCTTGATCGATAATGGAGCAGGCCTGAATATTTGTACACTACAGTTGGTCACAGCATTGGGATATGCGGTAGAATAAGTGGATCCTCACAAGAAGATCACAATCAAAGCCTATGATGATGCAGAGCGTTCATCCAAAGGAGCTGTGGTACTCCCAATCCGAGTGGGCCCTGTGGTCAAACACATCATCTGTCAGGTTCTAGACCTTCCTTTGCCATATAATCTATTATTAGGGAGACCTTGGATACATGCCATGCAAGCTATTCCATCTACCTACCATCAATGTATCAAGTTCCCACATAATGGTACAGAGATCACAATCCTGGGCGATGCAAATCCCTTTGCATTTTTCCATAATATCAGCCATCAACCAGAAATTACAGTTCCTAATAATAGGGAAGCCATTTCCTCCACATCATATGTAAGTCCCGCCTCTCTTGCTAGTTCGAACACCCCTATACCCAAGCAAGAAAAGCTTAAGATGAAAGTAGCAGAGGAAGGTCCTGGAGAATACAACTTGAGTCAACTCTTTTGTGTGGGACAAATGCCCACTTCTCCTAGAACACATGGTAAACCACAGTAGTTACTCCAACAACCACTAATCATGCCTGCATGTTCCTTGATGGCTTTCATCCTTGGAAAGAGTCAAGAGGAAGAGACATAAGATGAGGACCTAGCGGAATGGATCTATAAAGATCCCATCACCATTGATAAACCGCAAGTTACACTTCCTACGGAACAGTATGGCAAAGGCCTCCTCATTATGCAAAGAATGGGATATGATGGTCAGAGTGCTTTGGGATACTACAAACAAGGACGACATGAACCTTTGCTACCAGAATTCAAGCCCAAAGGTAATATAGGCCTAGGCTTTGAAAAAGAGATCCTTCCTAAACTCAGATTCAAAGGAAAACCCAGCAAACCATTTTGCCCACCTACTGCAAAGAGGACACCTTTCATAATCAAAGCACCATCAAGCACTATCCCCACTGCCCCATCGAGGCTCACAACCCCACCGCAACCGTTACCAATGTCATTCATTCCATCAAACAAACCAGTAATCCCATCAGCAACACCATTACCAGCAACAATTGTATCAGAACCCGCAGCAACATCTATGGCACCAGCAGTTCCAGCAGAAGTCACTGAGTCAATCTTACTGATACTTCCCATATCAGATTTCATGATCCCTATCAAAATTCGTGCAGCACCAATTACTACAAAGATACATAAACCAATCACACCTGCCATGTTTAACTCCAAAGACATCCCAGTATGGTATAGTAATCGAATGCTGGAAAGTGATTCAGAGACCGACTCACATGAGTGGGAATTTGATTCTGTACAGATTAACACTTTAGATGAGGAAGACACATCACCACCTCCACCACGCAAAGACATCCCTGTTTATGAAGAAGCATAGATAAAGACCACTTGGGTACCTGAGCTGGAAACATCTTCCACAGACCCTACGTCTCATCCTACACCTGATTCTGACAGGGAGAGTACCATCAACAACCTTCACCATAATGTCTTAACCCTCACTGATACATCTAACACACTTAACCTAATCGATGAAGTAATGCCCATTATCCACCCTGAACTCATTGAATGGAACCAATCAAATACTCCATGTCTTGACCTCTTCCAAAACGATGAGGCTATCATTGACTTTTTGAAATTATAGGATAATCTACCAAGTGGGGATCACAAAGCTGGATTCGCCATTGCACTTAATAGCGCGGCATACTTTGGGGTGGATGCCAAACCCTTCAGCTGCAAAAATATAACAATAAAACATGGATCTTCTAGTGAAAACCACACTATGGCATTGTTTGATTCAACAAAAGTAAAAAGAAAGAGCATATCCAATGGTGAAAACCTCTTTGAGGTGCCTGAGGATGAAGGGTTTGACATTCTCCCTGCTAGTACACAACAGGAACGATCAATGATTCTTATCGAGGAAACCAATGAATACAATGTGGGGACTCTTGAAAATCCTCATATTATACATCTGGCATCTCTTCTCACTCCAGAGGAACAGCCTAAATTTATAGAGTTCTTCCAGCAACGTCAGATCAACTTTGTATGGTCATATGCAGACATGCCTGGGCTTGATCTTGATTTAGTTATGCATCATCTCACAGTAGCAGAAGGAGCCAAACCTGTCAAGAAGAAGCTTCGTAAGATGCATCCTCAGATTGCAGTGCTAGTCAAAATAGAACTCAAGAAACTCCTGGATGTTGGTTTCATTAGACCAATTGATTATGCAGAATGGATCTCCAACATTGTGCTAGTTGGCAAACCAAAAGGATGCATCCGCATTTGTACTGACTTCAGAGATCTGAATAAGGCATGTCCTAAGGATGACTTCCCCCTACCAAATATCGACATCATAGTGGATTTGACAGTAGGACATGCCATGCTTTCGCTCATGGATGGCTTTTCAGGATACAATCAAATAAAGATCGCACCAGAGGACCAACATAAGACAACCTTCACATGTCCATGGGGCACATATTGCTGGAATGTAATGCCTTTTGGTCTAAAGAATGTAGGAGCAACCTATCAAAGAGCAATGACCACCATCTTCCATGACATGATGCATACTATGATGGAAGATTATGTGGATGACTTACTAGCAAAGTCACTCACTAGAGATGGACATCTCCACATCTTAGATAAAATCTTTGATAGACTGGAACAATACCATGTTCGACTCAACCCAAAGAAATGTGTCTTTGGAGTGACCTCTGGGAAACTTCTAGGATACATTGTCTCAAGCAAAGGCATTGAGGTCGATCCAGCAAAGGTAAAGGCAATCATGGACATGCCACCTCCAAAGAATATCAGTCAGCTAAGGACACTACAAGGGCGGCTTCAATCCATCCGCAGATTCATTGCACAATTGGCTGATAAGTGTCACCCATTTACACATCTACTACACAAGAACATCCACTTTCAGTGGGATGCCAAATGCCAACAAGCATTTCAGGTGCTTAAAGACTATCTCATGAATCCACCATTGCTGATGCCACCAGATCCAAGTAGACCGTTGTTACTTTATATCTCAGCGACAAGTACAACATTGGGTGTACTACTGGCACAACATAATGCAGAAGGCAAAGAGTGTGTTGTATACTACATCTCTCGCACACTGGTTGGCTATGAACTCAATTACACACCTATTGAGCGAGCTTGCCTAGCAGTGATCTTAGCAGCCACTAAACTGCAACACTATCTATTGACACACAAGGTACAACTCATTGCAAAGATTGATCCACTCAAATATTTACTCAGCAAAGCAGCATTGACAGGTCGCTTGGCCAAATGGGTAATGATTCTAAGTGAATTTGACATCGAGTATGTGGACCATAAAGCTATCAAAGGTCAGGTTATTGCAGATCAGTTGGCCGATGCACCACTCATAGGCGATCATCCTCTCATTTCCAATTTTCCAGATGAAGAGATATTCATGCTCACAGAAGCACAACCATGGAAACTATACTTTGATGGTTCATACACCAGGCATGGCTCGGGGGCAGGCATTTTGTTTATCACACCTCAAGGTGACAGCATCCCGAAGTCTTACAGGCTCGCATTTCCATGCACCAACAACATAGCAGAGTATGAGGCCTTGATCACGGGACTCAGATTAGCCATACAATGGAAATTACAAGAACTACAAGTATATGGTGACTCCCAACTGGTCATTCGACAAGCCATAGATGAGTATCAAACCAAGGATGATAAACTCATGCCATACAAGCAAATGGTGGACACTCTAAAGAAATCATTTACTACTATCACTTTTGAGCAGATACCAAGAGATCATAATCGAGTTGCTGATGCCATGGCTACCATCGCATCTCTACTAGATCTTCCATAGAATTCAACACGCTACGATTTCTTGGTAGAACAGCTTTGGATCCCCGCTTATGATATCCCTGAATCCGAGATGATATGTCACCTTGTCGGTTCTGAATCCCCATGGTACGATGAATTCTACACCTACCTCCACGATCACACCCTTCCTCCCAACCAATCAAATAACCAACGTAAAACCTTCATTCGCCAAACTGCTCGATATACCATTATTGCTGAAACCCTATACCGACGCGGTCTTGATGGTACTCTCCTTCGATGTCTGGAACAAGATGAGATAACAAAGGCTTTAGAAGAGGTACATGAAGGAATTTGCGGGACTCACTCAAGCGGTCCATCACTAGCCAAAAGGATCATGCGAGCTGGATACTATTGGCCATCTATGGAAAAACATTCCTACTACTTTGTCAGGAAGTGCAAGAAATGTCAAGTTCATGGTGACCCGATACATGCACCAGCCCAGGAACTGCAACCAATCACAACACCATGGCCTTTTTGTCAATGGGGTCTTGACCTTGTGGGTAAGATTCATCTGTCTTCATCCAATGGCCATAAATTCATTATTACCACCACCGAATACTTCACAAAGTGGATCGAAGCTATTCCACTTACCCAAGTCACCGGCAAGCAGATCGCCTCATTCATCCTCAACTACATCATCTGCCGGTATGGTGTGCCCATGTCCATCATCACAGATAATGGTCTTCCTTTCAAAAATTAGGATGTCCGTGAGCTTTGTGAGAAATTTCATATCCAACACCGCTTTTCCACCCCCTATTACCCACAAGGCAATGGTTAGGCCGAAGCATCCAATAAAAACATATTAAGAATCCTAAAGAAGACAGTCAATGATGTCAGTCGTGATTGGCATGTTCAATTGAATCCAACACTATGGGCATATCGAACTAGCATTCGAACCCCTACAGGTGCAACTCCTTATTCATTGGTCTATGGTGCTAAAGCTATCTTACCTATTGAGGTCGAGATACCATCCTTACGGGTTTCCTTGCACAATCTCATCGATGATGAAGTATACAAAGTATCCCGTCTTTAGGACTTGGAGCTACTTGATGAGAAGCGACAAGCTCCATACAGTCATCTTAAAGCCTATCAGCAGCACATGAGTAGAAGCTACAATCACCGAGTTAGATCTCGTACATTTGAGGTAGGTGATCTTGTTCTTCGAGAGAATCCTCGCAACCAACCAAACAGAGAACATCAAGGCAAGTTTGAATCAAACTGGCTGGGCCCATATGTTGTCACTACTGTATTCGGGTCCAGGGCATATCAGTTGGCTACATTAGAAGGAGAACCGCTTGCAGATCCAATCAATAGCATGCACCTCAAATGGTTTTATACCTAAGCTGAACAGAGCATCAGGTTCCCCTGCATATCAGAAAATACCAAAAAACATTCAGAAAATGTCCTGAAGAAAATACAAAAACATTCAAAAAAGTAAAGAAAAATCATACATCCAAACGGTGAACAACCACTCCGGTGGCACCTTGGGTAAGTGCGATGGTGAAAACCTGGCAAACAGGCAACACTCATAAGGGCTATGGCTCCATTGTCTTTTCTGACTTGTTGCGATCACATTCATACATACACACATCCATCCATCCATCCAACCATGGCTTGTTATTTGACCGGCAATTAAGAAAGTACTCCATACGTCTTGCATCCCGCTTTTTCATAGTCAGGTCTAAAAACTGGGGGCAATACCCTTAACCTATTGATGGAAGTGGATTCTATATTGTCTTATGTGTCATTATGCTCTTCATTCAGGTAATCATCAAAAATATAAAAAGCATTCAAAATGTCTCACAAAATATCAAAAACATTCAAAATGTCTCACAAAATATCAAAAACATTCAAAATGTCTCACAAAATATCAAAAACATTCAAAATGTCTCACAAAATCCAAAAACATCGAAAAAACCATTGAAAATCACACAAAAACATGGCAATACTTTGTACATACTGATCCATGCAGATACAAAACAAACATTGACACAAACACTCACACAATGACCACTTATCAATCGACCAAAACATTCGACATCAACAATCAAAACTGTCTTCAACAAGGATGCATCCTTC
Source organism: Cryptomeria japonica (assembly GCF_030272615.1). Classification (NCBI taxonomy): domain Eukaryota; kingdom Viridiplantae; phylum Streptophyta; class Pinopsida; order Cupressales; family Cupressaceae; genus Cryptomeria; species Cryptomeria japonica. Next base: position 881,644,378 of record NC_081414.1, read on the forward strand.
CTTACCAAAACAAAGACAAAGTGACATTTTCTTTGACAAGAAAATTATGTTAAGCTATCAAATACTTGGTTGATTTGTGAGTACAATCGTTTGTTTATTTGTATCGGGATCTTTCAGCATTGTTTTGTATCATTTGCGCATTACTTCCGATGAAGTTCTGGGGCATGTACTAATGGTGTCTATGTGGGAAGTTCACCAAGCTATGTGATCTTATGCCAAATGCAGTCATAGATCACTATGGCTTGCTGACTACAGCGTATACCTTGACCATATGAGCATGAACCATTACCAAGGATCCTTATTCTTTATTCTTTATGTATATACTATTTGTTTGCAGGTACAATGCTCATCCTTTGGTTCCTCCCCATCCAAATTGGATAAAGGTTTTTATCTCTTAGTACGGTATGCACTTGTCTTAAGATATGATCAGCTTAAGATCAAGGAGGACGATCCAAGTCATGCATGAACGGAGATAATCCTTGTCTATTCCGCAAGCAATACTCAGGTCAACTTGATCCATTATATCAAGTTGCTTGTATTAACTTGCTATATCAAATCCATGTAAGGAATACTCAAGTCATTTTGAATCAATATGTCAAGATGCTTGTATTCTCTTCCAACATTTTAAAGCTCAATGATGAAAATAAAGCACTATGGATCATCATTCCATCTCATCTATATATACTGCATTCCATTGCATATCACCCATCCATACATTCATAATAGCTGCATATCATGCATACATAGTCATAATAATGCATACTCTATTTTCCTCTTCTTCCATAGGAATGAGTCATAGGTCCTCCATTTCTTCTAACATCGAACCCCCCCAAACCTCCCCATCTTGATAATCAACATCACATACCCTTCATCATTTCCCATCCACCCAATCAAGCCACGTTCATCACCATCCATCTCTAATAGGAGGGATTGTGTTTCCCATCCTCATTCATCCACACAATTAAGCCAGTTACTCTGTCTACACAGATACATTGACTCCCACACACCTAGACTATCAACAGATACTCTGATCAAGTATCTTTGGGTCTCAACAGGTAATCGATCATGGTAATCCTAGACTACATCAGGCATTTATCATAATGACCTAGTCTCAATGGGGCTGCCATGATTCCCCACAACCATCCATCACATGCACACACTATCAATTGATCAACCAATCAAACACAATCCAACGGACAATTACATCAATTGTCTAAGTCTCAACGAGTATTTTTGCTTCATATACCTTGACTTCATCGGGCAATTGCATCAACTACCTAAGTCTCATTAGGTCACTTGGATTCACTTACTCAGACTTTATCTTGTCCAAGCAAACAACTAGCATCAACTGTCATGCTTTGACTTGACCGGGGCAATTCAACCGATTGCACCAGATTATTCAACCAATTTTGATCAATTGTATAGCATCACTCGAAAGAACAACCACCACATTTTCACTGTATCTCCTGCATGACCTAAGGGTACTCACTGGCTTGATGTTTCTCCATTTTTCCTCTGACTTCTTCTATTTTTCACCAGTATACCTAACTCCTTCTCTTCTACCACCCTACCAATTTTCATTCTTTTTCGAGAGATCACCCGATTTTTCAAAAATTTTGGCCCATCTCTCGAGGGGGCATACCACCCATTAAATTTACATTTTATGGGGCATTTCTTCACACCTATTTTTCTTTCTTTGAAACGACGCGATAAACCGCACCATCTCAAAGAGGGGCAAATGTAGTCACACAAATCTGTCCAGCTTAATTAAATAAATATTCGCTATTTATTTGATTAAAAATCCACTAGCCATCAGTTAATTAAATTAATATTTAATTAATTCATCTCCAAACATTCTCCTATTAATTAAATAAATTATTCAATTTATTTAATTAATTCATTAAATCCAATTCCAATCAATTAAATGAATAAAATCTATTTATTTAATTAAATCCCCCTTTTCCTCTTTTAAATAAATTAACATTTATTTAAGTCATTTTAAAAAAACCTCCCCCACTTGCATTTTCCTACAAATGCAACTTGCACACATTTATTGAAATAAATGAATTTTTATTTTAATAAAATCCTATTTTCCCTCACCCACCAAATCCACTTGCAAAATCTAATCCCCTTCTAGATTCTTCTAAACCCTTCCTAATTAGCCTAATCCATCCCCTAATTATTGTCACATTCCTAAGCAAAAGGGAAGTCACTTCTCAAAGCCTAAAAGTCTTTGATAACCATTAAAGGCTTTCAACCTTCAACCACTAAATGTCTCAAAGTCTTGGATAACCTTTGAAAGCTTCCAACCTTCAACCACTTAATCCACAAAGTCTTCAAAAACCATTAATGGTTAACCCAAACCCTCCTACATGGTTAAAACATTTGTTTTGACTCAACCTCTACCCAACCCAAGGGTCTCATCAAGCCTTTAATGCTTTGACCATGATTATCTCTTAATCATTTGCACAAAGGTTTATCCTTGGATTAACTCTTAATCCAGTGGGTAATCTTAACTTAGACTTGACCCTTAGCCTTCTAGATAACCATGAGGTCTTCTCAGGCCTTTAATGCCTCCAACCTCTTCTCTCAACCCAATCCTGTGTTGACACTTGTCACCATTTCATTGGTACAAATTGTGCACATGGATCCCCAACTTTCAAGCTTGGCCCTTGATTAAACCTTTCAATCCTGACCATCCATTGCTCCATTTTTCCTATAAATAGAGCCCATTCCTTCATAATCCAGATCCTGAAAACTTGTATGCATTTAAGCTATAGGCATTTTAAGAGAGCATTTAGCATAGCATAAATAATATCTTGTTATTTTAGATAAAATCAATCATTTTAGCATCAATAGCATAGTATTAGCTTCTTTATTTACATTTAGAGCTATACTACAATCTCAATCCTCCATAAGCATCCATTGTGCAAAAAGCTGCTGAGAGCTACACTATTTTGGAACTTGGAGAGGAGAGGAACAAGGGAGAAGGAGCTAAGGCCATGCTAAGAGGCAGTTGGAGATGCCTCATAATCTTTGTTTTGTTTATTAGATACATTAGCATGCTTTTAGTGTCTCTCTTGGTATGCCTTCATAGATTAGTTTTTGATTGATTAACACTAACGGTTTTTGTGTCTTTGGTGTTTTTTATCTTAGACTAACCTTGTGCCATTTAGGAGGGCATCAAGTTCATTTCAATAGTCCCCTTTGATTAATTAATTCAAATTAATTAATCCCTCCCCATTTAAATTCTTTTCTTCTAATCTTCTAATTAATTAAAACAAATCAATTTATGAGTTGTTGAAAGTTAATTAGTCTTTTCCTATTATTTGAATTTTTAAATTCAAATTACCCACATGCCTCCTAACTTCTAACTACCTAACCTAATCACTTCTAAACCTAACCCATTTCATCTAACCTTTGGTTTAATTAAACTTATCTTAGCTTGCACATCCTAACCTCCTTATCCTAACCTCCTATGGTGTGGATACTCTTCCCTTGAGACACATGGCATTCTTGGGCCACATGTCCCCTCTCTTGGAAGCCCCTTGACACTTGTCACCATAGAGATGACAAATGTCCCATTTCCTCCAACCTCTTTTCCAACCTCCTCCAATTTCACCATTGATATCTTCAGACTCAATCTTGGCTGTTGATTCTTACCACCTCACCCCTGGCATTGCAAATCCTATAAATATCCCCCATTTTGGAGCAATAATCATCCCATCTCATTTACATTTTAGGCATTGTTACTCTAGGCATAATATCTCTTAGCATATCATTTGAGCACTATTATTATAGGCAATTGCATCTTAGATCTAGCTTAATTTGATCATTTTCTAGCATAATTATTGAATCATGTAGCTTAATCATTCTCTTTTCTAGCTTAATTGCATCATTATTATTTCAAATCCTCCATCTAGGTGTAGTCAAGTCACTACAATTTGCTTATCCAGATCTAAGAGAAAATCCACACTCGCATCTCTTTAGAGGCGATAGATCGCTTTGCCATGGTTTAATCTTTCTTTGTTTTACATTTTCTAACCATGCTTGTAATGATCTATTGAGTGTTTGTGTTGCAGCTATAGATATCACACTTCATAGGCATGATATTTTGGCACCCACCTTGGGGCCAGAAATCTCATTTTTGGCCTCTCAAGCATCATCAAATATTTATTTCTGGTCAAGTTGGAATCAGAATCTCATACGAGTTCCTTTTTTGGCTCGTACGAGCTCCTTTGTGAACCTAGATGATAATTCTATTTTACTCGTATCAGCTTCTTATTTATTGTATGAGCCTATTTCTACACTCGTACGATCTCAGAAAGATACTCATACAAATAGGTAAATAGTATCGTACGACATTCTGCATCTGTGTTTTTAAAATCGACAGCATTTTTGGGGTTTCATGCTTTGATTTGATTATTACTAATGCTAACCCTAGTCTGTTTGTGAGTTTATTGGCAGCCTAACTAGTTTTTGCAAGACAATTGTCGAAGATTACACTTGTCAAAGACTCGTTACATAAAAACACATCATAACTACTAATGCATCTATTTTGCAGGTTGCGTAAAAGTATTCAACAAAACTTTGTGTATTTTCTTAAATTTTTCTAGGCACACTTGGGTTTTTTGCTAATGAAAATGAACAATCATGTTTTATGTGTTTTGATAATAGGTGAGTACGCTCTCACCTTTCTTAGGTGATCAAAAAGCTAGACTCATCCTTTGCTTTCATTAGTGCATTTCTTTAGCAGGCCTACCCTCCCTAGGAGCTAATAACTCTTAGCCATTAAGGCTGGTGAGAGGGGAATGACCTAAGTGGTAATGACTAACACCAAGTACTCCAACCCACTATAAAATAAATGTAATTTGATGAAAATCAAGTCAATGACAATGCTCAAGAATAAATCTCCTTCATACCTTCAGGCATATCAAACCTTGGTTTTCAAGGCTGGGAGACCTCTTAATTGAGTATTATACCCTGACACACTGAATAGATCCCTTACTAGTTCCAGTTAAATTAGAAGCTACCCGATTCACCTCTGAAAGGGTGATAATCTTTGTGCAAGAGAGATAGTAACTCTCCCAAGACACTTGCCATATCGTGCCCCCATTAGCATTTGGAGTCAGATAATACGACATTGAGAATCCATTACGTGAGACTCAACAACCGTATTCTGATTAGCTATTGGGTGTGTACCTTGCAAGAAAAGGTTTTCTCTCTCAGCCAACTTCTTTAGGGTTTAGCATGCTTGAGGTCACTTAACATATCATGTGTTTGTTGTGTATTCATCCCTAAATCAAAAAATGAGACATTTAAAACTAGAAAATAGAAGTGAAACATCACTTCATTGACCAAAATTCGGCCAAACAAACATATTTTTCTCTGTTTTGTTTTTTGTCATACGATGCATATAGTTTGTTGTATGAGCTGGTGATAATTGTCGTACGAGCTTGTTTAGTATAAAATATTTTGTCATATGGCTTATTAATTTTTGTTGTGTGAGGTATTTTGTTTATCGCGTGGCTTAGGGGGAATTGTTGTAGGAGCCTGTGCTTTGTCATATGAAATTTCTGATTTGTCATATGGGTTTATATGTATTGTCATCTAAGGCTACTTAAACTGTCATACAATTTTTTGTCTCTGTTGGTCCAGAGCTGTCTTCTTGCACATATTTTTCAGATCTATCATATTTGCTCAGTCAATTTACAATTATCATAAACACCTATTCTCTGTCATTTTGTGCTTGGATTATCTCCTTTGTTCGCTTGGTCAAGTTATCATTTGTCAAATCAGACACTAGAACATAAACACCTCAAGATTTTTGAGTGCTCACATTCAACAAGTTCAAGATCTAAGCATCTTGAAGTGCATTATCACCCTCTTTGATAAACTGATCACTCAAACATAGTTTCTCATCAGGATCTATCATCCTTTATCATGAAACTACAATGCTTGGTCAGAATAATCTTGTCCCACATCGAAGGATATATCATTCCTATTGGACTTGATTTTTATCAAATCATCATCATTGCACTCCAAAACCAAAGATCAAAAAACTTGCAAACTTTTAAACACTTGAATCATCTTCTCATGTCATATCACTCTATCACATTTACATTGATGATTGATCACTTATCAAAACAACTTTTGGACAAACAAATCCTAGTAAAATATCTAACACACGTGTATGCGCGTTCTAACTAGAGCTCAGAGATGAAGAATCATAGAGACGGAAACCAAAACATTGGAAATAACTGAAGAGTATAGAACCATGAAACATGAAGATGAAATACAAGTTGAAGGAGAAATAACAGAACAAAATATCAGAGACATCAAAAAAGATCCTCAATTCATTAAATTTATGTAGAAATTATTGGAGGGAGAAAAAGAAAAATATTTCCTAATGTTAGCAAAATCTCATGGTACACTCCCCCAAGATTTTGATGTGAACAAATTGACCCTCCCCCTAATAGAGAACAATATGAGGATATTTTTGGTCTCAAAATGAATGAAACTTCAATTCCTAGTAATACTAGAACCAATGAGGAAACTTACATGCCCCAAAGAGATGAAGTAGAAATTTTGAATACCATTCAATCTAATGAAGATACAAGAAGGGCTAGAGATGAAACAAGAAGAGATCCAGATCCTTCTAGAATACAAAATCATGTTGATAATCCCATTACAACTCTCACACAATAAATACAAACATTGCAAACACAAATTCAAGATATGCAGAGAGCAAATGTTAGAAGATACTCACTTCAAGAAATTTGTCCTTATCCATGATGAATACTAAGAGGGTGAATTAGTATGCCAAAAATCTCTGCACCAAAACACTTACACAGTCTAAAGATCAACCGGTAAAGCAGTCTAACAATCAAACTGGTTACCACACATGCAAACCAAAATGCGAATAAAGCATTCACCCACAAAAACAATACAACCATAACACAAGATATTTGATGTGGAAACCCAACTGGGAAAAACCATGGTGAGATGGAACTCACAAGTCCCTATCTGCAAAATAGAAACCAAACTGGTTAAGGTCTTGCAATGTTCTTCACTAGAATAGATCCTGTTAGGAATCTCAATCTCTGTTAGGAGATAAGTCCAATTAAAGACTACCTTGTTAGAGGATTTTAGATTCACATGTGTGAACCACCTTGTTAGAGGATTTTACAAAGGTTTTGAGGCCTACTCGGTTAAGGGCTACAGACTTGTCAAAGATGTGAGTAATCAACAAGTGTTTGATCTATCTAATAGCACAAACTACTTGGTTAGATCTAGTATTGCTCACAACTAATGCATTCCAGTATTACTTCAGTCTTCTCTCTCTCTCAGAGTTAAAACTTGATCTTCTCAAATAAGATCATTCTCAACTTCCACCTTAAACCCTAGCTCGACATTAACCCTTTCAGCAACAAATTAAAACCCTAGACATGATGTCCTTTTAAAGGAGTCTGATTTCATGTCAGTCCAATAGGATTACATTACAATTTCCTAGGTTCAATGAATCTAGACATACTCAGTAACACGACACAAGAAGCACCGTCAATGTGTCGACACCATCAAACAATCAATGGATTGGTAACTCATCACAGGGTATTACCAGTTCATACAAAATACTGGTTGCTGGTTTGACAAAAATGAAGACTGGTAAGAATGTGTTGTGCCACTTTTCTCCCTTGTACCACTTGTGATCTATGAACTGCTTGGGGTCGACATGTTGCTTTAGACCGGGAAACACATTCTGCAAAATCACCACTAGTCTAAAGACTAGTATACAACATACCGGTTGGAACAAATACCGATTGAGCACAAGCTCATACATATAAAGGGGATTTCAATACAAGTGTGTGTCCATCAATGACAATCACAACATAAATAATGAAAATGCCAACAATCTCCCCCTTTGGCATTGATGGCAACACTTAGGAAAATAAAATTTTGACATCTAAGTGTTTTACAACAAAAACTTGCCATTAACAAAATTGCTCCCCCTAATCATATACACTATCCCTTAATCAACACAGTGTATAACAATTTTGCATACAAAGCATAATCATCAGAGCATATAGCATATATCACAACATATATCAAAATTTCAAAATAGATACTTCTCCCCCTGTGTCAGAAAATCAAAATTTTAAAACCAAAAACTAGATATACTTCTCCCCCTTTGCCAACAATGACAAAGTATCGCTTGAAAAACCCTGTTTCCATATATATATATATAAAAGTTTATGAAAATAATGAATGATACTTTTCAAAAACTAATTTATAGTCCTACAAAAATTGTTTCATGGATAGGGACTAGGACTCAAGTAGGGAGGTTACCACTTCCTTCTCTATCTGCATCTGGGATACATGTTCCTCCATGGCATCTACTGTGCTCAGTTCCTGTGTGACTGTCAAGGCATACAGGTTCAGATAACACTTCTAAAAAATTTGCAGTCATGGAAGTAATACCAGTTGAAGCTCCTACAAATCCCTAGACCGTGTACTGATCTCTTGCTCCATCTTAGCTGATTGGATCTGGAACCAGTGAATGGTTTGCCCATATGCTGCAAAGGAATCATAAGGAGTCTTGAATGTGCCCAAGTAGGACTATAAGTCCATTTGAAGCTGTTGCTTCTTGGCTATCACATCATCATAGAACAGATGAGGTTGATAGATTTTGCAGAGTAGCAAGTTACCCTCATTCAAGGCATTCCCTATGTGCTTTTGATCTTTCAGCAGTTCAGTCCTAAGCTCATTCAACTTCTTCACTAGAGAAACATTAAGAGCCTTTTGGTGCTCTTTCTTTACATTGGCCTCTACTACTTCTTCCAGACTCTGCACCTAATCATCCACTATAGTACATAGAAGTTTGAGTTGTGCTAGTGATGAGTCAGTGTCAGGAAGATTAGTACCGGGGATTAAACCAATAAGTGTGTCTATAGCTTCCTGAATAATATCTTGTTCCCTTTTCCTACGAATGCCTTCAAGGTGCTCTTGGGAAACCTTGATGCTCTGCATAAGCTTAGACTCACTTGCAGATTGGAGGTCAATAGGACTCGAGATAGCAACCGGTTTGGCTTGGCTACCAGTTGCCCTAGGAGTCTCCATCTGTGTGCTCTTCATCACTTCGATTGTCTTGTCTTCTTCTTCCTTCTTTTTCCTCTCCTTCTCTTCCTTCTCTTTCTCTTGTCTCTTTTTCTTCTCTTCCTCTTCCATCTTCTTCTTGTCTTATTCTTCTTTCTACTTCTGCTCTGCTTCTACCTTTTTCTTTGCTTCCTCTTCCTTCTTCTTTTGTGCTTCTTCTTCCTTCTTCTTTTGTTCTTCCTCTTCCTTCTTCTTCTTCTCTTCTGCTTCCTTCTTCTTATGTTCTTCCTCTTCCTTCGTCTTCTGTGCTTCTTCTTCCTTCTTTTGTTCTTCCTCTTCCTTCTTCTTCTTCTCTTCTACTTCCTTCTTCTTTTGTTCTTCCTCTTCCTTCTTTTTCTTCCTCATTCTTCTGTTTCTCATCTTCATCCCTCTTCTTTTTCTCTTCCTATTCCCTTGTCGCTTGCTGTGTGTCCTTAGCTTGTTCACCACCCTGATTGGCTTGTTGCCCCTGTCTAGTTTCCTCAGAAGGTATGTCCTGAGTGACATCTTCTACATCTAGGGCATCGACATCGATGGTGTCGATTGGTTCTTCCACCAAGTTTCCTTCCTCACCAAAGACATCATTCGGTTTGGAAATAACTGGTTCCTTTTCCGCTTGGAGGTTGGCCATACCTGCTTTGTGAGAGCTGATAGCATGAGCCATATGCTGATGTGTATCTTTTTCAACATCATCAACTCTCCCCTCCAGCAACCAGAGTCTTCTTCTCCTTGTGAAGAAGAGACCTTTATTTTGATCCAGGGCATCAAATAATTCTTAATTTGAGAGTTCAGGGAAGTACTGTTCAAAGACTTTCCCCCTAATCTCCTATTCCTTTTCAATGGAAATGCGCAATTTATTATCTAATCCTTTAAATAATGAATCTAGTGTCTGAGATTTAATCTTTGATGGTGATCGATCATTTTTACATAAATAAAGAATGATTTCCTGTAGTACTTCATCTTTTTCCTCACTATTAAATTCATTGTAATAGTCTACTAAATCATGAAGTAACTTTCTCCTAATATTTTTTACTGTTCTTTGACAATGTGTCAAAGGTTTGTATGAGGAGATGTCTATATTTACCGGTGCGAATACTACCAGTTCATTCTTCTTCATCTTCTTTGTCTATCTTGCCTTCTTTGGCTATTCATCAGACTTAGTTTCTTTGGAGTCTGGTTCATTTGCCTTAGTCTTCCTCTTTCTTTCGAAGACTTTTGCTAGTGTTACCTCCGATTTCTTCTTTGCCGGCGACTGCTTGGTCACTCTTGGAGTTGCAGTGGTAGCCGATGTTGATGCTGCAGGCACTGCCTTAGCTTTATTAGTTACCAGTTCTTTTCCCTTCTTCACCGATGGTTCTTCAACTAGTGCAGTCCTCTCCATGTAGGTTTCGGTCCTCTTAGCCTTTGGATCAAGAGGCGAGGCAATAAGGGTTGAGGCATACCCTTTTAGCATGTCAAACATAACTTCATAGCCCATTGGCTCTACCTCCTCCATTCTAGGCTCAACAGCCTCCATTAAACATTTGTCCACCTGAATAGTGAAACAGATGTCATCTTCCTATTTCTTCACTATGTCACCTGAGATTCTTACCCTCTGACTCATCTTTCTTTTGAACTCATCAAAATATTTGTTCAATACCTCAAGGTAGCCATTTCCAATGGCTTGTACATTTTCCTTTATCTGCTTGGTTACTGGTTGGTTAGGGGACCACTGGACATCTCCTACACCTAGAAAGTAGCCTTGAAAATAAAGGAACAACCCTACCAATAGTTGTCCAAACTTAAACCTTAGTGAGTTGTCCTATTTGATTGGCTTAAGATTTAATAGGAGTTGCCTCTACATACTGGTGCATAAGTCGAAAGATGCATCCTCTTTTATCATTTGGTTACTAGCATTTACTGCTACAGCAGATACAGAATTAATCCTGCTAGCTGAAAACATTCTGTATCCTATCACCATACAGGCGTATTTCACCAGATCATCCTTGATAGGATTGACTGTCATACCCCGTGAATCACTTGTTGAACTGGTGAGCTTGGTCATTTCCATTTTGCTCACTTTTCTCAGGGCTAGCACTTCCCCTATGTTGCAAAAATTGGTGACTGTATGAATTTCCTGAGGCATGATATCATGTGTCCTCTCCAGGTACATCTTGTCACCATGGACTCTGCTCAAAATAATTCTGATATGATCCTCTATGAAATCTTCCAAAAAATATACTGTGTTGTGGAATTTCTTCTTCTCTATGACACTAAATTTCGGTTTGATCTTTTTTTCCTTGCCACAAAATAGACCTAATTGAGTGTGAATGGCTAAAGACCCTAGGTCTTCTATTTTGCAATCAATATAATCAGAAATTCCTTCTTCGACTATGACTCTAGCCAGAACTTGTGACAAAGCATTATATTTAGACTTCCTCTGAATAAAACTTTCTGACTCAATTGATGTACTCAAACTGGTATGTGATGCAGAAGCCATTGAAGAGTATTTCAAGAATACAAAAAATACCTTTTAGATGCAAATTTAGGGCTTCCTAATTCTACTTCACTTCACTCTCCGTCAGATGCCAAATCACCACTTTGTGTTCTCCACTACCGCTTGCAAACTAGATTTGAATCTCTTTCAAGGTTATTCAATTTCTTGAAATCTAAGCTCAAATCACCTTTTCTTCTCTTTTCACTTGAAAAATTTTCTTCACTCGAAAACAGATAGTGAGAAATGATTTGAAAAATGCATTTATACATGTCTCTCACCTACCATCATTAATGCTCCTCTATTAGGGCATAAACCCTAATTTACCTTTTTACCGTTTCTAGTCTTCTGCCAAGCGATAGGTATCGCATACCAGTTAAGGTCTTTTACCAATGTCAATCGGGGGTTCGAAAGCATTTTGTTGTTTTCTCCCCCTAAGCCTTTAAGGCTTAGTTTGTCGGTTCTGATATTTCCACACTAGGTGCAAAAACCGGTTCCTCTTCCAACATTATTGGTTTCTTCTTCCATGATTTCTTCATGTCTCCTTGAACTTTTTCAACATCTATTTCTCCTTCCTAAGTAACCAATATATCATCAGATATACTTTTTCTGCTTCTACATAATCTTGCAATGTGACCCGGTTTGTTGCAGTGATAGCAAACAAGTCCAGGTGCTCTCCAAGGTCCATTGTACATATTTCCATTCTTCCTTCTGCATGTTGCAGCAGTGTGACCATGATCATGAAAGATCATACAACTTTCTCTCCATCTAGTTGCCACTTGATGACCACCGCTTCTTGACTGATGATTGAAGACATTAAACTGGTTATGGTTCCAGTTCATAAAAGGTTCAGGACCAGTTCCTTGGGTCCTCTAAGGATATCTTCTAGTGTTATCCATTATAGACTTGCATTCAAATTCTCTATGCCCAAACTTGTTGCATGCATAACAATGACCATTGAACTTATTGGATCTAGGTACATTGTTGATAAAATAAGGAAAATTATTGTAGGCTTTGCTCCTACATACATTGGCAGTGTGTCCTTCTTTAAGATAGTTAAAGCAAACAGGTTTGAATTTTTGCTTACCTTTTCCTTTGAGTGTCGGTTGCTTCTTTGATGCTTTAGCATTTGTTCCTGAGGATTCTCCTTCCTCATGTCCAGAAAAACCAAGACCATTGGTATTCTTTGCCGGTCTAGATGACTCAAGCTTTTGCTCTAGCTTGACAGTACTTTTGCAAAACTTAGCAAGTATTTCCTTTGACTCAAAGAGTTCTTTGGAAATAGCAGTGATTGTCTCCATTAGACTTCCATTTTCTGAGATGGATATGTTCAGTTCTCCTTGCATGTCTTCTTTTTTCATTATGCTCTCATGAAGGCAAGTAGTCAGTGCATTAATCTCTTGTTTCAACTTAGAGATCTCATGATCTCTATCCTTTATCCGATCTTTAGCTTTTCTTTGGTTCTCAAGCTCTTGACTAAACCTAATAGTCAGTCCTTCCAACTCCTTTCTTAGATTGGAGTTTGAATCATTCAGCTTATTTACTTCAGCAATCATGGCTTCCATGTTAGCTTCATCTTCAGAACTACTTTTAGATAGTTCCATCAGCTTTTCTGCATGTTCTCTCCTTTTTACTTGAGATGCCTTGTATTTGACCATAAGATCATCATAGGCTTTCTTAGACTTAGTGAGCCATTTAGTAAGTTCCCTCATGGTGTATTCCCCCATATCTCTTTCCAAGTGGTTAAACTTATAGAAAGGTAGGCTCTGATACCAATTGATGAATACTAAGAGGGGGGGGGGTGAATTAGTATGCCAAAAATCTCTGCACCAAAACACTTACACAATCTAAAGATCAATCGGTAAAGTAGTCTAATAGTCAAACTGGTTACCACACATGCAAACCAAAATGTGAATAAAGCATTCACCCACAAAAGCAATACAACCATAACACAAGATATTTGATGTGGAAACCAAACTAGGAAAAACCACGGTAGGATGGAACTCACAAGTCACTATCTACAGAATAGAAACCAGACCGGTTAAGGTCTTACAATGTTCTTCACCAGAACAGATCCTATTAGGAATCTCAATCTCTGTTAGGAGATAAGTCTGATTAAAGACTACCTTGTTAGAGGATTTTAGATTCACATGTGTGAACCACCTTGTTAGAGGATTTTACAAAGGCTTTGAGGCCTACCCCATTAAGGGCTATAGACTTGTCAAAGATGTGAGTAATCAACAAGTGTTTGATCTATCTAATACCACAAACTGCTTGGTTAGATCCAGTATTGCTCACAGCTAATGCATTCCAGCATTACTTTAGTCTTCTCTCTCTCTCTCACAGTTACAACTTGATCTTCTCAGATAAGATCATTCTCAACTTCCACCTTAAACCCTAGGTCAACATTAACCCTTTCAGCAACAACTTAAAACCCTAGACATGATGTCCTTTTAAAGGAATCTGATTTCATGTTGGTCCAATAGGATTACATTACAATTTCCTAGGTTCAATGAATCTAGACATACTCAGTAACATGACACAAGAAGCACCGTCAATGTGTCGGTACCTTTAAACAATCGGTGGATTGGTAACTCATCACAAAAATGTCGGTTGGTAATTCATCACAAGGTATTACCGGTTCATACAAAATACTACTTACCAATTTGACAAAAATGAAGACTGGTAAGAATGTGTTGTGCCACTTTTCTCCCTCATACCGCTTGGGGTCGACATGACGCTTCAAACTGGGAAACACATTCTGCAAAATCACCACTAGTCTAAAGACTAGTATACAACATACCGATTGGAACAAATACCAGTTGAGCACAAGCTCATACATATAAAGGGGATCTCAATACAAGTGTGTGTCCATCAATGACAATCACAACATAAACAATGAAAATGCCAACAATCCATTTGACATAAATCTAAGCATAATACCATTTCCTATAGGTTATGAAACTCCTAGATACGAAAAATACAATGGAAGCATTGACCCTCAAGATCATATATGATAATTTTTCACAATGAGTATGGAGTTTGCACATGAGGATACCTACTTACTGAGATTATTTCTGAAAAGCTTAACTGGACTAGCTATAGAATGGTTCTCCAAACTTCCACCTGGAATCACATCATTCTCAGAGTTGGTGGATAAGTTTGTTTCACAATACCCTTACAACATAAAACATGAAGTAACAATGCTAGACATATGTAATGCCAAACAAAAAAGTGGAGAACCTTTCATGACATTTTTACAATGATGGAGATGGTTAGCTTCACGATATCCTTGTACAATGCTAGAGTATGAAAAAATTGACATATTCATTGACAACCTAAATGATCAAATGAGTTATTATCTAAAAATTCAAAAAAATCAAAGTTTTAGAAAGATGATTGATAATGGAATCAGAATGGAGGAAACCATGATAAAGAAAGGTGAGTTGAAAATATACAAAGAAGGAGTCCATCCTCCTAACAACAACAACAATAACAACAACCACAATGATAAGACAAAGTTTTAGAATAAAAATCAAAATATCATCAATGATGGAATAGTGGATAACAACAATGTGAAACCAAAGAAACCAATTCTTAATTTATCCACTCACTCAGCAGTGGCTTAGCAAAACAACCATCACCAAAACACAACTATCATAAGTTTCTTTCAAAGACAATTTACAAACTTTGGTGAACCCCTTGGGTCAGCACTAAAGACACTTCTTGCAAACAAATTGATTACTTTGCCAGAAGAAAGGAACTACGAACCTCAAATAAAACCACCTTGGTGGAATGATAACCATTACTGCGATTTCAATCAAAACAAGCGACATCACACAGATAATTGTCAACAGTTGAAATATGTCATCCAAGATTTGATTGATAATGGAGAAATAACTGTGGATGGACATACAATAAATGAATCTCATACGTATTTTAAAACTCCACTTCCAAACTATGAGAAAGGTGAATCATCAACAACGTGAATCATCAACAACAAATAATGGTAAGGGTAAAGCGAAGGTAAACTATGCTCATACATATGATAATGTGGTAAATGTGATTGTAGTTAAAGAAAAGAAAAATCAAGAACGTTCTCATGCTATCACAAGAAGCAAAGCTAAATTTATTTTGCAAGGTCCTGCAAAAAACACGTCATCTACTACCAAACAATACAATCTAGTGGATCAATTGCAGAAAACAACTACACAAATATCCATCTTAGAAATTTTAAAGCTTTCACCTACACATAAAGAAATTCTTGAACAAGCATTAGTAGATACAACAACGTCCAAAGATCTTGATATCAATCAATTCCAAACCATGGTGGGACACCTCACAACCCCTCATTTCTTATCATTCACCAAAGAAGACGACATGTCCTTGCAACATCCTCATAATGCTCCCTTGCATATCAAAGTCATAATTCATAAGATGCGAGTTAAATGTGTCCTAATAGATGGAGGAGTTGTCTTAAACATTTTCTCTTTGAGTCTTGTCCCTGCTCTAGGTTATTCAGAAGATGCAGTTGATCTCTAGAAATATATCACCATTAAAGCCTATGATGAAGAAGAACATTCCTCTAAAGGAATTGTGATGTTACCCATCAGAGTGGGACCTTTGTAGAAAGGAATAGCATGCCAAGTTCTAGACTTGGACTTATCATACAACATACTCTTGGGAAGACCTTGGATACATGACATACAAGTTGTTACATCAACATGCCATCAGTGCTTAAAGTTTCCCTACAATGGGCAGGAAATCATGATCTCAATAGATTCAAATCCATTTTAGTATTGTAGTAATTTTAAACCAGTTCAAGAAGTCATTGTTCCTCATAATAGGGAGGCATCATCTATTGTAATTTTGGTATGGTTTTGTCATTTGAAGGTGAAGCTAGGTTTTTGTGAAAGCATATCAGCATTACACCGGTACTGAATCCAGCATATGAAGATGCTATTTTGTGTAGTACATTCTTATTGGATTTAACCATCCAACTGTAGTCAGTGTGACTCCCATTTTGTGATTGAGCAGTGAGCTCCAGGTTGTTGGCCTTTTTGCATGTGCAAACCCCATTTATGTACACTTACTATCTGCAGTAGTATCATCTAATTGTGGGTAAGGTTTCCCACCGTGGTTTTTCCCCTTACAGGGTTTCCACATACAAATATTGGTGTTCTGTGATGTGGATGACTTTATGTTTATGTTTCATGCACTAATCTTTACCCGTATAGCAATTTACTGTTAACACTGTCTACTGGCATACTTAACTGGTTTATCGGTATTAACCATTAAGTTGGTTAATTGGTTTTTGGTTTGAATTTATTTGATAATTGCTATCAGAGCCTAGTCCTCTTTTGCAGAAGTTTAACAACTTGAGGAGATCCAATGTCTACTAATTACTTCAGGAAGGACAGTCCTAAACTTGATGGAACCAACTATGGGATATGGAAGATCAGGATGGAGACACATCTGAATTGCATTGGTAAAGACATCTGGGAAGTTACAAAGAATGGTTATACTGCTATTGTAGCTGGTCAGACTGCTCCAACTACCTTAGCTAAAGATGAAGAGAATGATTGCAAAGCAAGAGAAGCACTTTTGAGTGCATTATCAGATCAACAAATCATGGGATTATCTGATAGGTCTACTACTAAAGCTATTTGGGATCATCTGGAAACACTAAATGAAGGAGATTCCATAGTCAAGATTGCAAAACTTGAAATCTTCCGAGTCAGGTATGAACATCTGAAAATGGAAGATGAAAGGATTTTTGCTTTTATGGAAAGTGTAAATGAAATTGTTTTGGATATTAAATGTTGTGGAGGAACCTTAAGTGAGGATGAAATTGTTTCAAAAATCTTAAGAGGATTTCCACCGGCATACAAAATGAAGGTTACTACTATAAATGAGTTGAGGACAATGCCTAATACATCAGTAACTAGGGATACATTGATTGGAAAACTTTCAGCCTTTGAAATTGAGGAATTTGGTCCTATTGCTACTATAAAAACTGATTTGGCCTTTAAAGCATCAACATCATTTGCTCCATCATTTGACAAATCAGACTGGAGAGCCTTTTATGCAAGAGAACTTGAAGAATCCAAAAAGGAGAATGAAGAGCTTGAAGAACTTGAGGCACTATTTGCAAGAAAAATGCCAAAAGGTCTAATTGGAAGTAAGTATGAAGGTAAAGCACCCTTTAAATGTTTTAACTACAATAAGATTGGTCATATGGCTTCAAGATGCTCTGATAGACATGCTAGACTAAGAGAAGAAGCTAGAAGAACATACAAGCCTAATTCTGAATATCAAAGATACAGATTTAAGAAGAACAAAGACAAATCTTGTTACATTACTGATGAAGGTGTGACTGATGATTCTGATGAGGATCCAACAGACAATGGATGGGTTTTTGTTACTATAATAGAAGATCAATCAGCACCTACTGCTCAACCAGTAGAACAAGCCCTAGCAGCCAAAGTTGAAACAAAGGATGAATGGAACATTGACTCAGGATGCTCACATCACATGACAGGAGACAAAGGTAAATTCTTGAACTTTCAAGAATACAATGGAGGTTTAGTAATATTTGGAGATGACAAAGCCTATTCAATCAAAGGTAAGGGTTCAATATCTCTTGATGGTAAGCATAACACTGATAATGTCTACTATGTTGAAGGATTAAAGCATAATCTTTTAAGTGTTGGTCAATTAGTTGAGAAAGGATTTCAGTTACAATTTAAAAATGGAAAATGCAAAATCATGAATAGAACTGGTTTGGAAATTGCAACCGGTAATCAGACTAGAGGTAATATCTTTCATTTGAATAATAGTGAAAAGGCATGCTTAATTGCACATATAGATGAAAGTTGGTTATGGCATAAGAGACTATGTCATGTAAACTTTGATTGCATGATAAAAATCAGTACTTCTAAGGCAGTTAGAGATCTACCAAAAATTGTGAAACCTCAGAATACAATTTGTAAGGAATGTCAATTTGGAAAACAAGTTAGAGCTAGTTTCAAAAGTATTCCAGAAAAATCCAATAATGCTCTTGATTTAATTCACACTAATTTATGTGGTCCAACTCAAACTAAAAGCTTACAAGGTGATAGATATTTCATGCTAATTATTGATGATTATTCTAGAATGTGTTGGGTTACTTTTCTCAGAGAAAAATCAGAAGCACTTGGGAAGTTCAAACTCTTCAAAGCAATGGTTGAGAATGAAACTGATAAGAAAATTAAATGTTTAAGATCAGATCAAGGAGGAGAATTCACATCTAAGGACTTTAATACATTCTATGATGTGAATGGAATAAGAAGATAGTTATCAGCGCCTCAGACACCACAAAAGAATGGAGTTGTTGAAAGGAAAAATAGAAATATCTTGGATGCAGCAAGAAGTATGTTATCAGAAGCAAATCTACCAAGTGTATTGGAGAGAGGCAGTTAGCACTACTGTCTATACATTCAACAAAGTTCACATCAAAGGTGAAACTGGTAAGACCCCTCATGAACTATGGTTTGGTAATACTCCTACTCTTAAGTATTTCATAATTTTTGGAAGTAAATGTTATATTAGAAGAGATGAGTATATTGACAAATTTGATCCTAGAAGTGATGAAGGAATATTTCTTGGTTATTCATCTAAGAGCAAGGCATATAGATGTTTCAATAAGAGATTGCAGAAAATTGTTGAGAATACAAATGTAAAGATTGATGAACAATTCAGAGGAACTTCAAGATATATAGACTCTAAACCAGCAACAGAAATTGTGACAAATGAACCTACACTGAATCCACTAGTACAAAATGAAGATCCAGTTACCCCGGTATCATCAGAAGATTCCATAGTAATTGAAGAACAACAACAAACTAAGACACCCTGGTATGTAAGATTGAATCATTCTGAAGATCAGATAATTGGAAACAAATTTAAAGGAGTTATGACAAGAGGAAGATTGGCAAATGAAGAAGTATGTCTTATTTCTCAAATTGAACCATCATCTATTAATGAGGCATGTGAAGATAAATTTTGGATTAAAGCTATGGAAGAAGAAAAAGGACAAATTGAGAAAAATAATGCTTGGACATTAGTTCCCCGACCTAAAGATAAAAATGTAATTGGAACCAAATGGGTATTTAGAAACAAACTTAATGAAGATGGTAAAGTTGTCAGAAATAAAGCAAGACTAGTGTGTAAGGGATATTCTCATAAAGAAGGAGTTGATTACAATGAAACCTTTGCACTGGTAGCCAAAATTGAGGCAATTAGATTATTCTTGGGTTTTGCAGCTCACAAGGATCACAAAGTTTATCAAATGGATATTAAATGTGCATTTTTGAATGGAGATCTTGAAGAGGAAGTATATATTGAACAACTTGATGGATTTTGCTTGACAGATGACAATGATATGGTTTGCAGATTAAGAAAAGCACTGTATGGATTGAAACAAGCCCCAAGAGCTTGGTATGCAAGGTTGGATAAGTATCTTTTAAAGATTGGTTTTACTAAAAGAAATGCAGATAGCAATTTATATTACAAAACAACTAATAATGACATCTTGATTATTGAAGTATTTGTTGATGATATAATCTTTGGAGGTGAAGATGGATTATGTAAGGAATTTTCTATTAAAATGCAGTAAGAATTTGTAATGTCTATGATTGGAGAAATAAAATTCTTTTTAGGTTTGCAGATTTCACAGACTGATAAAGGTATATTATTGAGTCAATCCAAGTACTTGAAAGAATTACTAAAGAAATTTGGGATGGAGGACTATAAAGCAGTAAGAACACCTATGACTACAAATGACAAATTATCTCAAAGGGATGAATCTACACCTATTAATCCAACTAGATACAAATCTATTGTAGGAGGTTTACTGTATTTGACACAAACCAGGCCTGATATTATGAATGCAGTATGTATTGTTTCTAGATTTCAAAGTAATCCTAGGGAAAATCATGAATTATCAGTAAAAAGGATTTTCTAGTACTTACAAGGCACAACAAATCTTGGATTATGGTATCCTAAAGATGAAAATTTTGACCTATGTGTATACATAGATGCAAATTGGATAGGAGATGTGGATGATAGAAAAAGCACCACTGGAGGAGCATTCTTTCTTGGAAAGAGATTAGTTTCTTGGCTGAGTAGAAACAGAGTTGTACATCTTTATCAACAACAGAACCAGAATATATTGCAGCAGCAACTAACTGTACACAGGTACTATGGCTTAAACAAATGTTGAAAGACATAAAGGTAAAATGCAAGGAACCTATTACTATATATTGTGATAACACTGCAGCAATAGATATATCTAAGAATCTAGTATTATATTCTAAAATAAAACATATTTCTATCAAACTGAATTTTCTAAGGGAAAAAGTTGAAGAAAAGGAGATAAAACTAGTTTATGTGAATACTAAAGAACAACTTCTAGATATTTTCACAAAACCTTTGCCTAAGGAGAATTTTGAATATATCAAAGATTAGCTTGGAGTCATACCACCACTGGTAGAGACTTAGATAGTTGATGATTGTCATCAACTGGCAGAATCAAAAGACAAATCTTTTATTCTGATCTTTGATGAGAAAGCTACTTCTCAAGGGGAGTAGTTGGTATTTTGTATGAAATTAATTTTTGTAGCTTTGGCATTTGATGTCAAAGGGGGAGAGATATCTATGGAAAAACACATTATCTATTGAGGAGAGTTTGGTATTGAAAATAAATCTTTGGATAAACACATGTTGCTCCCAGGGGGAGAAATAGAGATTGTTGGTTTTTGGTATTTGGCATTTCTGTTTTGGCACTTTGATGGTTTTTCCATCTTGTGTTGCCAACAATGCCAGAGGGGGAGATTGTTGGTATTTTGGTATGGTTTTGTCATTGATGTCAACACCTATTGAAAACAAGCACTTTGGAGATCCAGCAACATTCACTGGCAAGCAAGTAAACTGTGTAACAGTTACTAGTATATGGTTCACCGGTAGGATATAATGTTCACCGGTACTTGGAATGATATGGAAGACACTTGGTAATGTCAAAGACATCATGTGGACACTTTGTTTTGAAGAATTAATCATTGGCATATTCATATTTGCATATTTGCTTTTATCGACAAATAGGTCCAGGTTATCTAGGGTTACACCGGCAGGTTTATCTTTTCCAGATCAGCATGGCATGCTATGGAGATGATTTATTATTGATGTAAATGCATTAATCTGACATGTTTAATTGGTTATTGCATCGGATATTATATTGTTTGTAAAATGGTTATTGTAATATCTTGTAGAGCTGACCTACTAAAATTGGTCTTAGGGTATGGTATAAATGTAAGATCTTATTTGTAAGATCAAGTGTGGAATGCGAAAAAGAATTTAGTGAAGGTATATGTGAGATTAAGTAGAGGAATACACGAAGAAATAATTTGAAGGTGAAGCTAGGTTTTTGTATAAGCATATCAGCATTACATTGGTACTGAATCCAACATATGAAGATGTTATTTTGTGTAGTACATTCTTATTGGATTTAACCATCCAACTATAGTTAGTGTGACTCCCATTTTGTGATTGAGCAGTGAGCTCTAGGCTGTTGGCCTTTCTGCATGTGTAGACCCCATTTATGTACACTTACTATCTACAGTATTATCATCTGATTGTGGGTAAGGTTTCCCACCGTGGTTTTTCCCCTTACAGTGTTTCCAGGTACAAATATTGGTGTTATGTGTTATGGATGACTTTATGTTTATGTTTCATACATTAATCTTTACCAGTATAGCAATTTACTGTTAACACTGTCTACCAGCATACTTAACTGGTTTACGGGTATTAAGCATTAAGTTGGTTAATTGGTTTTTGGTTTGAATTTATTTGACAACTAATTCACCCCCCCTCCTCTCAGTTGTCTCCGAGACCTAACATCATCTTCAAACACACAATCCAAGGAATAATCATTTGCCTCTATTTTTTCAAGTATGGAAAAACAAATGCAACTAAGAGATTGAGGGAACAAAGAATATTCAATATCATAAATACCACTTTCTCTTAAATCCTCTGGAAAACCATCAAACTCTAAACAACAACCAATTGTGAAACATCTTTCGATGTTTGATGGATCATTTGTTAATGTTGGGACCTTATCAGAGGAAACAAAAGACAAAGATATACTACATTGTCTATACAAGGATGAATAATTTCAACAAAAGATCAACAATGTTTGCATACCTATAGAAAAGTATGGAAAAGGATTTAACATTCTCATAAAAATGGGATACACTAGAACAGGTCCTATATGAAAAAGAAAAGAAGGTCTCTCAAAACCTATTCAACCTCATACTCAGCAGGCTATTGACAAAAGAGGCTTAGGGTATGGACAAGTCACTCTACCAGAAGATACATCTTTTAGCCAACAAGAAGAGGAATATGAAAATAGACAAGAACAACTGGCAATTGGAAAAGAAGAAACATCAGCTAAGCAACAAACACAAGAAAACATGAAATGGGAAAATAAGAAAGCTTCAAATCAACAGGAAAAACAAACTAAAAGCACCTCCCAAGCAGCCTTAAATCTCAATCAAAACAAAGAAGAAACTAATATTAATCAAGGAGAGCTCATAGCAAGGTTGAGAGAACTCAATCTTAGTCCTAAAGAGGTTGAATATGAAAGAAGAAAAGATATAGCAACAAAAGCTAATGAAACAAATAAAATACTATATGAACAAATTTGTAGATATCAAGATGCAAGTGATAAAGATTATAATGAATGGGAATGGGATTCATATCACTCTGAAGAATCAGCTAAAGAAAATTTCTTTGAAGAAGATGTAGGAGTCGATGTAGTTCACACGTATGCAGGACAAACATCAAGAACTAGCCCACTTGAATTAGAATCACATTCGGTTGACTTGGACTTAACCGAGGACAATCAGGAGTTTCTTATGCAAGGTCATTCTGATGAGAGTACCATTCTAGACATCGACATACATATTGAAAACTTTGATACATCTATCATGACCCTTGTGTAGCATCCTAAAATTGTGACACTTGCAATTTTGACAGCATTTTGGTCTTCACGATGGCGACGCAACACGAAACCTGAATAGAGACCCTGAAACTTGTCCACGACACCAAAAACTGCATTTTCAAGCACCCTGGCCTGAACCTCCTTTGCACCCTGCTGTCCCCGGAGGTGGGACCAGAGTGCCAAGTGCCCTGGTCCCCCCGGACCATGGCGCCCAGCGCCATGGTCCCTGGCCCTATTTTGGGCCCGGTCTCCTATGGGAATTCGGGTCTTTTTTGTTTGCAAATTGGAAATTATCTTTCCTGGTCGGCCTAAGGTCGGAAAAATCAGTCTATTAACCCTAATTGGCAAGTATATAAACTACATTTTCCTCTCCCATTTTGGTAGATGAAAAGAGGAAGGACATATGTGTACAAGACGTGGAAACGATACTCAAACATTCAAGCATTCAAGCATTCCTTCTAAGTCTCCATTCAAGGCTAAGTGTTGCATTCAAGACAAGGATTCAACCATTGAAGAGGAGATCACTTACTACATACTACTACAACATACAACATACAACAACATCTATACCTTCGCACATAAGGATACAAACATCCTTACAACAAGGTATTAGTACTTGTTTTACATTGCAGACATTTACATTTACAACATTTCTCATTTCTTGGTTAATTCCAAAACTGGGGTTTGACCTAAAGGCAAACCCCTAATCCCTAACCCCCCAATCATCTTCTCTTTTCTGTGTGTAGGTTGCAGGTACGCGGCTGAAATTGAAGATCTGGAATCCTTGTGCAGAGACGAACAGATCCCCCTTCATTTTGCGGATTTTTCGGAGGACCGTGTGCACGACGGGCGCCATCGTCCTGTCAACTTTTGCTCAAATTTGCAGGACAGCACCGTATCGACATTTTACTGCTAATTCTAGGTCCGCAGCTTCATCCTATATCCCTATCTCAGTTTATAAGTGAATCTTTCTCACTTTCTATGCATTCCTAGCTTAATTCTTCTATGCACATTCTTTACAAAAGAGGGTAGCCTTGCTGTCTTAACCCTTGAAACTCATTTAGCATCCAATCTTGCATTGTGTGGGATTGGATCTTGTGGGTTTCAACCCCTCTTTTGAATGTAAAGTCTCCCAAGTGAAAACCATCAACCCTAGCAACCTCCCTTCTCTCTCCTTGGAGTTGGAAGAGGGGAGAGCCACTAGGGTTCGACCGATTTTCCGCTTTACATTTTGGTGAACCTGACGTGAACATCCTTTCTGATTATTCATGGTTAGATCTGAAAATTGGATTCCTTGATTCAACCTTTGTCCGACAATTTCACTGATCAAAACATCTCCAAATCAGCTGTAACTTTGGATTCCGCAATAAAATCACAATATCTTTCATCCCTGAAAATTTGGAAAAAAGTTGCGAGGACTGTGTGCACTCCGAGCGCCATCGTCCCCGACATTTTTTCCGAAATTTCGGGAGCTAGATCTTACTGTATTTTCCTGCTAAAATCCAGAATTTTGGCTGATTTTATCAATTATAGCACTTTCAAAATTAAAGTCAAAGTTGGTCCAGGGATTGCTTGGATTAACGCTTCTAATCATTCAAAAATCATTGAAATTGAAATTGTGTGTCAAAATTGTGTTCTTACTGTCTTAAATCTGAAAAGTGTGTTTGCATTCCTTCGAAATTTCAGTGCTTTATTCAAATTCTTGCAATTTGTGACTTTTGAAATTAAGTGCTTAATTACAACAACTTTAATTTTCGCTTTCAAAATTGAATTTTGCGTGAAATTGAGTCAAATTTTAAATTTCAAAACTTGCATTGCTTTTGGTATTCCCTCTAAAATCATAAAATTCAAAATTTCAGTTTCCCTCTCTTTTTCAAAATTCAAATTTTGCATTTTTCGACAATCTTGGTAGGGTTCAATTTTGAGATTGCAACTTTAATTTGGCCTATCTACAAATCGTAAAATCACTCAATTTTTTCAGATTAGCTTTAAATTCATCATAACTTTCATCCCTACAAATTTCGAAAAAAGTTGCCCGGACCGTGTGCACTCCGAGCGCCATGGTCCCTGACTTTTTTTCTGAAATTTTGGGAGATTGTCCTGATTATATTTAACAGCTTAAATCTAGAAGATTGGCTGACTTTACTGAAAATTGCTACCTCTAAATTCAAAATCTTCTCTCTCTCTCTAGTGCATGAGTTTTACAACAATAAGCCCTACTTACACTATTCCCGTTAGACGAAGCCGTAGAATTAAGTCTTTCCGAGGTTTAATTACTGAGGAGATGGAACCTAATTTGAATGGCCTTTTTAACGAGGACACGGGTAATTCCTCTAATCCTCCTAATGATGAAGAATCTCTCCATGAGGTTTCTGAAGAACAACTTTCAAAATTGGATAACCAATTTGACGATTTTCGACAATGGATGTCTCAAGAATACCCTGATAGTCAAGCTCTTCCTTTAATTGAGGGTCTAAAACATATGCTTCAAAGTGACAAGAATGGAATTGATATTTTGCGTGGTATTGCACACATTGTGGATTCGAATGTGATGCCTATGAAGAGTTGTGCCGAAACTTTAGGTTATACACAACCTCCCACTCAAGTCAATCACTCTATCCCTTTGACAACTTCTATTGGTAGCATACCTACCTTTACATCAAACATAATGACTACTTCTATACAAGACATTCCTCCTGTGATCACCAGTCATGGGGGCAATCCTTCTTCTTCAATTAATCCTCTTCCTTCATTCAATCCGACTTCTTCATTCATTCCTTCAATGAGTGTTCCTATTACATCTTCACAAATGAACATGACGCAAGGGGGCAATTCATTCAATCATTCCATTCCTCCTTGTAGTGTTCCTCTTGTCCAATCATCTCCTATGACTAATTATCATAGAGTCCCGCCACCTTACTCTTTACCTTCTTTCAATAAAATAACACCTCCATCTCAATCTAACACATCTAATATGAATTCTTTGACTGAAGCGACCATTAACAATCTTGCACAAACTATCTCTTCTTTACAGCAACAAATTGCCTCTATGAATCAATCTAAGTTTAGTGTGCCCACATTTGATGTTGCAAGCCCACTTTCTCTTGACATTGTTCGAGCTATCCCTCCTAAACATGTTGAAATCCAGCATTTGGAGCTTTATAATGGTAAAGGAGATCCTCTAACAAATGTTAAGACTTTTCAAACAATATGTACCGATTTTGCTTATGACCAAAGGTTGCTTGCAAAACTGTTTACTAGAACATTAAGAGACAAAGCCCTACAATGGTATTGCCCGTTGCCCTCTTATTCTATTACTTCTTTCGAACAACTTGCAAATGCTTTCATTCAAAAATTTCAAAACAATATAAGTCCTAAAGTTACTTTGATTGATTTAATGCATTGTAAACAAGGTGTTAAAGAAAAAGTGACTGATTTCATTGGTAGATATAAGCATTTGTATGCTCAAATTTCTTTTCCAGTGTCTGACAATGATATTCAAAGAATCTTTATTTCTAATTTACAAAAAGATATTCGAGACAAACTTCTATTTTCTGAGTTTACTTCTTTCCAACAGTTGTGTGCAACTCTTCACAATTATCAACTGACTGTGAGTCAAATGGAACAATCACATCCTATGGCTCCGAGTGATAAGGGTGATAGCAGTCAACAACCATTTGGGAAGTTTAAACCAAACAGAGATTCCATCAAATTCAATGAAAACATCATCAACAACAATGTGAATGCAGCATCAGGTGTGCCTCCTATTTCTAAGTTTTTCAAGAAAGAAAGAAAGTATACTCCTTTGAATGAATCATTGCATAGTATTATGAATAAGTTATTGGAACAAAATGTGCTTACTCTTCCTCCTATAAGGCAAATTGATCCTGCAAAGATTACTTCACCTTATTTTGATAACAAATCTTTTTGTCAATTTCATCGTCAGCCTGGGCATGATACTGAAAAATGTTTTTCCTTAAAGGGTAAAATTCAAGATTTGATTGATAATAATACTATCTCTGTTTCTGGAGTGAATGATAAAGGCAACACATCTGTAGCTCCTCCTAACCAAAATCTTCAGATTTTTACTGATCCATTACCTTCTCATACCTCTAATGCGATTGAGACTAATGATTCCTCTCTCTCATCTGATGGTCTTGTGTCTATGACTCCGAATGTGATTAAATTTGTAGAGCAGCAAGAAAACCCTAAAGAACCTTCCATCACATTTGATTCTAGTGAAACCATTAGGGCACCTGATGGTCCTTTATACATAGTTGCAAAAGTCAAGAATACACCTTGCCGTGGAGTGCTTATTGATCCTTCATGCATGGTTAATGTTATTACTGAAGAATTTCTTTTTACTTTGCAATTGAATCAAGTGATTTATGACAAAATAGATGTGGTTGTGAAATTATTTGAGGCATTTTCTTCTCCTACAATTGGTTCTATTACATTGCCTATTGAAGTTCATAACAAATCCCTTGATGTGAGCTTTGCTATTATTCCTTCATCCGAACAATTTCGTGTGAAGCTTGGCTATCCTTGGCTATCTTCCATGAAAGCTATTGCTTCTCCTATTCACAAATGTTTAAAATTTCCCCATAATGATGAAGTTGTTACTGTCAATCATAGTCTCTTTAAACCGGCTGAAAGAACTTCTAGCGTTCCTATTGATTATTTTTGGCCTAAACAATTCTAGTCTCTTCCTCTGCGAAGTGATCATCTTTTCAAATCTTATCAAAAATGGAAAACAGATATGATCCTATCTTTAAGTGAACCTAGAACACCCAAACTTGATATCCCTATCGTTCTTGAGAAGGAAGTTCTTCCTTTGAAAGATAAAACTAATGTCTTTCCTCAAGAAGATTCCCAACCCATCCCCATGGATGTGACTATGTCTATGCCTAATAAACCTTCTAGAAGTAGACCTATACCTCCTCGTCATGATGGACTAGGTCTCCTTCCTAAACCAAATATTCCTCCTTTGTATGGAGCAGTTCCTCCTCCTTTTTATAGAGAGAAGAGACCTTCTTCTTCTCCTATTATCCAGCCTAAGAGACCACAACCTAAACACCCAAGTGATAAGGATGAGAACATTCCTCCTCCTCAATCTTCTCCACTTCCTACTAAGACTAGATGAAATCGTTCTGCACGTGAACGCCGAGGAAAGCGTTATCTTAGGGCTCAAGCAGCTGCTTCTCAAACTTCACAATCTCCAAAAACACCTTCAACAAGCATTATTCCATTTTCTCCAAAATCTCCTAAACATAAGATGCATGATGGTCTTGATCCTGTACGGGTTAAAGATCCTATTTTTATAAATCTTGATGATGATATAGATGACAATGTTATTCATGATGAAAATGTTACTCCTCTTGCTTCTGATAGTGAATATGAACTTGTTGATATTGATAACCATTTATCTAATGAATTTTCTAAAGCACTTATCCTAGCTCCTAGACAAGAACAACGTGGCTTGGAACATGAACATAGCCCTTGTGTGGACCTTGTGATAGCTCCATCTACTGTGTTGGATGTTCCTCCTCTAGCATGTTCCGTGCCTTCTCGAAACATTGATCAGCAAGACCGGGGGGTAGATGATGTGCTAGACTAGTTACATTAGCATAGCAGATTCTCTCCTCCTCTCTTGTGTTACTTCTTCTATGTGTTATTCTCATTCTTCTATTTGTTGTCCTTAGTGTTGTCTACTTGAGGACGATGCAAAGCATTGAGATCTCTTTTGGTCTCTCTCATGTTGACTCAAAAGACACATGTGTTCCCTTCTTCTAGGTGACCTTCCTTGATTGGGGAATGAAGAACAATTATGCATACATACATATGATATATATACATGACTTATCATACAGCATACTGACCCTGAGGAAAGCGAAGTCACCTTGTGCTTTGTGTTTTGTGTCTATTATCCTTGGGTTTATCTCACACTTGGGGGCTAAATCCTTGTGATAACGTGCTCCTTTCCTTTCTCATTTCTTATGTGTATCACTACGTTAAAACAATCACCCCCGTTGAGGCGTGTGAGATCACTTTAATGTAGGGGGGCATACACCCTGTCTATCCCTTCAAGATACTTGAAAATTTCTTGGAGAACTTAGCTTTGCCTTGAAAATTTTTGGTATTTCTCTTGCATGACTCATAGTGAGGGAACCTTACTACTGACAGTCATGGTTCTCCCTCGTGATCTTCCCTTTTACTTTGTCAATCGAAGTCGTAAGATCCTTAGTCCACTGGGGGCTTGGTGTGTCTTGCCTCCTTGACGTGGTGAAAGTCTTTCAATGTTGTTTCCTTGTACTTTACCGGAAGTATGAGCATACATACTCCCGCTAAAGTGGGGGCTAAATGTAGCATCCTAAAATTGTGACACTTGCAATTTCGACTGCATTTTGGTCTTCACGATGGTGACGCAACACAGAACCTGAATAGAGACCCCGAAACTTGTCCACGACACCAAAAACTGCATTTTCAAGCACCCTGGCCTGAACCTCCTTTGCACCCTGCTGTCCCGAGAGGTGGGACCAGAGCGCCCAGCGCCCTGGTCCTTTAGGACCAGGTTGCCCAGTGCCCTGGTCCCCTAGGACCATGGCGCCCAACGCCCTGGTCCCTGGCCCTATTTTGGGCCCGATCTCCTATGGGACTTCGGGTCTTTTTTATTTGCAAATTGGAAATTATCTTTCCTGGTCCGCCTAAGGTCATAAATATCAGTCTATTAACCCTAATTGGCAAGTATATAAACTACATTTTCCTCTCCCATTTTGGTAGATGAAAAGAGGAAGGACATATGTGTACAAGACGTGGAAACGATACTCAAACATTCAAGCATTCAAGCATTCAAGCATTCCTTCTAAGTCTCCATTCAAGGCTAAGTGTTGCATTCAAGACAAGGATTCAACCATTGAAGAGGAGATCACTTACTACATACTACTACAACATACAACATACAACAACATCTATACCTTCGCACATAAGGATACAAACATCCTTACAACAAGGTATTAGTACTTGTTTTACATTGCAGACATTTACATTTACAGCATTTCTCATTTCTTGGTTAATTCCAAAACCGGGGTTTGACCTAAAGGCAAACCCCTAATCCCTAACCCCCCAATCGTCTTTGATTTTCTGTGTGTAGGTTGCAGGTACGTGGCTGAAATTGAAGATCTGGAATCCTTGTGCAAAGACGAACAAATCCCCCTTCGTTTCGCGGATTTTTCGGAGGACCGTGTGCACGCCGGGCGCCATCGTCCCGTCAACTTTTGCTCAAATTTGTAGGACAGTGCCGTATCGACATTTTACTGCTAATTCCAGGTCCGCAGCTTCATCCTATATCCCTATCTTAGTTTATAAGTGAATCTTTCTCACTTTCTATGCATTCCTAGCTTAATTCTTCTATGCACATTCTTTACAAAAGAGGGTAGCCTTGCTGTCTTAACCCTTGAAACTCATTTAGCATCCAATCTTGCATTGTGTGGGATTGGATCTTGTGGGTTTCAACCCCTCTTTTGAATGTAAAGTCTCCCAAGTGAAAACTATCAACCCTAGCAACCTCCCTTCTCTCTCATTGGAGTTGGAAGAGGGGAGAGCCACTAGGGTTCGACCGATTTTCTGCTTTACACCTTGATACCCTCGAAACATCCTAACCTGAAGACCCCTTACCTCTACTCCACCCTAAGCTTATTGGTTGGGAAAATGAAGGACATACTACCATTGATACCTTTCTAAATGACCATGCCATATCTATATATCTTAACACAATCGAACCTGTAACAACTCTCACCAAGAATTTCAATGACGCATCTTCCAGTCAGGCGGGTGACAAATCTACCAGTCACAAAAGTGAAAATAATGAAAAGAATATCAAGTCTAATGCTGAAAACCATTTCTTAGCAACATTAGATTAGGAAAAAGTAAAAAGAAAGGATGCATCTAATGGTGAAAACATCCTCGAGGCATCAGAAGATAGTATATTTGACACTTTACCTATGCATTATCAAGAAAGGTCATCCATTTTGATTGAACCAACAAAGGCAGTTAACATTGGCACAACAAAGCAACCAAAGATTCTTCATCCAGTGACTTCTCTATCCAAGAAAGAAATGCAACAATATATGGAATTATTCAAACAATGACAAATCAATTTCATCTGGTCCTATGCAGACATGTCGGGGTTAGATCCAGAGCTTATTATGCATCACTTAAATGCCAATCCAGGAGCCAAACTAGTCAAACAAAAGTTAAGGAAAATGCATCCACATATCTCTATTCTAGTCAAAGAAGAACTAAAGAAATTATTGGATGTTGGATTCATTAGACCTGTTGCCTATCCTCAATGGGTATCAAACATCATTCCTATTTCAAAACCAAATAAAAGAATCAAAAAATGCATAGACTTCAGAGATCTTAAAAATGCATGTCCAAAAGATGATTTCCTTTGCCTAACATCGACATCATTGTAGATTTAACTATTGGACACTACATGTGTTCTTTAATGGATTGTTTCTCCAGATACAATTAGATCAAAATAGCACCTAAAGATCAAGAAAAGACAGCTTTCACATGTCTATGGGGTACTTTCTGCTAGAACATCATGCCTTTTGGATTAAAGAACACAGATGCTACATATCAAAGAGCTATGACAACTATATTTCATGACATGATGCATACATTGGAAGACTATGTGGATGACATATTGGCTAAATCATACAATAGAGAAGAACATATAGGGATACTAGAAAAGATCTTTGATTGGTTAGAACAATACAAGCTATGGCTAAATCCTAGGAAATATGCCTTTAATGTCACTTTTGGTAAGCTATTGGGATACATTGTTTCAGGTAGAGGTATCGAAGTGGATCTAGATAAGGTCAAAGAAATCATGGAAATGGTATCTCCTTGGAATATGAGTCAACTCAGATCACTCCAAGGAAGACTCCAGTCAATCAGAAGATTTGTTTCTCAACTAGCAGATAAATGTGAACCATTTACTCATCTATTGCAAAAAAAATTTCATTTCAAGTGGGACCACCAATTTGAGGATGCATTCAACAAGATCAGAGCCTATCTCATGCAACCACCCATCCTAATGTCACCAAGTCCAAGAAAACCATTGGTACTTTATGTATCAACCACTAAAGCATCATTAGGAGTTCTTCTTGCACAATAGGACAATGAAGGAAAAGAATGAGCTATCTACTACATCAGTAGAACACTAGTAGGATACGAGATCAACTATTCACTAGTAGAAAAAGCATGCCTGGTAGTAGTTTTTGCTTCTCAAAATATATGACACTATCTACTATCTCACTCCATCTTGTTGATTGCTAAAACTAATCCTCTAAAATATTCACTCAGTAAGGAAACATTAACAAGATGACTATCCAAATGGATCATGATTCTAAGAGAGTTTGATATTGAGTACGTAGATAGAAAATCTATCAAGGGATAAATCATTGCAGACCAACTAGTAGAGGCACCACTTCAAGATGATCATCTTTTATAGACTGAGTTTCTTGATGCTGATATCCTAACGGTCACCACAAAAACATGACAATTATACTTTGATGGTTCATATACACAACGTGGATCAGGAGCGGGCATTCTATTCATCACACCACAAGGTCATACAATTCCAAAAGCATACAAATTAAGCTTTCCATTCACCAACAATACAACAGAGTATGAAGCTTTGGTAATAAGTATCAAAATGGCTATAAAATGGATATTACACAACTTCAAGTCTTCGGAGACTCTCAGCTCATCATCAATCAAATTAATGATGACTATCAAACAAAGGATAAAAAATTAATGCCTTATAAAAAGATGGTTGATGATATCAAGAAATACTTTGTAGAAATAACTTTTCAGCAGATTCCAAGGAATGACAACAAAGCAGTAGATGCCATGGCTACACTTGCTTCTCTCCTTCAAACACAAGAAAATCAACAACGTTATGAATTCCTGGTGGAAGAGTTGTTTTACCCTGCTCATAATTGCCCTGATTCCCAAACTATCTGTCACCTTGTTGGGCATGATTCAGCCCGTTATGGCCAAACTTACATATACCTAAAAGATAACACCTTACCTCCCGACTTATCAAAAAATCAAAAGAGAAACTTTATTCATCAATCCTCCCATTTTACTCTTGTCGTGGATACCCTATTTAAATGAAGTCTAGACGGTACTCTTTTAAGATGTCTCAAACAAGAAGAATCTGAGAAGGCCTTACATGAAGTCCATAACAACATTTGTGGCACTCATTCAAGTGGTCTTACCATTTCAAAAAAACTCATATGCTTGGGCTATTATTGGCCAACTATGGAATGAGATTCTTTTCAGATAGCTAGAACATGCAAACAATGTCAAATCCATGGGAATTTTATTTATGGACCATCACAAGAACTTCATGCTTTGGCAACATCTTGGCCTTTCTGCCAATGGGGTCTTGATCTAGTAGGAAATATAATTCCTTCTTCATCTAATGGTCACAAATTCATCCTTGTAGCTAAAAAATATTTCACAAAATGGATTGAGGCAGTACCTCTCACAAATATCACAGGAAAACAAATTGTTGCATTTATCTTGATTTACATCATCTGTCGCTATGGAATACCAATGACCATTATCACTTATAATGAGCGACCATTCAAGAATCAGGATGTACAAGAACTATGTGAGAATTTCAAGATTCAACATAGATTCTCCACACCCTACTATCCACAAGGAAATGGGCAAGTAGAAGCACCAAATAAAACTATTTTGAAAATCCTCAAAAAGACAGTGAATGATGCTGGCAAAGATTGGCATATTCAATTAAACTCTGCTCTATGGGCCTACCATACCAGTATCCATACACCAATAGGTGCCACACCTTTCTCTCTTGTTTATGGATTAGAAGTAGAGATACCTTCTCTACAAGTATCATTAAAAGGTCTCATCCCAGATGAAGAATAATGAGTATCTAGATTACAAGAGTTAGAATTAATCCATGAACGAAGATAAAATGCCTTCGATCATTTAAAGGTATATCAGCAAAGAATGTGTCAGAGTTATAATCATAGGGTCAAACCATGAGTCTTTCAAGCTGGGGAACTAGTATGAAAGGAAAATCCACGCAACCAGCCAGATCGAGAAAAGAAAGGAATGTTTGAACCAAACTGGTTAGGTTCGTTTGTGGTCACAACAGTATTTAGATCAGAAGCATATAATCTATCAACATAGGACAAAGATCAGCTTGATGAATCCATCAATAGCATGCATCTAAAGAAATTTTATGTCTGAAAAAGTGAAAAAATCAAAAACAGTGAAAAAGCAAACAAATAAAAAACAATGAAAAAGCAAAAAAATCAAAAATAGTGAAAAAGCAAAAAAATCAAAAAACTATGAAAAATCAGAAAAATAGAAAAATGTGAAAAAGCAGAAAATCCAAAAAAAGTGAAAAAGAAAAAAATCTAAAAAACATCAAATATCAGAAAAGTGCAACAAAAACATATTGTGAAAACTTGGCAAACAAGCACTATTTGTCCACTAGCTCTTCCATCTATTAGTTCATGCATCTTTCTGCTTGCATTCATTTTCAATCAACTTTGTCCATATCCATCATGAAGCCTTTGTACATACACAAGCATCCCAGATAATATCTCACGATGGTTTGGATCATTGAGTATATCATAACGACTTTGTTTCTAGGCTTGGGGCAAAATCTTGCACTTAGCTGGGGGCGAAATTCTTGATCATTTTGATCTTAATCAAATAGGTAGAACGACAGTTAAACAACCCTTATCAAGCAAAAACTAAGAAACATCCAATGTTGAACATGAGATCAAATTATCAACCTATCACAAAGTCAGTATAAGCACATTCACACACTTTTCCATGGATGATATCTTTTGGATAATGATTTTGTTCAACTTTTCTATATTGAATTTTGCTATCATGATTTCTAAGTGACTCCAAGATGTCTTTGACTAGAGGAACAAGGAAGGAAAATGCTATTTTTCTTGTCTTCTATCTATAAATTAATCATTAATATGTGCAAATTTGTCTCGGGACATGACCATCAGAGTATCATTGAAGACATTTCTGATTTGCGCATTAAAATGGTTAATACTACCTATTTTATGCAAGTAACACTCGAGTCATCTTGGTTTAATTATACCTCAGTGCTTGTACTAACTTGCAATATCAAAATCCAGGAAGGAAGTGCTTAGGTCATCATGGTTTAATTATATCATCGATGTTTGCACTCACTTCCCACATTTCAAAAGCTCAATTATGACAAAAATGCAATAATCCAGTGAGTGGTCCGATCGTAGCTTTGCATTGCCATTTGCATTTAAGCTTGCATTTCATTCTTGCATGGGATCTCGCATGCTCATTTTATCCAAGGTTAAATCTATCACAGGAATCATAAAGGTATCATCACAAGTGTATACACAATCAGACTGATGACTCATATCTATCCAGATATTATCAACCCAACAAAATTCTTATACTTTGCCCTCAATAGAACCAACATCAGCATATCCAAATCTTCTTGCAACTTGATATCAACAAATCTGTCAGTTCTTTGCTTAATCAACCTTATCAATTCTATCAATCAATCACATCTAAATCAATTCTATCATGTCTTATATAGGATGTATCTTTCCTGAAACCAGACGTTCTGATCATGCCTTATACAGGATATATCGGTCTTGAAACCAGATGCTTTGATCATCTTTGTCTTATATAGGAGGTGTCTTTCCTGAAACCAGACTGAATCTCAATCTTATATATCTAACCAATCAAGCTTTATCAATAATCAAGAATCACATCACCATGACTGTAGAACTCATATTTTCATCAAACACAGTTGCAGAAATCAAATCATTTCTAATTGGGATATTAATTTCACAAAAAATCACAAAACTCCAAAGGTCAATTATATCAATTGATCTCCCGAGGGGGCACCATCATACCGCAATCTATCAATCAATAGCTAGGACATCCCATCGAACCAATATCATCATCAAAATGAGATTATTCTTTGAATCAACGCGTCATCACACCTCGCTTCAAAGAGGGGCAAAATGTATACACCTAAAAAATGGTCTGAAGATAATTAATTAAATAAT
Organism: Cryptomeria japonica; assembly: GCF_030272615.1. NCBI lineage: Eukaryota > Viridiplantae > Streptophyta > Pinopsida > Cupressales > Cupressaceae > Cryptomeria > Cryptomeria japonica. The sequence goes on from NC_081414.1 coordinate 881,681,150, forward strand.
AAATTATTTAATTAATCGCCCTCCCCAATTTAATTGAATTCATTAGCAATTTGATTAAATTCTTCCACTCGTCTACTTATTAATAAATCTAAGGATTTATTTAATAGGTTAGATTCAATATTCCCCTTTGATTAATTAATTCAAATTAATTAATCCCTCCCCATTTAAATTAATTTCTTCTAGTCTTCTAATTAATTAAAACAAGTCAATTTATGAGTTGTTTAAAGTTAATTAGTCTTTTCCTATTATTTGAATTTTTAAATTCAAATTACCCACATGCCTCCTAACTTCTAACCACCCAACCTAGCCACTTCTAAACCTAACCCATTCCATCTAACCCTAGGTTTAATTAAACCTATCTTAGCTTGTACATCCTAACCTCCTTATCCTAACCTCCTATGGTGTGGATACTCTTCCCTTGAGACACATGGCATTCTTGGGCCACATGTCCCCTCTCTTGGAAGCCCCTTGACACTTGTCACCATAGAGATGACAAATGTCCCATTTCCTCCAACCTCTTTTCAAACCTCCTCCAATTTCACCATTGATATCTTCAGACTCAATCTTGACCATTGATTCCTACCACCTCACCCCTGGCCTTGCAAATCCTATAAATATCCCCCATTTTGGAGCAATAATCATCCCATCTCATTTGCATTTTAGGCATTGTTACTATAGGCATAATATCTCTTAGCATATCATTTGAGAGTTATTATTATAGGCAATTGCATCTTAGATCTAGCTTAATTTGATCATTTTCTAGCATAATTTTTTAATCATGTAGCTTAATCATTCTCTTTTCTAGCTTAATTGTATCATTATTATTTCAAATCCTCCATCTAGGTGTAGTCAAGTCACTAGAATTTTCTTATCCATATCTGAGAGAAAATCTACACTCGCATTTTTTTAAGAGGCGATAGATTGCTTTGCCATGGTTTAATCTTTCTTTGTTTTAAATTTTCTAACCATGCTTGTAATGATCTATTGAGTGTTTATGTTGCATTTACAGGTATCATGCTTCACAGGCATGATAGTAAGCATTGTTAGATTCAAGGAGACCTCATTCATGTGCCAACTCAAGAACTTCAACCAATTGCGACTCCTCTGCCCTTTTCTCAATGGGGCCTTGATCTCATAGACAAGATTCACCCTCCTTCCATTGGCCATAAATTCATTATCACTGCTACAAAATATTTCACAAAATGGATTGAAGTCATTCCTCTCACCCAAGTCACTGGAAAACATATTTCTACATTCATCCTTAACTATATTATCTATCATTACAATGTTCCCCTTTTCATTATCACAGACAATGGACATCCCTTAAAAAATCAAGATGTTCATGAACTTTATGATCACTTCCATATTAACCACCTCTTCTCCACTCCATACTACCCCTAAGGTAATGGTCAAGTTGAGGCATCTAATAAAACTATTCTTAGAGTCCTCAAAACGATAGACAATGACGTTGTCTGAAATCGATACATCAAGCTTAATCCCACACTTTTGGCTTATTGCACAAGTGTTCATATACATACTCGAGCTACCCCTTGTTCACTTGTTTATGGTGCTAAAGCTATATTTCCTATTGAGGTTGAGTTACCATCCTTACGAATCTCTTTATATGATATAATCAATGATGAAGACTACAGGGTCTCCTGCTTACAGGAGCTAGAACTATTGGATGAGAGATGACAACCTACTTTTAATCATCTTAAAGCATATGAATAGAGAATGAGTCCCAACTACAATCACAAAGTAAATCCTCGCACATTTGAGGTGGGTGACTTAGTTCTAAGAGAAAATTGTAAGAATCAATAGGACCAAGAAAAGAAAGGAAAATTTACGCCCAATTGGCTTGGTCCTTATGTCATCACAACAATCTATGGATTAGGTGTGTATTAGCTCTCAAGAGAAGATGGAGAACCTTTGGAGGATCCTATCGACAACATGCACCTTAGCAGGTTTTACATGGAGCCTTCAAAATATCCAATATAAAAAATATAAAAAACCCAAAAATATCAAAAATAAAAAAAAAAAAAAGAAAAAATCGTTACTTAGTGAAAACCTCGCAAACAAGTGCCTTGTGACACAATTTTTTTTTTTTGGAAAAAAAAAAGTAAAGAGAAATAAATTCATCCAATGGTGAAAATGAGTTTGGTCGTGCCCTAGGCAAGTACCATGGCAAAAACTAGGTTATTGGCACCATGTGTAGAGACATTGCTCCTTCCTCCTTCAAGATTCAATCTTATCCTTTCATTTTGCACACACTCATAGCCTATCCATCCATAATAAATTTATTTATTTTCATCATGGCTTGTTATTGATCTACCTAAGATTGGATAACCATTCATAATAAAAACCTCTCTTCTCACCCTTTCCTTCCATAATAAATCAGCTCCAATCTACAATTGGGGCAAAATCCTAAATCTAGTGATGGAAGTGGTACCATGAGCATAACATGTTTTGAGGAGCATCATCTTTTCATTCCTCCTTCTTTTTGTACATAATCCACAATAAAAGGTCATCTTGCATCACCAATCCACAATAAATTTTTATTCTTTTTCACAATAAAGTATCAGTTTCATGGATTCAGTCAGTTCCAGATGAGACACAAGCAGCAATGGGCTTTCAACAAATAAAATCTTTCAATAGATATTGGTAGTAACATGGTTTTTAGTATTCTGTGCCCTTTATCAGGATGAGAACATTGTGACCAAATCAAACATGTTGACATATGTGGCAAGAAACACAAATAAATTGAAGATTAAATTGTGTGTTGGTGTCAAGTCTTGGTTTTCTTTTGATTTTATCTTTCGGTGACATGTCTTTTATCTTTTTCAAGATGTCTCTGACTAGAGATTATATCTCTAGGATGTCTTTGACTAGAAAGGTGAGGATGGGATATGTTAGCCTATTGTTTTGTTGTTTGTGGATTGTCTCTTAGTAATGCTATGACTTGTCCAAGGATATGAGGACACTGCGAGTCTAGTGTGAACTGGGGCATTCCTTGTTTGTGACTGTCTGATCTCCATGCAAATGGGTACAATGACTTTTTGGGTCATGTTGGCAAATGCACACTCCAATGAGGAATTGTAAGTGATTGAAGGTTTTTGTCATTGATGGCAACTTTACAATGATAGGACATCAGCAAGACAAAGATACCAACATCGGCACCAATAGACTCTACACCAGCACACAGGACACTGGCAATGAAAGGAAGGATATCGGCACCTTGGCCGACTTCTATTTTTTTTTAAATGTGTTTTTTAATTAATTCTAAAATCATTGTAAGCCGACATGGTGAGTTGTAATATGACTCATATATGTATGAGATCATTTTGTAATAAGAAATAGATGTGATATAGGATGTGAGATAGGCAGACCTAATATGTGAAATATTGGTTAAGGATTTATGTTGTAGCAGAGCTTAAACCGGTACTAAATCTGGCATAGTAGATGCTGATCTGAAGCAGTACAAGAAATTGGATTAGTATAATCCATGTTGTAAGTCAGTGTGACTTCTTTTGTAATTGAGCAGTGAGCTCTAGGCACTTGGCCTTCCTGCATGTGCAGGCCCCTATTGTAAGAGCAATATTCCCTTATTGGCTAGTAAGAGAATATTGTGGGTCACAAATCCCATTGAGGTTTTTCCCACACTAGGTTTCCTTGTTAAAATATTGTGTTATCATGTGCTTCTCATGTGGTTACTGTTATTCTTGTTTACTGCATTGTTTCTGGTTTACCGGTACATAGTTTTAATATGTTTTTCATGTTTTAAGTCAAGTAAATTTACATACTGATTAGATACTAATTCACCCCCCCTCTCACTATCTTTGAGAATCCTAACAATTGGTATCAGAGCTTGGTCCTCTATTTTCAAAATCCTAACAGTTTGAGGAAGATCTTGTCACTGGTAGAGATGGAAAACTTGAGAAAACAATTGGAAACAACTCTTCCAGACTATGATGCAGAAAAAGTGAAGAATATCAAACTTGAAGATGATCTAAAGGCTGCTCAGGATATTATTCAAGCACTTCAAGATAATTTTACTATTGCAAGGAACAAGAGAAGAGAACTATGTGAAAATATGCAGAATGAGGAAAATGAAGAGGAAACTCTTAATGATTTGATAAACAAGCTTAGACAAGAGATCAATACAATAAAGAATGAGATGCAGGATATGACTATGAGATTTTGTAAAGAAATTGAAGATAGAAAGAAGAATGAAGAAGACTTGGTTAGAAAACTAAATGATGTTGGAAATGAAAACACAAGACTCAGTCATGAAAATGATATGTTAAAGACAGATCTTATGCACATACAAAATGATAGAACTAAACTCATAAGACAAAAAGGAATCTTGGAGAGTGAACTGACAGCTCCAAATCATCACAAGGAGAAATTCAAGAAATGTTTAGAAGAACTTGGTGACATGCTGAAGAATCAGAAACCTAATGGTGATACAAATGGCCTTGGCTTTGAAGTTGGCGAAAGCTCCGATACTGCAAACAATCATGATCATAGAAAACCGGTAAGACAACCTACCGCTTATAAGTTTAATGGAAAATGCTTTAAATGTAACAAGTATGGTCATAGAGAAAATCAGTGTAGATCTAGAAATTATCAAAACACTAATACACCCATTGATCAATGTTCCAAATGCAACAAAATTGGTCATAATTTAGAAAATTGCAGAATGAATGTGAGATGTTATGTTTGTGGGAGATTTGGGCACTTATCTATTCAATGCAGAACACATACTGGCATAGGATATGGGAAAGATATTCAGAAGAACAATGTGACTTGTTATGTCTGTAACAAAATTGGACATATTGCAAAATTTTGTAGAAGTAAGGCATCATCGACAAATAACAAAGGTCCTAGTTTGAAAGGTAAAGAGAAGGTTGAAGAGGTAAAGCAAGAATTCTCAAAACAATGGATCAAAAAGTCAAATTTGAATGTTGATGGGAATAATCCTCCACCGGTAGAATAGAGTAACACTCCACTAGTAGGAGACTCTTCATCTAACTAAAGAAAAATCCTTTGGGGGTTTAGCAACAAAATGAACAATTTGCTATTATTCCCTCGGTTAATGGTAAGAAGTTGAACTTGCTTCTATACCGACAGATGAATTAAGTTGTAACTTAACTGGCAAGCATTAAATGTGGTAGTTGGCAAAAATAACATTATAAAGAAAGTGTTTTTTCTCCTTTTTCATTCACCAAGCATTCAAATCCTTGAGAGCACAAAAATTCCTGAGCGAAGGTATTCTAAGCAAAGAAGTGAAGCAATCCATCAAAGCATTCATCCCTAAGGTAGATTGAGGTATTTATAGCTATGGCATCTTCATCCACTCTTGAATTTATTGCAAACCCTACTATTGTTGAGGTTATTAAGCACCCTAGACCCATTTTCAAACTGGTTCCCGAAATTGCAAAGAAAGATGATAGCATAGGTGTATTTTCTCAAATCCCTAAAGGAGTAGTATATGTTGAAGACCCTAGGATGTATATACATTGTCATATTGATGAATTAGGTGATGATGAGATTAAAAACATGTTTAAAACTATGATTTGTGATGAATCCGGAAATGTCAAACCTGAACATAAGATAGTAGAAACCCAAAGTTTCACTGAAATTCTTAGTATCCTAGATTTTCCCAAGGATATCATAAGGATTGTGTTAAGTAGAGTACATGGTGAATTTTTCTGGCTAGACTCTATTCATAAAATCACAAAAGAAGCAGTAAAAGCTACAACAGGATTACCCTCCACTGGTAACAGACCAGACAAAACAAAGGTGGTCTCAAATGACACAGTGATAAACCTTACTGGTGCAACATTTGATAAAAGATCTCTAAGGGTAAACGATGTGAAGGATATAAATGTCAGATTTATCAGTATGATCTTAGGTTATAAGGCTACACATGCAAATAGGTTAAACTTAGTTTCTAGCCTATGTATCAAGAGTGCCTATGATATGGTCAATGATAATGCAAGAATAGATATATGTGAATGGCTTAAAGATGAGCTGATAGACAATTTGGGAAAGATTAAAGGAGATAAGAAAGGAACATTCAAATTCGGAAACTTAATTGTTTGTCTAATGTTGTACATAACCAAACAAGTACCCAATATTGATGCTAGAGATTTTGGATTTGATATACCAGTAGGAAAACAACTATTAGATCTATTGAACAATATGGGAGAGAACAGGGAGAAAAACATAAATGAGCATTTTCAAGCATTGAAGGCTCGAATGAAGACTAGAGTAAGGCTACCACAAGCTATTATGGATAAGTATCAAAAGGAAATCTATTTTGTGATCAAGAAAGATGAAATTTGGATGGAAGCAATTGTCCCTTGAACTATTTGGGTAACTGAAATGGGCTATGAAATAGATGACAACATCATAGAAACATATGCAAAAACCCTCCTTGAAGCTCCAAAGGAATCGGAAGGGGAAGTTTTTGGAAATACTAAAACAATAGAAAGTACTATTCAATCTAGAAAAAGGGTTAAGAAAGTTGAAGCAACTATAAGAAAAGGAAACCAACAGGCAAAGACAATCAAGGAAGATGTTTTGAGACAAACTGGTATAAGTGAAAGTGAGTTGGAAGCACCTCAACTGGAAACTCATCTTTCATCGGTTGGAACTTCTTCTGAAAGTGACATACCTGTTGTATTCAAGAGAGTTGAGAGGAAAAGAAAACCCTCACCGGTACTTTCTCCTACACCAAAAAGGACAAGACAGAAGCAACAGGCAGTAAGGCCTCCAGCAAAGAAAATGACTCCTAAGAAGAAGAAGGTGAAACAGACTATTACTCCTCTAAACAAACTTCTTAGCAAAATTACAAAGGATGGTAAGCTAAAGAACATCAATAAAATGTACAATACACTATCAGCTGATGATAAGGAAAGCATAAAAAATAGTGTAATTCTACACTTAGATATATATAAGAAATTTTTGATGCAAATTGTTGATGAAATTCTAAATGACTTGTATAGGAGATTAGAAGTTAGAAGATTATCTATTGTTGAACTAGATAAAAAGATTAATATTGAAAAATTACTGGCAGTGCATCCAGTTAACTCACCTGATGAAATAGACAAATTAATTAGTGAGGCTAACCAAACTGTATTTTCTACTGCTCACTGGCATGTAGCACTAATGGCTGGTAGAGTAACTGAAGTATCTGAGGAAACAACAGATGGATGGGATATATTCTTTGTGGAAAAAGAAAAAGGGGAAGAATTACTTAGACCTAAGCCTATCAAAGTATATCAAAAAGATAGAGATAAGGGGAAAGGTAAGGTGGGTGGACCACCAAGCCTGAAAATAACTGACAATGTGCCCCCACCTCTTTTAGATACTCCACTGGTAGACACTATTGAAAATCAACCAGACACTGAGAGTATGGAGACTTCGGTAGAAGATACAAACCCTGAATCATAAATTTTGTATACAGTAAATGTAGACACTCAGGAAGTTAATGTTGTGGTTGACAGAGAAACCACTGAGGATAAAGAGAAAAATGTGACTACTGAGTCACTGGCTGTAGAGGTTGAGATGAACACAGAAAAACCAACACTGATAGAGAAACTGGTAGAGGATACCACTGAGAAACTGGTAGAAACAATAGATAAACCATCTGAAGAACCAGCTAAGGAAAGTTCAAAGACACAAATTGAGAAACTGACAACTAAAAACTTAGAGAAACTATCTGAGACACAGATAGAGAAACCAAAACTGGTATAGGTTGAAGCAGAGGTTCAGATAGACATAGTGCCATCGACCCAAACTAAAAAGCATAAACCTTTGTTTGTGGAAATGCAAACATAGACAGACCTGCCAGAGGTCGAACAAAGAAAGGAAATAACTACAACCAGTAGCATGGATTTTGTAAAAACTATTGGACAAACATCTGGTACAACTATGACAGAATTCAAACCTACTAATGTAACAAAGGTCTTGGTAGATTCAATAAATAAGATCACAAAATGCAATGCACAAGCCTATAAGGCTATTGATAATACAATACCAATTCTTAAATTCATAGCACGAAAGTGCAGTGTTGAGAATAAAGATTCTTTAGGTCAACTAGACACATTGTTCATTACCAGTAACCTATTGACTATTGATAAAATAAATGAGGATACATTTAAGGAAAAAATGCTAAAAGAAAAAGAGAAATTATTTGAGGATATTGTAAAGAAAAAAAAGGAAGAAATGGACACCCTTTTATCTGAGCTTGGAGAAATAATCTATGACTTCAAGAAATTGTATAGGGATACTTGCAAAATAAATGTCTTAATAGAGGATCTTGACAAGGAGATCAGCAAAGCTCAAGAGAAAATAAATAATATTGCTGACAATTTGATTGGAACATCAGATTCATTTTTGGAATTAGAAAAGAAAATTGTAGAGCAGGAAGAGAAAATCAAGAAATTGGAGAAAGACAAATAGGGAATAAAGGATAAGGTAAATGACTTAAAAAGAAGACTTATTCCAAGACTAGAGTATCTTATTTCTTTGAGAAAAGAAATATCTGAGGCTCTGGTTCCTGGACTGAAGACACTAGAAGAGAAAATGCACATACTCACCGGTACAGTGCAGAGAACACAAGAGGCAATAAAATATAGCAAAACTTTCAGCAATGGTATAAACTCAATTTTGACAGATATCTTTCAGATTGTAACCCACCGATTACAAGAATCCAGGCAGGACTTCATTGACAGTGAATGACAACCTTTGTCATTGATGTCAAAGGGGGAGTAGTGGGATGAGAAAAATGGTCAGAAGGAAGGGATTTCATCTACTCAGGGGGAGCATACAGTTTTGAGTACACAATTTTGGAAAGAATTTTTTTGGCAGACTATTTTTGGATATCATTTTGGACACTTTTGATTTTTCTTATGAGTGTTGCCATCAATGCCAAAGGGGGAGATTGTTGGCAAATACGCACTCCAATGAGAAATTATAAGTGATTGAAGGTTTTTGTCATTGATGGCAACCTTTCAATCATAGGACACTGACAAGACAAAGATACTGGCACCAACACCAACAGAGTCTACACCGGCACACAGGACACCAATAGTGAAAGGAAGGATACCAACACCTTGGCCAACTTCAATTTTGTTTGAAATTAATTTTATAATTAATTGTAAAATCATTGTAAGCTGACATGGCAAGTTGTAATATGACTCATATATGTATGAGATCATTTTGTAATAAGAAATAGATGTGATATAGGATGTGAGATAAGCAAACCTAATATGTGAAATATTGGTTAAGGATTTATGTTGTAGTAGAGCTTAAACCAGTACTGAATCTGGCATAGCAAATGTTGATCTGAAGCGGTACAAGGCATTGGATAAGTATAACCCATTTTGTAAGTCAGTGTGACTTCTTTTGTAATTGAGCAGTGAGCTCTAGGCACTTGGCCTTCCTGCATGTGTAGGCCCCTATTGTAAGAGTAATATTCCCTTATTGGCCAGTAAGTGAATATTGTGGGTCACAAATCCCACCAAGATTTTTCCCACAGCGGGTTTCCTCATTAAAATACTATTTTATCATGTGCTTCTCATGTGGTTAGTGTTATTCTTGTTTACTGCATTGTTTCTGGTTTACCCGTACATAGTTTTAATATGTTTTTCATGTTTTAAGTCAAGTAAATTTACATACCGATTAGATACTGATTCAACCCCCCCCCACTCTCAGTATCTTTGGGAATCCTAAAAGGTTGAACCTATACCTAGATTGTTATAACCTATTCTCCATAATAAAGCTCAATGATGATAAAGCATACAAACCTCTTTCACTTCCATATTTTCTATCTTCCATCCCCCTTTCATGATTGACCTCCATCAGCCTTTCTAAGTCTGTGTAGCCCATCATCACATGACTGAGTATAATGACAGACCAAAAATATTTTCATTTCATGTAGTTTGCACCTTTATCATAACATGTTAGCATATCTCACATCCCATCCTACACAAACCAAAACTGTTTAGATTCTCATTATGTAAATAATTATAGCATGCTAATTTTCATACATCCATCTACATATAGTACATCCACATTTACATAAGCCTATAAAAACATAAAAGAAAAAAAATATATTGCATTTCATCATCTATATATTTGCATCCACATCATAAGCATCATAGAATCATTATAGGAGTATGCATATATAAACTGCATCAACATATAGAATCATATACATAGTACACATGCATATATAGTCGTCGCAAGGAATGAGTCATCTCATACATATATATATGTGTTGGCATCCAAGAATGTAATGCCCGCCAAAATACCCTAGAGAAATATAGCTAAAAACATGCTAATTTAAATTTTTTTAAAACAATACAACACATAAAATCACTTAAGAAATGCAGTGAACACACAACAACAATTAAGTGTTATGAACATAGAATAATTCACTCAAGTTACTCAAACAATTACGCAAGTGGAATACAATAAATCATTACTACTGCCTCCCTAGGGTATCTCAACAACATTACTTAATCTACCTACATAAGAAATAAGCATTTACTTTCTTCCAGTTCAATACCTCATAATCTTAATCATTATACACACATAGGTGCAACATAGAAATACCTAGCACTTATGATATGCAACCTTCTTAATCTTTCATTTAATATGAGATTCTATCTTTCAATGCACCACTATTCCTTTTTCACTTAGATTCATTTTATACACCAAGTCCAAATGTTCCTATTACCATTAACCAACCTTTTACTATGAACATTGCCATACACATACCAAGAGTAATCCATTACATTGCATTAACATGATTTCCATTTACAATTAACTTCTACATATTCATTTATAATTCTATGCTCCTAGCATACTTATTACTCCATCATGATTCTAAAAGCACATAATGTAATAATCACAAATTTTCCTTAAACATTTAACCCATAGCTCATTTAATACTCATAAAATCTCTTACACTATATCAATTAACCAACAATCATCTTATTACAAATCAGGTAACTACACAAATTCATCTCAACACAAACTATGATAAAATATCCTAATTCCATAACCACTAATAGCATCCACCAAATGGAGACATAATCTTAAACCACAAAACATGATACATTCTAATCCTTCCCTAAAAGACAAGAACTCATTTAATCATCTTCCCATACACTTACTAGTAATTTCTATTTATAAGATTAGCAATTAATTCACTAAGGACATCCATACAATATTTTCATAAGGAACATTCAACTGCATCCCAAACATTATAAGATTTTCAATCCTACCATTAGATCACTAACTACGAAGTATGATGATATAATTTCAAATTCTTTAATCACAACTCATAAACATATCCTAAGATATCTTCCAAAATTACTCAAACTCATATATCCTATCAAGACATAACATTTCTTCTACTTAAATCATTAGTTAAAGACATCATTTCGAATCTAATACCATTATCATAATATTTACCTGATTTACTTTTAACATGGCTCATCAAGAATACAAAATACATCATTTCATTTTAAACAACAATACTTATCCACATCTCATGCATCCATTTCATTTAATATAAATATGTTACAATACAACTCAAGGTTCATCATTATAATCACATACCATAACCAAAAGCTATTACTATAACTAGAACAACATAATCATTTCTCATTAGCATGGCTTCTTTTACAACCATTACATAAGAATTTCATTACATAAATCACATCATCATTTACATTCTTGATACAATTATTATCCATGAACAATCTAAAGAAGCATCGTCATCCACACAAGAAGAATCCAAAGATAGGAACATCCCAATGGTTTGAAAGCACCAACCACCCGACCATGTGGAACCAAAGGAACCACCCCCCGTGCTAGGAGATGACACAAGGTCCCAACACACACTCTACATCTAGGCTGACACTCAAAATTGAAGAGACTAACCAACAAGGACTCTCAAGCAAGAACTCACACAGAGCCACAAGAATAAACTCCCAGAGGCATAAAACTCATTAGGACATAAATGCATCCAATAAGCATATTCATAAATCATAAAGGGGTAACACATGTAGGAGTGGAGTGTCATCACATGACATCCTCATAACATAATAACACAAGGCACTAGCCTGATGGACATGTGGAGCCATCTCAACCTATGAGAGACCAAGGGAGATTAGCTTACCGTCTTCATGGCCTTCTCATCCTTAACCTAAAACATCCTCCCTAGGATATAAGACATGAGGCTCAAAACTATTCATTATCTTGTTTAAGTGAGTTATAATTTTCCCATCCCAATTAATTCATTATCAATGTTATCATTTGTTTACAAATCATGGAAAACTCCAATGTACCCTGGTGGTCTAGACTTCATGCATCCTTACAAGGAACCTCATGCCAGTCTATCTCTCATGACCCCGGTTATCACAAGGAAGCCCACTCCTCCTAGCATGGCCCACCAACACATCACAAGAGGCTCTACGAACATAAATACATTAAAATAATACTCAATGCAACCAATAACTTCCACACATACTCTCACAATATATGCAAGGCTACAACAACATCAATATAACAAAATGAGCCTCTTGGCTAGCAATCAACAAAGGCATATCAAGCCATTAAATTTGCTCTCATTAATGAAAGTAAAACCACAGCAAGGCCAACTCACTTGCTGTCCCAAACAACAACACTTCCAACTCACCAACCATAGCACATCAATGTGGATGAAAGCACAATTATTTCCCCAATAACATAGGAAGGTAAATATGCTTGAAACCAACAAAATACATCAAATAAAATCAGATATAAAACTAGAAAAATCACCAACACCCTTAACAATGCCTTTGGTACAAGAATTAATCCAGAAAGTACCACACAATCAAGCAACTAGCAAATTAACCTACAGGAAAAAAACTACAGGAAAACCCAGTCCAAGCCTTTAAACCAATTTAAATCCAACCACCATAAATCTCCAAATTAATCTCAGAAATTTATTCACCAAAGATGCCAACCCCCATGAATGTACATGATGGCCTATTTATGAAAAAAATAAAAAAATAAAAAAAAACAAAACCAAGAAAAACCATCCTCCAATCAAAATATTCCAAAACCATTATATTCCATACCCACCTTCCCAAAGTTCAAGAAAATAAATTATATTTTCTACCTACCATAAACTTTGAGCCAATCAAATCCAAGGGTAAGTAAAATAAATTAAACTATTAACCTGGGGTGAAAATGACTTTTAAATAAAAGAATATAAATTAGCCCCTTTTAAATTACGTAATGGGTAAAATAATATTACCCAATAAATAAAATTCACTTTAACATTAAATAAATAATAAACACTTGAAAGCCAATATTAAATCAAAACTCCATGCACGACATAGACTCAGAAAGACATGGAAGACTTTCAGCAAACCCAAAAATACAAATATTTCCCACAAACTATAGAATAAAACCTTACAACAAATTTATGCCTTCATATATTTCCTTCCTCACTATACAAATTTTAGATTCATTTCCCCAAGCTCACACATTCAATCTGGAGACACGGAGCATACAGGAAAACTATAAAATAAAATATAAAAAGGTAGAATACATCTCCAACCTGCAACTCATGTTATGGAAGAAGCTGAAGAAGAGATTCCACCAGCAAAACCAAATCCAACCCAAGCTCCAACCAAAATCCAAGAGAGGAGAAAAACCAAAACCAAGAAGAAAACTTGCTGGAGAAAATTTTCCAGAGAGGAACCAACCCACGAAAAATTCACGAAAAAGAAAATAAAAAGACAAACATTAACCAAAAACCCTAGCCTCAATCTCAGCCAATCAAAATATTCCAATCTATAATATATTTTACCAACCCCACCATATAATATAATTTTACCTCTCTTTTTAAATTCAACCAATATGAGAAGAGGGTAGGTAAGGTAAATATAAATCATGTTTTTTTACAATTTGGTGGGAATGTTTTATCATTTTATTATTTATACAACCCACTTAATATAAAAGTCAACTAATAAATAAAACATGAGCCACAATTAAATAAGTCAAATGGGGAAATTAAATAAGTCAAATGGGGAAATTAAATTAAATAAACCAAAGTCTCATAAATGAATTAATGAACTAGATAAACATTAAAAGCCAAATAAATATTAAACCATAGGCGATTAAATAAATAAAGAAATACCAATAAAGGTCAAATCACAAATAAATATAAAACACATCATAAGCTAAACAATAAAAATTAAATAAATATTAAATCATCATTAAAATAAATAAACATTTTAAATATCAAATAATCAAATAACCAAAAAGGCAAGAATCCAATAAATAAAATTAAACATGAGATAACCAAATAATCAAATCGCTATTAATCAAAATAATTAAAATAAACATCATTAATTATTTAATCTCGCATCAATAATCAAATAGTCAATCTCAACATAAAAGGAATAATCGGCCAATACTAACATACTCACAACACAGAAGAAACCCAGCTTACTAACTATCATGATGACTTGCGCCAAGACACTGACGACTCACAGTGAACAACTTAGACCTAGAGTATGTGAGGGGAAATTGTGCCAACTATAAACCACATACCATTGGGATTTAAAGACATGCTCAGACCTGTGGAGCCAAGTGGAGTCGATGTCTAGTACCTGCAAATCCTACATCCACAAAGCAATGATATGACATATATATATATATATATATATAATAGACAAAGATTAGAGAATCGCAACGACACATCCCACTCGCAATGAGTGATGTGGAATTGTCTCTATCCTGAAGACAGTCATACAACAATCAAACACACCATAAGATCAACTCATCATAGATAATCATTAAATATGGTTAGTACATAAAAACATCATCAAGTGCATGATTAGTATAATTCACGATTACAGTAAGACATGTAAAATCCATCAACAATTATGCTCATCAAATCACATGATCAATATGATCTTTCGATAGTCAATCACATAATAAGCATATAGTGTCTAATAAATCACATGATCATTAATGATAGTATCAACATCCTATAAATCACACGATCATTAATGATAGTATCAACATCATATAAATCATCTGAAATAGTCTATGCCCAATAATTCCTATCATGCATGAATTAAAAGTCAACTCTAGTCAAAACAAGTCAAGTCAAGGGTGGACACTACATCCTCCCCTCCTTAGACTCGACTTACTCTTGGAAGTCATAAGATTTAGGATGACAACTAGCACACATAAATCAAAAACTTTCTTTTAACACAAACATATTATAATATTTTCTAACTCGAAGAAAGATAATGACAACTAAATTTCCTCCTTATGCTCCAATTATTCAAAATAAACTTGTTACACAAGAGGTAAATGAAGCACCAACTACTATTAATTATGATATGTACACTAAATTATTAAAATATTTACAAGGGAACTTTAGTTTAACCATGCTTGCAAATGCAAAACTGTAACTTTAGTCACTGAGTTAAGCATCAATAAGAAGAAATCACTATATTTCACATCAATATTCATAGTAACCCTCCTTCAACATCTAGTTGCATGCAAATAGAGAAAGAGAGAGATACATTTATACAATATCTTACACATATGCACTTATTATATTATTGAACAAATCATGTCATAAGCCTAAATGAGGGAAAATTTCCCCAAAATAAGCTTCCTCAAGTTAAATATGTTCTAGACATCACATGATAATCAAGCATATATAACCTATTTATTTTAAACAACAAATTTCATGGCATTCAAATATCCTAATTTCCACCATGCTTACTTTGCGCTATACTTTATACAAACATTAGCTGCAATCCTTATCCAATCAAATCATTGAAAGGGCATTCTTAATCCATTATGTGTACACAAAGATTTTGAAGGCAAGAAATCAACAACTGCTTTTTATTTAACTATTCCATAAATTTCAACTTCACAATTCCAAGGCACTTCTATCTACTATAAACTTTTAGAAACTTACCAATAAAATTCATCTTATTAACACTTCATTTACTCAGCTAATAACATTTTCTAATTGTTTTCTTAGTCTAGTGCACTTTTCCGTGATGTCCTCCCTCACACACACTATCAGCGGTCCAGAATGAACATGATAGAGACAACATTGGCTCAAGGTTTGGGCCCACAATACATCGACACTTAAAATGACCACCATAGACAACAAAAAAGGAGGTCAAAGGAAATATCCTTAAATCAATTCATTAAATTAAAAGAGAAGAAAAGTTGCCGGTGAGATCAATCAAGAAATTTAAGTGACAAGTGCCACCACAAGAGAAAAATAAAAAAAAGAAGAAATCAATGGTCATCCAAAAGTAAAGAAATCTAAAAAATACACATTAATCCTAATGACACATCACATAAATCATAAATTAACTCAAGGAAAAATAAACGATTCATCCAACTCACATCACAAGGTGACCAACATTAGTCACACTAAAGGGAGTAATCGCTACACCACATCCAAGGGTGAAATGCCTTGAATGTGTTAGAGAGTGCACACCATATTTAAGACTTCTATTTTATCCATATGTCCATATTACTTTCATTATTTTTTTAAAGCAATTCAAATTTTAAAAAATATAGGCAATTATCCTTTATGAAAGTTGACATAGGTAGGAAGAGATAAAGAAACTACGCACTCACACATGCACAAGGAATATACTCATACCATGACTAATGATCAAGATATCTTATCTCTACCAGAATTATACTTACCAAGTTATAACAGAAACAAAGGTTAGAGATTCAATTACTCACTTGATAGTAAACTACAACACGCATTATTTCCATTAATGCACAACTTATAGCCTATAGAAGATTAGAAATTCCTTCATAAGGTCTTTAATAAATTTATTCAATGATATATTTAAACAAGCAAAATAGGTCTCATTACAAAATCCAAAGTTTAATATCAATTTCTACTCTTACCAATAATAATCTTCTGACATACTTCTGGTTATCTAAGTTAAGAATATCTCAGTCCCACTTCCAGAACTTAGTTTTCTTTTCATCTAATACCATTTAAATTACAAGAACACACACATCATTCTATTTAAAATCACTTCCTATTATTACTTGATTACCACTTAAATTACAAGAACACACATATCATTCTATTTAAAATCACTTCCTATTATTACTTGATTACTATCATTCATAGACTATGTATTTTCAACATTTCAAGAAAAATTGGCATTTAGAATCCCAACACAATTTCATATAACTAATTATTATTTTAACTCATTAGAATTCTCTAAGGAATCACTTCTTAAAATTCAAATAAGGCAATGATATAGTAACCTTTCTTAATTTATCCATCTAGTTAAGAGAAATATTTATTCAATGCCACACAATTCCTACACAAAGCTAAAACTTTTATCTTGCCAAACCAAATAAAGACACAATGATATCATTTTGATTTCTACATATGCAATGCACAAATCCTTGCTTCAATAAACATATTTATCTCCTTTTAGTTTCATGATACATGTCCTAAGTAAATGATGGGATATTCTATTTAATCAATTCTTCCTTTAAAGAATAAGGATCATGAATGCAATACCTAAATTTCAGTCTCCAATGCAAATTAACTTCATCTAATCTTCCCTTTAACGTTTACGAGTCATATTCATAAATCATTATCCAATCCTTCTACTTAATATCAATAACCCCCAAGTATTTGAATCCTTTACCCCAAAGAGAGAAGAGGAAGGAAGGGATACTACCACACAAATCAATACACACAAATTTATGCAAACTCAGTTTGAATTTCCTAGTCATGCCAAATGCAGCTACCACTTTTAAATATATGCAATTTGAAATTCCTTAAAATCTCCTACCAATACACGTGCAACTAGCAATCCCAAATCCTTTGATAGTTATGATTCCCTCAAACAGTCTTTTATTACATACAAAATCACACATATACCAAAACAACCAATAGTTCTTTGGGGAAATCATTACATTACCAACTAACCTCCTTAGATTTCACATAAGAGATTAAATAAGGAAAAAGGCATTCCAACTACTTCTATTAAGCACCACATACAATTCCTTCGATTTTCACATCATTATCTATACTAAATTATTCCTAAATGTATAATACAAAAACTTCATCCTTCTATTCATAGGAAGATCAACATAATAGACTAATTTTATGATCATCGCATTAGTGAAGAGGATACGCACATTCTTTTCTCATTCTGCAACATAATTAATCATGTATAAGGAAAGCAACCCTAATCATTCAAGTAAGCACTAGAAATTTACAGAGCAAGTAAGAACATATAGATACTTCTCTTATTCTAGAGACATAAATATGGAATAAATACACACTTTACTTAAAGTTATGATTCCTAAAAGGAATTAGAGAGAAACACAAGGCATAGATATCTAAGATTCCAAAAATTCCAATAACACTTCTTCTAACACAAATCTCAAAGAGTAACATAATTCAAGGAACATCAAGGCACATTCACAAGACTAATAGAAATATCCTTAACTAGAGATCCCAGTGTTGCAACTTGGGCTCTGATACCAAATGTAATGCCCGCCAAAATACCCCAGAGAAATATAGCTAAAAACATGCTAATTTAATTTTTTTTTAAAACAATACAACACATAAAATCACTTAAGAAATGTAGTGAGCACACAACAACAATTAAGTGTTATGAACATAGAATAATTCACTCAAGTTATTCAAACAATTATGCAAGCGGAATACAATAAATCATTACTACTGCCTCCCTAGGGTATCTCAACAACATTACCTAATCTACCTACATAAGAAATAAGCATTTACTTTCTTCCAGTTCAATACCTCATAATCTTAATTATTATACACACATAGGTGCAACATAGAAATACCTAGCACTCATGATATGCAACCTTCTTAAACTTTCATTTAATATGAGATTCTATCTTTCAATGCACCACTATTTCCTTTTTCACTTAGATTCATTTTATACACCAAGTCCAAATGTTCCTATTACCATTAACCACCCTTTTACTATGAACATTTCCATACACATACCAAGAGTAATCCCTTACATTGAATTAACATTATTTCCATTTACAATTAACTTCTACATAGTCATTTATAATTCTATGCTCCTAGCATACTTATTACTCCATCATGATTCTAAAAGCACATAATACAATACTCACAAAGTCTCCTTAAACATTTAACCCATAGCTCGTTTAATACTCATAAAATCTCTTACACTATATCAATTAACCAACAATCATCTTATTACAATTCAGGTAACTACACAAATTCATCTCAACACAAACTATGATACAATATCCTAATTCCATAACCACTAATAGCATCCACCAAATGGAGACATAATCTTAAACCACAACACATGATACATTCTAATCCTTCCCTAAAAGACAAGAACTCATTTAATCGTCTTCCCATACACTTACTAGTAATTTCTATTTATAAGATTAGCAATTAATTCACTAAGGACATCCATACAATATTTTCATAAGGAACATTCAACTGCATCCCAAACATTATAAGATTTTCAATCCTACCATTAGATCACTAAATATGAAGTATGATGATATAATTTCAAATTCTTTAATCACAACTCATAAACATGTCCTAAGATATCTTCCAAAATTACTCAAACTCATACATCCTATCAAGACAAGATTTCTTCTACTTAAATCATTAGTTAAAGACATCATTTCAAATCTAATACCATTATCATAATATTTACTCGATTTACTTTTAACATGGCTCATCAAGAATACAAAATACATCATTTCATTTTAAACAACAATACTTATCCACATCTCATGCATCCATTTAATTTAATATAAATATGTTACAATACAACTCAAGGTTCATCATTATAATCACATACCATAAGCAAAAGCTATTACTATAACTAGAACAACATAATCATTTCTTATAAGCATGGCTTCTTTTACAACCGTTATAGAAGAATTTCATTACATAAATCACATCAGCATTTACATTCTTGATACAATTATTATCCATGAACAATCTAAAGAAGCATCTTCATCCATGCAAGAAGAATCCAAAGATAGGAACATCCCAATGGTTTAAAAGCACCAACCACCCAACTATGTGGAACCAAAGGAACCACCTCCCGTGCTAGGAGATGACACAAGGTCCCAACACACACTCTGCTTCTAGGCTAACACTCAAAACCAAAGAGACTAACGAACAAGGACTCTCAAGCAAGAACTCACATAGAGCCACAAGAATAAACTCCCAGAGGCATAAAACTCATTAGGACATAAATGCATCCAATAAGCATATTCATAAATCATAAAGGGGGAACACATGTAGGAGTGGAGTGTCATCACATGACATCCTCATAACATAATAACACAAGGCACTAGCCTGATGGTCATGTAGAGCCATCTCAACCTATGAGAGACCAAGAGAGATTAGCTTACCATCTTCATGACATTCTCATGCTTATCGTAAAACATCCTCCCTAGGATATAAGTCATGAGGCTCAAAACTATTCATTATCTTGTTTAAGTGAGTTATAATTTTCCCATCCCAATTAATTCATTATCAATGTTATCACTTGTTTACAAATCATGAAAAACTCCAATGTGCCCTGGTGGTCTAGACTTCATGCATCCTTACAAGGAACCTCATGCCAATGTATCTATCATGACCCTGGTCATCACAAGGAAGCCCACTCCTCCTAACATGGCCCAACAACACATCACAAGAGGCTCTACCAACATAAATACATTAAAATAATACTCAATGCAACCAATAACTTCCACACATACTCTCACAATATATGCAAGGCTACAACAACATCAATATAACAAAATGAGCCTCTTGGCTAGCAATCAACAAAGGCATATCAAGCCATTAAATTTGCTCTCATTAATGAAAGTAAAACCATAGCAAGGCCAACTCACTTGCTGCCCCGAACAACAACATTTCCAACTCACCAACCATAGCACATGAATGTGGATGAAAGCACAATTATTTCCACAATAACATAGGAAGGTGAATATGCTTGAAACCAACAAAATATATCAAATAAAATCAGATATAAAACTAGAAAAATCACGAACACCCTGAACAATGCCTCTGGTACAAGAATTAATCCGGAAAGTACCACACAATTAAGCAATTAGCAAGTTAACCTACAGGACAGAAAACTACAGGAAAACCCAGTCCAAGCCTTTAAACCAATTTAAATCCAACCACCAGAAATGTCCATATTAATCTTAGAAATTCATTCACCAAATATGCCAACCCCCGTGAATGCACAGGAAGGCCTATTTATAAAAAAAATAAAAAAATAAAAAAAAACAAAACCAAACAAAACCATCTTCCAATAAAAATATTCCAAAAACATTATATTCCATACCCACCTTCCCAAAGTTCAAGAAAATAAATTATATTTTCTACCTACCATAAACTTCAAGCCAATCAAATCCAAGGGTAAGTAAAATAAATTAAACCATTAACCTAGGGTGAAAATGACTTTTAAATAAAAGAATATAAATTAGTCCCTTTTAAATTACTTAATGGGTAAAATAATATTACCCAATAAATAAAATTCACATCAACATTAAATAAATAATAAGCATTTGAAGGCCAATATTAAATCAAAACTCCATGCACGACACAGACTCAAAAAGACACAGAAGGCTTTCAGCAAACCTAGAAATACAAATATTTCCTACAAACTATAGAATAAAACCTTACAACAAATTTATGCCTTCATATATTTCCTTCCTCACTGTACAAATTTTAGATTCATTTCCCTAAGCTCACACATTCAATCTGGAGACACGGAGCATACAAGAAAACTATAAAATAAAATATAAAAAGGTAGAATACATCTCCAACCTGCAACCCGTGTTATGGAAGAAGTTGAAGAAGAGATTCCACCAGCCAAACCAAATCCAACCCAAGCTCCAGCCAAAATCCAAGAGAAGAGAAAAACCAAAACCAAGAAGAAAACTTGCTGGAGAAAATTTTCCACAAAGGAACCAACCCACGAAAAAATCACGGAAAAGAAAATAAAAAGACAAACATTAACCAAAAACCCTAGCCTCAATCTCAACCAATCAAAATATTCCAATCTATAATATATTTTACCAACCCCACCATATAATATAATTTTACCTCTCTTTTTAAATTCAACCAATAAGAGAAGAGGGTAGGTAAGGTAAATATAAATCATGTTTTTTTACAATTTGGTGGGAATGTTTTGTCATCTTATTATTTATACAACCCACTTAATATAAAAGTCAACTAATAAATAAAACATGAGCCACAATTAAATAAATCAAATGAGGAAATTAAATTAAATAAACCAAAGTCTCATAAATGAATTAATGAACAAGATAAACATTAAAAGCCAAATAAATATTAAACCATAGGCGATTAAATAAATAAATAAATACCAATAAAGGTCAAATCACAAATGAATATAAAACACGTCATAAGCTAAACAATAAAAATCAAATAAATGTTAAATCATCATTAAAATAAATAAACATTTTAAATATCAAATAATCAAATAACCAAAAAGGCAAGAATCCAATAAATTAAATTAAACATTATATAACCAAATAATCAAATCGCTATTAATCAAAATAATTAAAATAAACATCATTAATTATTTAATCTCGCATCAATAATCAAATAGTCAATCTCAACATAAAAGGAATAATCGGCCAATACTAACATACTCACAACACAGAAGAAACCTAGCTTACTAACTATCATGACGACTTGCGCCAAGACAATGACGACTCACAGTGAACAACTTAGACCTAGAGTATGTGAGGGGAAATTGTGCCAACTCCGAACCACATACCATTGGTATTTAAAAACATGCTCAAACCTATGGAGCCAAGTGGAGGCGATGTCTAGTATCTGCAAATCTTGCATCCACAAAGCAATGATACGATATATATATATATATATATATATATATATATATATATATATATAGATTATAACAGACAAGGGTTAGAGAATCGCAATGACACATCCTGCTCGCAATGAGTGATGTGGAATTGTCTCTATCCCGAAGACAATCATACAACAATCAAACACACCATAAGATCAACTCATCATAGATAATCATTAAATATGGTGAGTACATAAAAACATCATCAAGTGCATGATTAGTATAATTCACGATTATAGTAAGGCATGTAAAATCCATCAACAATTATGTTCATCAAATCACATGATCAATATGATCTTTCGATAGTCAATCACATAATAAGCATATAGTGTCTAATAATTCACACAATCATTAATGATAGTATCAACATCATATAAATCATTTGAAATAGTCTATGCCCAATAATTCCTATCATGCATGAATTAAAAGTCAACTCTAGTCAAAACAAGTCAAGTCAAGGGTGGACACTGCAAAGAACACTAAGAGGGGGTTGAATCACTATTCCACTTGTATAATAGGATTTTATGCCTTTAAACCATACACATATAAATTGGTAAACAAATAAACATATAACTTGAAGCAAATAAACCATCCACATAAATGAACACCATAACACACAAAATTTATATGTGGAAAACCTCGAAGAGAAAATACCACGATGGGATTTGTGACCAACAATATCAGTTCACTGGTCATATGAAAGGATATTAAATATAATGGGGGCCTGCACTTGCAAGAAGGCACACTGCCTAGAGCACACTGCTCATCACTAAAGAGCCTTACTAACTACAAGCTTCTGCTGAAGTAAAAAAATGAAAATGAACTCACAAAATGCATCTACTATTCCAAATGGAGTTCCAATTATAGCTCTTCTCTATACCGGTTCATAAACCCTTAACACTACTACTGGTATCTTCTCTCCTCCAAGAATGTTTTCCAAAACTATCTATAGATCATTGCATGATATAAAATTCACATACAAATTATCTATATACATATACTTTGCATCATACAATTCTACTATAATCTCCTATGTCTCATCCTATCTCGCATACTCTTCTTCAAAATGACCTAGCAGACTAGCCTATATACCCATTACAAACAATATGCCTTATATCGGCCTACAATGCATTACAAAATATATTCAATGTTGGCCTTGATAACAATTACAAAATTATTTACTAAATAAGTCTTCCTTGATGTCGGATTCCTGAAGTGATTGATGCTAGTGTCGGTGATGGTGACAGTGATGGTGTCGGTGTAGCCTTGAAGGCTCTAAAGCTGGTGTATGCCGATAAATGCCTCCTGATGCCAATAAATGATTCCAATCAATTCTTGTTTCCATATAGAATCTTGTTACCATCAATGACAATAAAATCAATCCAATGAGTGGCAATTTCCAACAATCTCGCCCTTTGGCATTGATGGCAACACTCATGTGAAAAAAATGGATTCCCTGCCAGTATTCTTCCCCAAAGCAATACACTCCTGATATTCTGATATCCTTCCCATGTGATCATGTTTGATTTTTCTGATATTTTTCACATAATACATACTCCCCCTTTGGCATCAATGCCAAAGATCGATGAAAAGATTGAAAGAATTAAAAACAAAAGAATAAATGAATACTGTCAATTTCACTAGAGTTTGACTAACTTCAAAATTTCTGGGTAAGCCTTATCCAACAATTGAAGATATGTATCCCAACTGGTTTTGAAGGTTTCAGAAATGGATACTAGTCCACTTAGTAAGTGTGCCAGTGTTTCCTTCTCTTTGAATTCTGTTGGTGTGGGTTTAGCAATCATGTCCATGCACTCTCTCTTATGAACACCCAATGAGTCTAATCTGGGACTTACCAATCCTCTAAGACTTCTTTCTCTACGCATAATTTAATCTCTCTCCTTCTCCAAAGAAAAAAATTGGTTCTCCAAGGACAAAATTTGTCCATCAGCAGATGTGGTCAGTGCGGTTAATCCATCAAAAAAATTAGCAATGTTAGCTATCTTATCATACAATTCTTTCAATTTTCTATCTACATTAGCTATAAGAATTTCTATGTTACAACACACTCTATAGATATTTGTGCATTGTTTTAAACAAACCTCAATAAGAATGACTTTGGCCTCAATTTTATTTTTCTTTGATTCTATGATTTGATCAAAATCTTCTCTTTTTGTTGTGGTGAACCTTTCTAAAGCCTACCTATCTGCAATCTACCTCAATGATTGAAAATTGTTAGAAATATGTTATGTTAGAGTCTTAAGCTTGCCGAAAGGGCTTGCTCCATCTTCAATCTTACAATTAGGTGTCAATCTATGAAATACTGAAACTAACTGATCAATTATTCCCTTGTCTACAGTACCTTCCTTTAGTAATATCTAAGTAGCCATCATCATCAATTCAGTTGGACTTAACTCAGTGAAGGATTTCTTCTCAAACTGAGAAGTGTCAATTGCCAAAACCTTTGCTAGAGAATTAGTATGAACTATTGATATAGACTTAGTTTCCTTTACCTTATCCTCTACAACCTCTTTTGCATCAGTGGCTTTGCCACTTGGTGCAGTGTCAATTACTGCTAGTGGATTATTATCCACAATATTTTTTGTAACCTGTACATTTCCTTTCTCAAAAATAGTTTTAGCTGGTATGGACTATACACTCTCTTTTTCTGGTTGTGTCTGTATATCTATAGTTATTGCTGGTTGAATCAAAATTGAAGTTGAACTACCCAAAATACCTTTCCCTTTTGATTTGTCAGGAATGGTGGAGGATGTATCTTTAACAAATTCTTCCTCAGATGTAAGAACATCTAGATTTTTTTGAAAGAATTTTGTCCAACCCTTGCTGGTCTCATTTATCACCTCATTTACTCTGCCTATCATAAGGCTTATCTGCCAGGGTTTACTACTGAAAACTATTCTATTTGCAACATCTATGCATCTTTTCATTTTCTCATTGCTTATAGAACCACACATTTCCAAAAGTGCTACTTCCTTAATCTCCATATCCCTATTGACAGCATCAAGTCTTCTAGCATCAAGTTTATTATACAAAGATAGAGTTATCTCCTTCAAAATTTATACCAAGGCTTTCTTATAAATGTCTATATGTAACAAAATAGCCTCTTCTATTTTATTTTGCTCTTTTTCTTCTAAATCTTCATAATACTTAGATACATTTTTCAAAATTACATCTTTTGTAATTTCATCAATTAGCTCAACACAAGTCATTTTAGTCTTACCGGTTTCAGTATCATCACTCTTCTTATTTTTTCTTGGGGTTGCCGAAGTAGATGTGACTAGTTTCCTTGTTTGTGTAGGATTCCTTGCCGGAGGTGGAGGTGCAGTAGGTTTTGTTACCTTTCTAACAAGTCTCCTCCTAGGCTCTGCCTTCTTGTGCTCTACTAATGGTGGGTTCACTTTCTTCCTTTGTACCCTTCTGAAAGCTAGAGGTTCATTGTCCTTAGGGTCAGAATCATAAGTAATGGTGGAAATGTAAGCTTCAAGCTGTTGGTATTTTGGTATGGTTTTGTCATTGATGTCAACACCTATTAACAATTATCAACTCTGACACTTTGGAGAATCAACAACATTCACCGGCAAACAAATGACTTATGAACAGTCACCGGTATCTGGTACACCGATAGGATATAATGATCATCGGTACTTGGATTGGAATGGAATGGAAATCACATGGTTATGTAGAAGACATCGTTTGGACACTTTATCTTGAATGTTTGTTAATTGGCATATTCATATTTGCATATTAGTTGTTACCGACAAATAGGTCTAGGATATACATCGGCAGGTTTATCTTTTCCAGATCAGAATGACACGCTATGGAGATGACTTATTATTGTTGTAAATGCATTAAGCTGACATGTTGAATTAGTTATTGCATCAGATATTGTATTGTTTGTAAAATGATTTTATTGTAATATCTTGTAGAGTTGACCTACTAAAATTGGTCTTAGGTTATGATATAAATGTAAGATCTTATTTGTAAGATCAAGTGAGGAATACGAAAAAGGATTGTGTAAAGGTATATGCGAAAATAAGAAGACCTATACACACAGACATCATTTGAAGATTGAAGAAGGGTTTTTGTAAAGACATCAGAACTATACTAGTATTGAATGCAACATAGAAAGATGCTAACTTAAGTAGTACATTTTTATTGGATTTAACCATCCAATTATAGTCAGTGTGACTCTCATTTGTGATTGAGCAGTGAGCTCTAGGTGCTTGGCCTTTCTGCATGGGCAGACCCCATTTGTATACACTTACTATCTACAGTAGTATCATCTGATTGTGGGTAAGGTTTCCCACCATGGTTTTTCCCCTTATAGGGTTTCCACTTACAAATATTGGTGTTATGTGTTGTGGATGACTTTGTCTTTTTTGTTTCATGCATTAATCCTTACCGGTATTGCAATTAACTGTTAAAACTATCTATCGACATATTAGACTGGTTTACCGGCATCAAGCATTAAGCTGGTTAAGTTGTTTTTGGTTTGAATTTATTAGACAACTGATTCACCCCCCCTCTCAGTTGTCTTAAGGACTTAACAATTGGTATCAAAGCTTAGTCCTCTTTTTGCAGAAGTTTAACAACTTGAGGAGATCCAATGTCTACTAACTATTTTAGGAAGGACAGTCCTAAACTTGATGGAACCAACTATGGCATATGGAAGATCAGAATGGTGACACATCTAAATTGTATTGGAAAGGACATCTGGGAAGTTACAAAGAATGGCTATACTACTCCCACTCTTGATCAGCCCAATCCACCTAACCTAACTAAAGATGAGGAAAACGATTGCAAAGCAAGAGAAGCACTTTTGAGTGCATTATCAGATCAATAAATCATGAGATTATTAGATAGGTCTACTGCTAAAGCTATTTGGGATCATTTGGAAACACTAAATGAAGGAGATTCCATAGTCAAGATTGCAAAACTTGAAAGCTTCCAGGTCAAGTATGAACATTTGAAAATGGAAGAAGATGAAAGGATTTCTCCTTTTATGGAAAGAGTTAATGAAATTGTTTTAGGTATTAAATGTTGTGGAGGAACTTTAAGTGAAGATGAAATTGTTTCAAAAGTTTTAAGAGGATTGCCACCAGCATGTAAAATTAAAGTCACTGCTATAAATGAGTTAAGAAAAATGCCTAATACATCAGTAACTAGAGATACATTTATTGGAAAACTTTCAGCTTTTGAAATTGAAGAATTTGGTCCTGTTGCTACTATAAAGATAGATTTAGCTTTTAAAGCATCAACATCATCTGCATCATCATTTGACAAATCTGATTAGAAAGCCTTTTATGCAAGAGAACTTGAAGAAAGAAGAAATGAAGAACTTGAAGCACTATTTGTAAGGAAAATGCCAAAAGGTCCAGTTGGAAGTAAGTATGCAGGTAAAACACCCTTTAAATGTTTTAACTATAATAAGATTGGTAATATGGCTTCAAGGTGCCCTGATAGACATGCTAGACTAAGAGAAAAAGCTAGAAGAACATACAAGCCTAACCCTAAATATCAGAGATACAAATTTAAGAAGAATAAAGACAAATCTTGTTACATTGTTGATGAAGGAGTGACTGATGATTTTGATGAGGATCTGGAAGACAATGGATGAGTTTTTATTTCTATAACAATAGATCAACTGACACCTACTGCTCAACTGGTAGAACAAGCCTTGGCATCTAAAGTTGAAGTAAAGGATGAGTGGATCATTGTTTTAGGATGCTCACATCATATGACTGGTATTAAGAGTAAATTCCTAACTTTTCAAGAGTATAATGGAGGTCTTGTAAGATTTGGAGATGATAAAGCTTGTTTGATCAAAGGTAAGGGTACAATATCTCTTGATGGTAAGAATAATACTGACAATGTCTACTATGTTGAAGGTTTAAAGCATAATCTTTTGAGTGTTGGACAATTGGTTGAGAAAGGATTTCAGTTACAATTCAAAAATGGAAAATTCAAAGTCATGAATAGAACTGGTTCGGAAATTGCAACCGGTAATCAAACTAGAGGTAATATCTTTCAATTGAATAACAGTGAAAAGACATGCTTGATTACACATATTGATGAAAGTTGGCTATGGTATAAGAGACTCTGTCATGCAAATTTTGATTGTATGGTGAAAATTAGTACTACTAAGTGTAGCGTCCTAAAATTGTGACACTTGCAATTTCGACTGCATTTGGGTCTTCACGATGGCGACGCAACACGGAACCTAAATGGAGACCCCGAAACTTGTTCATGACATCAAAAACTGCATTTTTTAGCACCCTGGCCTGATCCTCCTTGCACCCTGCTGTCCCTGGAGGTGGGACCAGGGCGCCCAGCGCCCTAGTGCCTGGCCCTATTTTTGGGCCCGGTCTCTTTTGGGTCTCGGGTCTTTATGTTTGCAAATTGGAAAATAACCTTTCTTGGTCGGCCTAAGGTCAGAAAAATCAGTCTATCAACCCTAATTGACAAGTATATAAACTACATTTCCTCTCCCATTTTGGGGGGAGGGAAAAAAGGCAGAAGCGATATTCAAGCATTCAAACATTCAAGCATTCAAGCATTCCTTCAAGCAATTGATCATTCCAAGTCTCCATTCAAGGCTAAGTGTTGCATTCAAGACAAGGATTCAACCATTGAAGAGGAGATCACATACAACATACAACATACAGCAACATTTACACTTTCGCATGTAAGAATACAAACATTCTTACAACAAGGTACTAGTACTTGTTTTACATTACAATCATTTATATTTACAACATTTCTCATTTCTTGGTTAATTCCAAAACTGGGGTTTGACCTAAGGGCAAACCCCTAATCCCAAACCCCCCAATTGTCTTCACTTTTCTATGTGTAGGTTGCAGGAATGCGGCTGTAATTGAAGATCTGGAATACTTGTGCAGAGACGAACAAATCCCCCTTCGTTTCGCGGATTTTTTGGAGGACCGTGTGCACGCCGGGCGCCATCGTCCCGTCAACTTTCACTCAAATTTGCAAGACAGAGCCGTCTCGACATTTTACTACTAATTCCAGGTCTGCAGCTTCATCCTATATTCCTATCTCTGTTTATAAGCGAATCTTTCTCACTTTTCATGTATTCCTAGCTTAATCATTCTATCTACATTCTTTACAAAAGAGGGTAGCCTTGCTGTCTTAACCCTTGAAACTCATTTAGAATCCAATCTTGCATTGTGTGGGATTGGATCTTGTGGGTTTCAACCCCTCTTTTGAATGTAAAGTCTCCCCTAAGTGAAAACCGTCAACCCTAGTGTGAGGCCTTACCTCGACTCAGTCTGACATTTAGTGGATTTTATATTTTAGACTATTATGGATATTTTATTTTGATGCATTTTGAGACTTAGAACTTATATGATTTCAGGATTTGGATAACATTGCTATGATTTGATGATTTACTTACATGCTTTATGAGATAGAACACTACATGATTATTAGATAGAATGATATTGGAATGATAGATGTCGTTATTGAATTTGCAAGACTTTACTCTGAATATAGAACTATGATGTATGTTTAGTTTATGTGAATTGGGATGAAAATTGCTTATGTGAAATTGTTTGATAAAAGATGTATTCAATCTGTGCAGATGAAAATTGTATGCAAGTAATGATGTGTATTGTTATATTATTGAATTATATTATATATGGATATTTGGAAGTACTAATGTGTAAATTGAGATGCGTAGGAAATTTACCATGTGACCATGGAAAATTATGGAGAATCAAACCTAGACTTATGTATGTTCGTAAGCCAGGGTTTGTCTATTTGGAGAGACAACACCCTGTTTGTGTTGTATTTTATTCGTATCAGTATATGCTGCATGAGTGTTAAGTGTTAATTAAATTTAATGTGTAAAAACCACGAGAGACAATCTCATGTTTTATTTTTGTAAAAGTGTTTTATTAGTGTCACTTGACACATGTGTGGATTTAAATTTAAATGTTTTATTTTGTCTCTTGGTGGGAAAGTGTTTAATTTTAGTTTTCTTAAATAAATTAATGTGTTGTCATAAATACTTTGGGAATATAATATTTGGAGTGGTCAACTTATGTTTGACCCGAAAATAAACTTCAGAGGGGTTTAAAATGGGTTAAATGAACACCTAGGGGTAGTTTAATAGGGTTTCCTAAAGCCCATAAGGTATATCTAGGGGTTAGGGGTAATTTTAGGCAAGTTTCTACTTTATAATGATCTTTTTAACGCTTTAAAAATTGTCTTTTTTGAGTTGAGCGAAAATTGAAAATTGAAGTTAAATCTAATCAAGATTTTTCCTTTTGGAATGAGAGTCTTTTTGCATTTTTGCTTTCTTTCTTCTTTTTGGTTTTTTTTTTTAGAATCCTGTGAGAACTCAGAGAGTAAGCTTCTTAAGGAAGATTTTTGGGAATAGCAGGGTAATCACCCACTCTCCATTTTTGGAGACAGAAGAAAATTTGTAAAGAAAATAAGGTTATGGAATAGAGAAAATTGAATAAGGGTAGAAAGAAAAAGATTTGTGGATTGGGCAGCTCTTCATCAAATACCATAATAACCTTTGGGCAGATTAAGGTTGGTTTCAATTATTGTTTTAAATGTCTTCTTCTTGTTTATGTCTGGAAGTTGTTTGTATATGAAATCTGTGTTCTTGGAAGTTTATGTTTGAAAATCTCTTGGTATTTTTGCTTATGAAATGTTGTGTTTTGGGAGTTTTCTCAAGATCTCTTACTCTTGGGAGAGAAGAGGATCTTGAGGGTGGTAGCAGTGACAGCCCTCGAGTGAGAGACTCTCTTTTGAGAGCGATCACAAGGGATCTTTATGTGACCCTTGCTGCATGGCCTGTTTGTGCAATGGGGGTCATAAGGAGGGATATAAGGCTAGAATGCCTTTGGGGGGCATAAGGATTAAGGGGTTGAGATTCTGGATATTTTTATTGTGCCATGAGGTGGCTTCTTATTTATTTCATACTTGCAGTTCTCCTCAGGGTATTTGGTCCACTACCACCCTTTGAAAATGATCATCACCAAAGTGTGGTGCTGTGAAAGCCAGGTTGGGAATGTGTCTGGAATATCTGTATGCATTGCTTTCTATGTGTTTGCCTGTTTGTTACCCGTCTAGGAATTGGTTCTCCGAGCTCGAGGGTGGCTACCAGTTAGCCTAGGCTGGGAGGTGAGCACTCCGTGGTCATATTTGTGTTTTCTATTATGCAGGAAATTCAGAGGAAAGAGAATAGGAACCATGAAAGAGATACAGAAGATTGTTATTGAAGATACTTGAATTCAGTTGCAGATGTTTGTTTAAAGTTGTTATAGAAATATGCCTCATTCATAGAAAAGAGAAGCAAGTTGTAATTTGTGAAAGTAGACTTGAAGTTTTATTGTTGTGACTATTCAGAGAAAACATTCTGTAAATTAGTAGAATATCTTAGAGATGTTTTAAAAAAGAAAAGCTTGTTATTTCTACTTCTGGTTTATTTGAAAAAGAAAAGTTAATTTGTGTTGCATGCAAAAAGCTTCTTGTATTATGGAAAGAAATAAAAGAATTGTTTTCATTTAGATTTTACCTATATTTTTACTTGAGGCAAAATAGAAGTTTATTTATGCTGAAAGATTTTAAGTATTTAAAATGGAAAAGTTGTTTTATGTGAATATTTTATTAGAAGAAAAAAATCAATGAATTTCTTTATTCCAGAAAAAGTATAATGTATCTTTGAATAGTATTCTAAATTGTATTTTAGTTAGCATTGATTT
This sequence comes from Cryptomeria japonica, assembly GCF_030272615.1. NCBI lineage: Eukaryota > Viridiplantae > Streptophyta > Pinopsida > Cupressales > Cupressaceae > Cryptomeria > Cryptomeria japonica. The sequence goes on from NC_081414.1 coordinate 881,713,899, forward strand.
AAAAGCTTATTAATTTTAAATATATATATATATATGTATATATCTGACTTAACTTAATGCTTTTCCCTTTATTATATTAGTTTAAAATTTTGCATGTAAATTCTCTTTAAAAAAAATATATATATAAATTTATATTGAAAAAAAAATTCATCTTTTTAAGTATGATTATAAAAGTTATGTGAATATAAATATATATATATATATATATAAATATATATATATATATATATAAATATATATATATATATATAAATATATATATATATATATAAATATATATATATATATAAATATATATATATATATTTATATATTATATTTTTAAAAAAAAAAAATTTTTAAAAATATGTTTTGGGTCCTCGCGGACTCCACTGTATGTACGCACAGTGGACGACCGCGCGGCGCCCACTGTGTGCACACACAGTGGAGCCGCTTTCGGCTCCCACTGTGTGGGCACACAATGGACGGCCACGGCCGCCACTGTGTGGCCACACAGTGGGGAGCCGCTAGCGGCGCCCACTGTGTGGGCACACAGTGGTGCCGCGGCGCCCATTGTGCACTCACACAGTGGCGCGCAGCCAACCCGCCTCCCTTTCCTCCGCTGCCTGCAACAAAATAAAATGCGGCCAACTTTGGGGTCTTCGACCCAGTAAGAATTTTGGACTGTTAAAAAAAATATGGGTTAAACCCTAGCCCGAATGGGGCTAGGGCAAATTAGTTTTAAAAATAAAAATAAATATGTTATTTAGTTTAGATAATATATATATAAGAAATTAGAACCCTAATTAGGGTTGGGGAAAAATATGAAATAATATTTAGGAAGTTATAATGGTTTTTGAATTTAGAATTAAAATATTTGTCGTTTATGCAAAATATAAATATATATATATGTATCCATATATATATATGGGTATATATATAAGTATATATATGAATTTTGATCATAATTTTTGGATAAGTATTTAATTATAAATATATATATGTATATGCAAATACACACATATATATATATATATATATATATATATTTATATAATCCCGATTATAATTTGGAATAATTAATAAAGAGAAATTTATAAAATGGTTGTTTAAGCTATATAGTCATATTGAAGATTAAATTAATTTTTCTCTCCCATATCTTTTAGCTTGATTGATTTAATAAACCTAAAGACTAGGTAACTCTTGAAGATAGAATTAAACCAGTTAGTCTCAGGCAATTAAAATTTAACAATTTATCGATGCTTAGTTCGCTTCAGAATTAGCTCGAATTTAATAGTGGAAATTTCACTAACGTTTGTCGCAAGAGTGAAATTGTTAATTAATTTAGTATGTTTTAAAAAAAAAATTTGTTCCGTTTTTGCCCTAAATTTTGGGCATGACATTTTGGTATCAGAGCAAGGTTTCCACACTAGGAGCCTTACTTACGTTTCGCCTTAGAATATTTTAAATTATTTTGTTAAATGGGATTTTGAGTTTTAATTGAATTTAGTTATAAAAGAAAGCAATTAATTGTTTTGTCTTATTTTCCTCTTAGGATGCCTTCGTTGATGCGACAAGCTTGCAAGTGCGGACAGGGTCCTAGACGTGTGTGCATAGCACGCGATGAGGTAGAGAGGGAGGTGTCGGTTCTAGAGGAGAACCCAGGAGCACCTCCCGAACAGCCAAATGAGCCTAACCGTGACATTTTAGCAGCCATTCAGAATCTTATTGGCATTGTTCAGGAAAGGATTCTAGCAGAGAACCCTCAGGTTAAGAGTCATGACTCTGGGAGTCATAGATCTGTTGATAGAGAACAAAGCAGGAGCCCAGCTCCGATTCCTTTAGAGAGTCAGGGTGGTAATGAGCCAGAGTTAGTGCATATGCCAGGACCACCTCCTGCGGTGGAACCAGTTTATTTTGAGAGAGGACGTCGAGATCCAGGGGATCTCATCAAGGAGGTCATGCGCCTCCAACCACCATCCTTCGGAGGTTCTACAGATGGAGTAGAGGCCGAGGCATGGCTTCTAAGTCTTGAGAGGTGCTTTGCGTTGCGTTCTTATGAGAGCAACTTGAAAGCACGTGTTGCAGTTCATCTTCTGAGAGGGACAGCCTCCACTTGGTGGAGACAGGAAGAGTACAAATGTGGATTAGTTCCTGATACACTCACTTGGGAGATATTCATAGAGAGGTTTCGTGAGAGGTATCTATCAGAGCATTTCAGGCAACGTCGTATAGACGAATTTCATGATCTCCAACAAAAAGGCTTGTCAGTAACCCAGTATGAGAGTAAATTCTTTGAGTTGTTGCCTTATGTAGATTATCTAAAGGATGAGAAACTTCTTGTAAACCACTTCATCGGGGGATTGAATGCCAGTATAGCCGGGCCTGTTAGGATGTCCGCCCCAGAAAGCCTTCGGGTTGCTGTGGAGAAGGCACTGATTGTCGAGAAAATTCAGGTTAGACCACAGGACAATAGGGATCGGTATCAGAACTGAAATCCCGCACCTTAGACTTATGGATTCCAGAAACCACATTGGAAAGGGAACAACCGAAATTCTCAGGGGTTCTCCAAACCCCCTCCTCCACAACAGACACCACAGAATCAGAAACAGAAGCCTCCACAGTATCAGCAGGGCTCCAAGCCCAAGTAGTGGCAGACTCAGGGATAGAAACGTGATCAGAGAGCACAGGGGCAGTACACACAACCGGCGGGGACTCAGCAGTCCTCTAGGGGTGGGTACAACGGATCCAGTAGGACAGGAGGTCAGGCTTTTTCTAGGCCTCAGGGTGCCCAGTTCCAGGCACGGGGTGCTTGCTTTACATGTGGAGCCATGGGGCATTTGGTGAGGGATTGCCCTTAGGGACAGGTAGCAGGGAGTCAGCGGATGGCTGCTTCAGAGCCGACAGTTGGTGATATGCGTAGATCCCATAGAGTATTCACAGCGGTTGACAACCACCAGGCTGATCATCAGGCCACGGTTATCGAATCTTCAGGTATAATCAGAGGTAACAATGTATCTATTTTGTTTGATTCAGGAGCTACTGACTCCTTTATATCTCCATCGGTTGTGGAGCGTTGCGGGCTAGTGGCAACTAGGCAGGGTGTCAGTTGGGAAGTGGAATTAGCTTCAGGGGCTAGAGTGTCAGTGGAATCAGAGGTTAGGGCATGTCAGCTGCAGATTGGCAAGATCACCACTTTAGTAGACCTTAGAGTGACTCCACTTGGATCTTATGGAATCGTACTTGGCATGGATTGGCTTTATGCTCACAGAGCCAAGATGGATTGCCGCCTGAAAAGGATCGAGTGTGAGGATGATCATGGTTCACCCATAGTTATCACCAGGATTCAGAGGCCCGTGTCTCTTCATATGATCTGCGCAATGCAGCTTAAGCGGAGCATGCGGAAGGGATGTCAGCTTTTTGCTATCACTATCAGTGACAGAGAGGAAGAGGAGGAAAAAGAAACATCACTCGATGACCATCCTATCCTTAAGGGATATTCAGATGTATTTCCTTCAGAGTTACCAGGAATGCCTCCCCGCAGAGAGATTGATTTTCATATAGACCTAGTACCAGGAGCTGAGCCAGTTTCCAGAGCACCTTATAGAATGACCACAAATGAGCTTAATGAACTTAAAATTCAGCCTGAGGAACTTCTTGAGAAGGGTCATATCCGTCCTAGCATATCCCCATGGGGTGCACCAGTCATCTTCGTTAAGAAGAAGAATGGATCTCTACGATTGTGTATGGATTATCGGCAGCTAAATAAAGTAACCATCAAGAACCGATATCCTTTGCCCATAATTGATGATTTATTTGATCAGCTTCAGGGTGCCAAAGTCTTTTCCAAAATAGATCTGAAGTCAGGATACCATCAGTTGAGAATAGTGGAAAGTGATATCCACAAGACTGCATTTCGCACTAGATATGGTCACTATGAGTTTACCGTAGTCCCCTTTGGACTTACGAATGCCCCAGTAGTTTTTATGAGCCTCAAGAATGGGGTGTTCCATACCTTTCTGGACCATTTTTTTATTGTGTTCCTCGATGATATTCTGATATATTCTCGGAATGAGAAGGAGCATGAGGAGCATCTGAAACAGGTATTGCAGTGTTTGCGGGATAACCAGTTGTTTGGCAGCCTATCAAAGTGTGCTTTCTTTCGATCTGAGGTCAAGTACCTTGGACATGTTATTTTCGGTGATGGGATCTCAGTTGACCCATCAAAGATTAGGGCTATTATGGATTGGCCAGCGCCTACCAGTGTGACAGAGGTTAGGAGTTTCATGGGTTTAGTAGGTTATTACCGACGTTTTGTCGAGGGTTTCTCCAGAGTCGCACACCCTATTACCTCTCTTCAATGTAAAGGGAAGAAATTTGAGTGGACAGAGAAGTGCGAGAAGGCCTTTCAGGAACTCAAGAAGGCACTTACTAGCACTCCTATCCTTGTTGTACCAGATCCTTCAGCTGACTTCATGGTCTGTACAGATGCTTCCCTAGAGGGTTTAGGGGCAGTTCTTATGCAGGGTGGTAGGGCCATAGCTTTCGAGTCTAGGAAACTTAAGACTCATGAACTTAATTATCCCACTCACGACCTTGAGCTCGCAGCAGTAGTGCATGCACTTGTGAGGTGGAGACACTTCCTTTTAGGACATCACTTCGAGTTGCATTCAGATCATCAGAGTCTTCAGTACATCTTCACTCAGCCGAACCTTAATGCACGTCAGAGGAGATGGATGGAGTTCTTGTGCGAATATGATTTTGACGTTCACTACATCAAGGGAAAGGAAAATGTAGTTGCAGATGCCTTGAGTAGGAGATGTCATGAGGTTTTCACCATATCCATGGGCACAGACTTGAGGGATTGTATACTTCGGCACTTGTCAGAGGATGGATGGTATGTAGAGGTTTGTTAGGTATTACGTTCTCAGGTTACTCTAGAAGGGAAATATGTGGATTATTATTTGGAGTCCGATGGACTGTTACACCACAGAGGGCGCATTTATGTACCTTCCTCCAGAGGGTTGCGAGATTTCATTATCACGGAAGCTCATAGAGCTCCTTATGCAGCGCATCCCGAGGTTAAGAAGTTGCATGCAGACTTGAGGTAGTTGTATCATTGGCCGGGAATGCGGCAGCTCATTGCTGAGATAGTAGCTCGGTGTCTCGAGTGTCAGAGGGTAAAGGCGGAGCACCGCCATCCAGGTGGGTTGCTTCAGTCTCATGCTATACCAGAGTGGAAGTGGGATACTATATCCATGGATTTCATCATTGGTCTCCCTATGTCTTCTCGTCGCCACGATGCTATCTTGGTGACAGTTGACAAGTTGACCAAAGTAGCTCACTTTTCACCAGTTCGTACTACATTCACAGCTCCAGCAGTAGCACAGGTGTTCTTGCGAGACATTGTTAGGCTTCATGGCGTACGCCGCAAGATTATTTCTGATAGGGATTCTCTTTTCACTTCTACCTTTTGGAAGTCATTACAGGCAGCTATGGGCACTAAGCTCAATTTCAGTACAGCCTATCACCCGGAGACAGATGGTCAGACAGAGAGGGTCAATCAGGTGTTAGAGGATATGCTTCGTATGTACGTCATGGATCATCAGACCCGGTGGGAGGAGTATCTTCCCTTAATGGAGTTTGCCTATTACAACGGGCATCACACTTCCTTGGGAATGCCACCCTACCAGGCATTATACGGCAGGCCTTGCAGGACGCCCTTGAGTTGGGATCGCATAGAGGATAGAGTTGCTATTGGTCCTGAGTTAGTTCGGGATATGGAACAGTAGGTGGATTTGATTAGGCAGCGTCTCAGAGAGGCTCAGGATAGATAGAAGAAATATGTTGATGCAAAGAGGATAGATCGTAGTTACTTGGTTCGACATAGAGTTTTCTTGAGAGTGCGACCGCATAAGAGTCCAATCCGTTACGGAAAGGGTTCTAAGCTCGCACCTCACTTTGTAGGACCTTTTGAGATTCTGGAGAGGATAGGCCCAGTTGCCTACCGTTTAGCTTTGCCACCTAGCCTGTCACACATCCACGATGTGTTTCATGTTTCAGTTTTGAGAAAATATATCTATGATGAGTCTCACCTTTTAGATTGGGATGCCTTGCAGGTGGAGTCGGACGGGCAACTAGCTTTGGAGCCCATTCACATTTTGGCACAACGGACATTTTACTACTAATTCCAGGTCTGCAGCTTCATCCTATATTCCTATCTCTGTTTATAAGCGAATCTTTCTCACTTTTCATGTATTCCTAGCTTAATCATTCTATCTACATTCTTTACAAAAGAGGGTAGCCTTGCTGTCTTAACCCTTGAAACTCATTTAGAATCCAATCTTGCATTGTGTGGGATTGGATCTTGTGGGTTTCAACCCCTCTTTTGAATGTAAAGTCTCCCCTAAGTGAAAACCGTCAACCCTAGTGTGAGGCCTTACCTCGACTCAGTCTGACATTTAGTGGATTTTATATTTTAGACTATTATGGATACTTTATTTTGATGCATTTTGAGACTTAGAACTTATATGATTTCAGGATTTGGATAACATTGCTATGATTTGATGATTTACTTACATGCTTTATGAGATAGAACACTACATGATTATTAGATAGAATGATATTGGAATGATAGATGTCGTTATTGAATTTGCAGGACTTTACTCTGAATATAGAACTATGATGTATGTTTAGTTTATGTGAATTGGGATGAAAATTGCTTATGTGAAATTGTTTGATAAAAGATGTATTCAATCTGTGCAGATGAAAATTGTATGCAAGTAATGATGTGTATTGTTATATTATTGAATTATATTATATATGGATATTTGGAAGTACTAATGTGTAAATTGAGATGCGTAGGAAATTTACCATGTGACCATGGAAAATTATGGAGAATCAAACCTAGACTTATGTATGTTCGTAAGCCAGGGTTTGTCTATTTGGAGAGACAACACCCTGTTTGTGTTGTATTTTATTCGTATCAGTATATGCTACATGAGTGTTAAGTGTCAATTAAATTTAATGTGTAAAAACCACGAGAGACAATCTCATGTTTTATTTTTGTAAAAGTGTTTTATTAGTGTCACTTGACACATGTGTGGATTTAAATTTAAATGTTTTATTTTGTCTCTTGGTGGGAAAGTGTTTAATTTTAGTTTTCTTAAATAAATTAATGTGTTGTCATAAATACTTTGGGAATATAATATTTGGAGTGGTCAACTTATGTTTGACCCGAAAATAAACTTCAGAGGGGTTTAAAATGGGTTAAATGAACACCTAGGGGTAGTTTAATAGGGTTTCCTAAAGCCCATAAGGTATATCTAGGGGTTAGGGGTAATTTTAGGCAAGTTTCTACTTTATAATGATCTTTTTAACGCTTTAAAAATTGTCTTTTTTGAGTTGAGCGAAAATTGAAAATTGAAGTTAAATCTAATCAAGATTTTTCCTTTTGGAATGAGAGTCTTTTTGCATTTTTGCTTTCTTTCTTCTTTTTGGTTTTTTTTTTTAGAATCCTGTGAGAACTCAGAGAGTAAGCTTCTTAAGGAAGATTTTTGGGAATAGCAGGGTAATCACCCACTCTCCATTTTTGGAGACAGAAGAAAATTTGTAAAGAAAATAAGGTTATGGAATAGAGAAAATTGAATAAGGGTAGAAAGAAAAAGATTTGTGGATTGGGCAGCTCTTCATCAAATACCATAATAACCTTTGGGCAGATTAAGGTTGGTTTCAATTATTGTTTTAAATGTCTTCTTCTTGTTTATGTCTGGAAGTTGTTTGTATATGAAATCTGTGTTCTTGGAAGTTTATGTTTGAAAATCTCTTGGTATTTTTGCTTATGAAATGTTGTGTTTTGGGAGTTTTCTCAAGATCTCTTACTCTTGGGAGAGAAGAGGATCTTGAGGGTGGTAGCAGTGACAGCCCTCGAGTGAGAGACTCTCTTTTGAGAGCGATCACAAGGGATCTTTATGTGACCCTTGCTGCATGGCCTGTTTGTGCAATGGGGGTCATAAGGAGGGATATAAGGCTAGAATGCCTTTGGGGGGCATAAGGATTAAGGGGTTGAGATTCTGGATATTTTTATTGTGCCATGAGGTGGCTTCTTATTTATTTCATACTTGCAGTTCTCCTCAGGGTATTTGGTCCACTACCACCCTTTGAAAATGATCATCACCAAAGTGTGGTGCTGTGAAAGCCAGGTTGGGAATGTGTCTGGAATATCTGTATGCATTGCTTTCTATGTGTTTGCCTGTTTGTTACCCGTCTAGGAATTGGTTCTCCGAGCTCGAGGGTGGCTACCAGTTAGCCTAGGCTGGGAGGTGAGCACTCCGTGGTCATATTTGTGTTTTCTATTATGCAGGAAATTCAGAGGAAAGAGAATAGGAACCATGAAAGAGATACAGAAGATTGTTATTGAAGATACTTGAATTCAGTTGCAGATGTTTGTTTAAAGTTGTTATAGAAATATGCCTCATTCATAGAAAAGAGAAGCAAGTTGTAATTTGTGAAAGTAGACTTGAAGTTTTATTGTTGTGACTATTCAGAGAAAACATTCTGTAAATTGGTAGAATATCTTAGAGATGTTTTAAAAAAGAAAAGCTTGTTATTTCTACTTCTGGTTTATTTGAAAAAGAAAAGTTAATTTGTGTTGCATGCAAAATGCTTCTTGTATTATGGAAAGAAATAAAAGAATTGTTTTCATTTAGATTTTACCTATATTTTTACTTGAGGCAAAATAGAAGTTTATTTATGCTGAAAGATTTTAAGTATTTAAAATGGAAAAGTTGTTTTATGTGAATATTTTATTAGAAGAAAAAAATCAATGAATTTCTTTATTCCAGAAAAAGTATAATGTATCTTTGAATAGTATTCTAAATTGTATTTTAGTTAGCATTGATTTAAAAGCTTATTAATTTTACATATATATATATATATATATATATATATATGTATATGTATATATCTGACTTAACTTAATGCTTTTCCCTTTATTATATTAGTTTAAAATTTTGCATGTAAATTCTCTTTAAAAAAATATATATATATAAATTTATATTGAAAAAAAATTTCATCTTTTTAAGTATGATTATAAAAGTTATGTGAATATAAATATATAGATATATAAATATATATATATATATATAAATATATATATATATATATATATATATATATATATATATATTTATATATTATATTTTAAAAAAAAAAAAATTTTAAAAAATATGTTTTGGGTCCTCGCGGACTCCACTGTGTGTACGCACAGTGGACGGCCGCGCGGCGCCCACTGTGTGCACACACAGTGGAGCCGCTTTCGGCTCCCACTGTGTGGGCACACAATGGACGGCCACGGCCGCCACTGTGTGGCCACACAGTGGGGAGCCGCTAGCGGCACCCACTGTGTGGGCACACAGTGGTGCCACGACGCCCATTGTGCGCTCACACAGTGGCGCGCAGCCAACCCGCCTCCCTTTCCTCCGCTGCCTGCAACAAAATAAAATGCGACCGACTTTGGGGTCTTCGACCCAGTAAGAATTTTGGACTGTTAAAAAAAATATGGGTTAAACCCTAGCCCGAATGGGGCTAGGGCAAATTAGTTTTAAAAATAAAAATAAATATGTTATTTAGTTTAGATAATATATATATAAGAAATTAGAACCCTAATTAGGGTTGGGGAAAAATATGAAATAATATTTAGGAAGTTATAATGGTTTTTGAATTTAGAATTAAAATATTTGTCGTTTATGCAAAATATAAATATATATATATGTATCCATATATATATATGGGTATATATATAAGTATATATATGAATTTTGATCATAATTTTTGGATAAGTATTTAATTATAAATATATATATGTATATGCAAATACATATATATATATATATATATATATATTTATATAATCCTGATTATAATTTGGAATAATTAATAAAGAGAAATTTATAAAATGGTTGTTTAAGCTATATAGTCATATTGGAGATTAAATTAATTTTTCTCTCCCATATCTTTTAGCTTGATTGATTTAATAAACCTAAAGACTAGGTAACTCTTGAAGATAGAATTAAACCAGTTAGTCTCAGGCAATTAAAATTTAACAATTTATCGATGCTTAGTTCGCTTTAGAATTAGCTCGAATTTAATAATGGAAATTTCACTAACGTTTGTCACGAGAGTGAACTTGTTAATTAATTTAGTATGTTTTTAAAAAAAAAATTGTTCCGTTTTTGCCCTAAATTTTGGGCATGACACCTAGTGACCCCCTTCCCCTCTCTTCGGAGTGGTGGGGGGAACACTTAGGGTTCGCTCGTGATTTTCTGCTTTACATTTTGGTGAACCCGACATGAACATCCTTTCTGATTATTCATGGTTAGATCTGAAAATTGGATGCCTTGATTACATTTCCATGTTTGATCTTTTGCAAATTTTAGAGGTTAATTGCATAAAAACCCTAAATTTTCTTTTTAGTAATTGAGCTTGCGAAATGTTTAATTATTAATGCTTGTTTCAGATCTACCTTTCTACTGCAAATTATCAAATCATATCTGTGCTTTAATTTTGAAAATTAAGTGGTTAAGTGTCAAAACCCTAATTTTTAAAACCATCTTGATTCAACCTTTGACCGACAATTTCACTGATCAAAACATCTCCAAATCAGCTGTAACTTTGGATTCTGCAACAAAATCATAATATATTTCATCCCTGAAAATTTGGAAAAAAGTTGCGAGGACCGTGTGCACTCTGAGCACCATCATCCCCAACATTTTTTCCGAAGTTTCGGGAGATAGATCTTACTGTATTTTTCTGCTAAAATCCAGAATTTTGGCCAATTTCATCAATTCTAACACTTTCAAAAATAAAGTCAAAGTTGGTCTAGTGATTGCTTGCATTAAGGCTCCTAATCATTCAAAAATTGTTGAAATTGAAATTTTGTGTCAAAATTGTGTTTCTTACTGTCCTAAATCTGAAAAGTGTGTTGGCATTCATTCGAAATTTTAGTGCTTTATTCAAATTCTTGCAATTTGTGACTTTTGAAATTAAGTGTTTAATTACACCAACTTTGATTTCCACTTTCAAAATTGAATTTTGCGTGAAATTGAGTCAACTTTTAAAATTCAAAACTTGCATTGCTTTTGGTATTCCCTCTAAAATCATAAAATTCAAAATTTCAATTTCCCTCTCTTTTTCAAAATTCAAATTTTGCATTTTTCGACAATCTTGGTAGGGTTCAATTTTGAGATTGCAACTTTAATTTGGCCTATCTACAGATCATAAAATCACTCAATTTTTTCAGATTAGCTTTAAATTCATCATAATTGTCATCCCTGCAAATTTTGAAAAAAGTTGCGAGGACCGTGTGCACTCCGAGCGCCACGGTCCCTGACATTTTTTCTAAAATTTCGGGAGATTGTCGTGATTGCACTTAACAGCTTAAATCTAGGAGATTGGCTGATTTTATTGAAATTTGCTACCTCTAAATTCAAAATCTTCTCTCTCTCTCTAGTGCATGAGTTTTACAACAATAAGCCCTACTTACACTATTCCCATTAGACGAAGCCTTAGAATTAAGTCTTTCCGAGGTTTAATTACCAAGGAGATGGAACCTAATTTGAATAGCCTTTTTAACGAGGACACGGGTAATTCCTCTAATCCTCTTAATGATGAAGAAGCTCTCCATGAGGTTTCTATAGAACAACTATCAAAATTGGATAGCCAATTTGATGATTTTCGACAATGGATGTCTCAAGAATACCTCAATAGTCAAGCTCTTCTTTTAATTGAGGGTCTAAAACATATGCTTCAAAGTGATAAGAATGGAATTGATATTCTGCGTGGTATTGCACACATTGTGGATTCGAATGTGATGCCTATGAAGAGTTGTGCTGAAAATTTAGGTTATACACAACCTCCCACTCAAGTCAATCATTCTATTCCTTTGACAACTTCTATTGCTAGCATACCTACCTTTACATCAAACATAATGACTACTTCTATACAAGACATTCCGCCTATGATCATCAGTCATGGGGGCAATCCTTCTTCTTCAATTAACCCTCTTCCTTCATTTAATCTGACTTCTTCATTCATTCCTTCAATAAGTGTTCCTATTACATCTCCACAAATGAACATGACGCAAGGGGGCAATACATTCAACCATTCCATTCCTCCTTGTAATGTTCCTGCTTTCCAATCCTCTCCTATGACTAATTATCATAGTGTCCCACCACCTTACTCTCTACCTTCTTTCAATAACATAACACCTCCATCTCAATCTAACACGTCTAATATGAATTCTTCGACTGAAGCGACCATTAATAATCTTGCACAAACTGTCTCTTCTTTACAGCAACAAATTGCCTCTATGAATCAATCTAAGCTTAGTGTGCCCACATTTGATGTTGCAAGCCCACTTTCTCTTGACATTGTTCGAGCTATTCCCCCTAAGCATGTTGAACTCCCGCATTTGGAGCTTTATAATGGTAAAGGTGATCCTCTAACACATGTTAAGACTTTTCAAACAATATGTACCGATTTTGCTTATGACTAAAGGTTGCTTGCAAAACTGTTTACTAGAACATTAAGAGACAAAGCCCTACAATGGTATTGCTCGTTACCTTCTTATTCTATTACTTCTTTCAAACAACATGCAATTGCCTTTATTCAACAATTTCAAAACAATATAAGTCCTAAAGTTACTTTGATTGATTTAATGCATTGTAAACAAGGTGTTAAAGAAAAAGTGACTGATTTCATTGGTAGATATAAGCACTTGTATGCTCAAATTTCTTTTCCAGTGCCTGAAAATGATATTCAAAGAATCTTTATTTCTAATTTACAAAAAGATATTCGAGATAAACTTCTATTTTCTGAGTTTACTTCTTTCCAACAGTTGTGTGCAACTCTTCACAATTATCAACTGACTGTGAGTCAAATGGAACAATCACATCCTATGGCTCCGAGTGATAAGGGTGATAGTAGTCAACAACCATTTGGGAAGTTTAAACCGAACAGAGAGTCCATTAAATTCAATGAAAACATCATCAACAACAATGTGAATGCAGCATCAGGTGTGCCTCCTATTTCTAAGTTTTTCGAGAAAGAAAGAAAGTTTACTCCTTTGAATGAATCATTGCATAGTATTATGAATAAGTTATTGGAACAAAATGTGCTTACTCTTCCTCCTATAAGGAAAATAGTACCTACAAAGATTAACTCACCCTATTTTGATAACAAATCTTTTTGTCAATTTCATCGTCAACCTGGGCATGATACTGAAAAATGTTTTGCTTTAAAGGGTAAAATTCAAGATTTGATTGATAATAATACTATCTCTATTTCGGGAGTGAATGATAAAGGCAATACATCTGTAGCTCCTCCTAACAAAAATCTTTAGATTTTTACTGATCCATTACCTTCTCATACCTCTAATGCGATTGAGACTAATGATTCCTCTTTCTCATCTAATGGTCTTGTGTCTATGACTCCGAATGTGATTAACTTTGTAGAGCAGCAGAAAATCCCTAAAGAACCTTCCATCACATTTGATTCTAGTGAAACTATTAGGGCACCTGATGGTCCTTTATACATAGTTGCAAAAGTCAATAATACACCTTGCCGTGGAGTGCTTATTGATCCTTCTTGCATGGTTAATATTATTACTGAAGAATTTCTCTTTACTTTACAATTGAATCAAGTGATCTATGACAAAACAGATGTGATTGTGAAATTATTTGATGCATTTTCTTCTCCTGCAATTGGTTCTATTACATTACCTATTGAGGTCCATAACAAGTCCCTTGATGTGAACTTTTCTATTATTCTTTCATCTGAACAATTTCGTGTGAAGCTAGGCTATCCTTGGCTCTCTTCCATGAAAGCTATTGCTTCTCCTATTCATAAATGTTTGAAATTTCCCCATAATGGTGAAGTTGTTACTGTCAATCATAGTCTCTTTAAACCAGTCCAAAGAACTTCTAGCGTTCCTATTGATTATTTTTGGCCTAAACAATTCCAATCTCTTCCACCGCGAAGTGATCATCTTTTCAAATCTTATCAAAAGTGGAAAACAGATATGATCCTATCTCTAAGTGAACCTAGAACACCCAAGCTTGATATTCCTATCGTTCTTGAGAAGGAAGTTCTTCCTTTGAAAGATAAAACTAATACCTAAACAGACCTATACCTCCTCGTCATGATGGACTTGGTTTCCTTCCTAAACAAAATATTCCTCCTTTATATGGAGCAGTTCCTCCTCCTTCCTTTTATAAAGAGAAGAGACCTTCCTCTTCTCCTATTATCCATCCTAAGAGACCACAACCTAAACACCCAAGTGATAAGGATGAGAACATTCCTCCTCCTCAATCTTCTCCAACTCCTACTAAGACTACACGAAATCGTTCTGCACATGAACGCCGATGAAAGCGTCATCTTAGAGCTCAGGCAGCTGCTTCTCAAACTTTGCAATCCCCAAAAACACCTTCAACAAGCATTATTCCATTTTCTCCAAAATCTCCTAAACATAAGATGCATGATGGTCTTGATCCTGTGCGAGTTAAAGATCCTATTTTTATAAATCTTGATGATGATATAGATGAAAATGTTATTCATGATGAAATTGTTACTTCTGTTGCTTCTGATAGTGAATATGAACTTGTTGATATTGATAACCATTTATCTAACGAATTTTCTAAAGCACTTATCCTAGCTCCTAGACAGGAACAACGTGGCTTGGAACATGAACATAGCCCTTGTTTGGATCTTGTGATAGCTCCATCTGTTGTGTTGGATGTTCCTCCTCTAGCGTGTTCCCTACCTTCTCGAAACATTGATCAACAAGATCGGGGGGTAGATGACGTGCTAGACTGGTTCATTACCATAGCAGACTCTCTCCTCCTCTCTTTTGTTACTTCTTCTATGTGTTATTCTCATTCTTTTATTTGTTGTCTTTAGTGTTGTCTACTTGAGGATGATGTAAAGCATTGAGATCTCTTTTGGTCTCTCTCATGTTGACTCAAAAGACACATGTGTTCCCTTCTTCTAGGTGACCTTCCTTGATTGGGGAATGAAGACCAATTATGCATACATACATATGATATACATGACTTATCATACAGTATACTGACCCCAAGGAAAGCGAAGTCACCACATGCTTTGTGTTTTGTGTCTATTATCCTTGGGTTTATCTCACACTTGGGGGCTAAATCTTTGTGATAACGTGCTCCTTTTCCCTTCTCATTTCTTATGTGTATCACTACCTTAAAGCAATCACCCCCGTTGAGGCATGTGCGATCACTTTAATGTAGGGGGGCATACACCCCGTCTATCCCTTCAGGATACTTGAAAATTTCTTGGTGAACTTAGCCTTGCCTTGAAAATTTTTGGTATTTCTCTTACATGACTCATAGTGAGGGAACCTTACTACTGACAGTCATGGTTCTCCCTCATGATCTTCCCTTTTACTTTGTCAATCGAAGTCGTAAGATCCTTAGTCCACTGGGGGCTTGGTGTGTCTTGCCTCCTTGACATGGTGAAAGTCTTTCAATATTGTTTCCTTGTACTTTACCGAAAGTATGAGCGTACGCTTATACTCCTGCTAAAGTGGAGGCTAAATGTAGCATCCTAAAATTGTGACACTTGCAATTTCGACCGCATTTGGGTCTTCATGATGGTGACACAACACGGAACCTGAATGGAGACCCCGAAACTTGTTCATGACATCAAAAACTGCATTTTTCAGCACCCTGGCCTGATCCTCCTTGCATCCTGATGTCCCTGCAGGTGGGACCATGGCGCCCAGCGCCCTGGTCCCTAGCCCTATTTTTGGGCCCGGTCTCTTTTGGGTCTCGCATCTTTATGTTTGCAAATTGGAAAATAACCTTTCCTGGTCGGCCTAAGGTTGGAAAAATCAGTCTATCAACCCTAATTGACAAGTATATAAACTACATTTCCTCTCCCATTTTGGGGGGAGGGAAAAAAGGCGGAAGCAATATTCAAACATTCAAGCATTCAAGCATTCCTTCAAGCAATTGATCATTCCAAGTCTCCATTCAAGGCTAAGTGTTGCATTCAAGACAAGGATTCAACCATTGAAGAGGAGATCACATACAACATACAACATACAACAACATTTACACCTTCGCATGTAAGAATACAAACATTCTTACAACAAGGTACTAGTACTTGTTTTACATTACAATCATTTACATTTACAACATTTCTCATTTCTTGGTTAATTCCAAAACCGGGGTTTGACCTAAGGGCAAACCCCTAATCCCTAACCCCCCAATCGTCTTTGCTTTTTTGTGTGTAGGTTGTAGGTACGTGGCTGTAATTGAAGATCTGGAATCCTTGTACAGAGATGAACAGATCCCCCTTCATTTCGCGGATTTTTCGGAGGACCGTGTGCACACCGGGCGCCATCGTCCTGTCAACTTTCACTCAAATTTGCAGGACAGTGCCGTCTCGACATTTTACTACTAATTCTAGGTCCGCAGCTTCATCCTATATTCCTATCTCTATTTATAAGCGAATCTTTCTCACTTTTCATGCATTCCTAGCTTAATCATTCTATCTACATTCTTTACAAAAGAGGGTAGCCTTGCTGTCTTAACCCTTGAAACTCATTTAGAATCCAATCTTGCATCGTGTGGGATTGGATCTTGTGGGTTTCAACCCCTCTTTTGAATGTAAAGTCTCCCCTAAGTGAAAACCGTCAACCCTAGTGACCCCCTTCCCCTCTCTTCGGAGTGGTGGGGGGAACACTTAGGGTTCGCTCGCGATTTTCCGCTTTACACTAAGGCAGTTAGAGATTTACCTAAAATTGTCAACCTCACAATATAGTATGTAAGGAATGTCAATTTGGAAAACAAGTTAGAGCTAGTTTCAAAAGTATTCCAGAAAAATCTAATAATGCTCTTGATTTAATTCATACTAATTTATGTGGTCCAACTAGAACTAAAAGTTTACAAGGTGATAGATATTTCATGCTAATCATTGATCACTATTCTATAATGTGTTGGGTTACTTTTCTCAGAGAAAAATTAGAAGCACTTGGGAAGTTCTAACTATTCAAAGCAATGGTAGAAAATGAAACCGGTAAAAAAATCAAATATCTAAGATCAGATCAAGGAGGAGAATTTACATCTAACGAATTTAATACATTCTGTGAAGTAAATGGAATCAGAAGACAACTATCAGCACCTCAGACACCACAATAGAATGGAGTTGTAGAAAGGAAAAACAGAACTATGTTATCAAAAGAAAACCTACCACATGTATATTGGAGAGAAGCAGTAAGTACAACGGTCTATACATTCAACAAATTTCACATCAAAAGTGAAACTGGTAAGACCCCTCATGAACTGGTTTGGTATTACTCCTACTCTTAAATATTTCAGAATATTTGGAAGCAAATGTTATATCAGAAGAGATGAGTATATTGGCAAATTTGATCCTAGAAGTGATGAAGGAATATTTCTTGGTTATTCATCTAAGAGTAAGGCATATAGATGTTTTAACAAAAGATTGCAGAAAATTGTTGAAAGTACAAATGTGAAGATTGCTGAATAATTCAGAGGAACTTCAAGGTATATAGACTCTGAACCGGCAATAGAAATTTTGACAAATGAACCTACACTAAACCCATCGGTACAAAATGAAGATCCATTTACCTTGATATCATCAAAAAATTCCACTGTAACTGAGGAACAACAACAAACCAAGACACCTCGGTATGTAAGGCTGAATCATTCTGAAGATTAGATAATTGGAAACAAGTATAAAGGAGTTATGACAAGAGGAAGATTGGAAAATGAAGAGGTATGTCTTATTTCTCAAATTGAACCATCATCTGTTAATGAGGCATGTGAAGATGAATATTGGATTAAAGCTATGGAAGAAGAATTAGAACAAATTGAGAAGAATAACACTTGGACATTAGTTCCCTGGCCTAAAGATAAAAATGTAATTGGAACCAAATGGGTATTCAGAAATAAACTTAATGAAGATGGTAAGCTTATCAAAAATAAAGAAAAACTAGTGTGTAAGGGATATTCTCAGAGAGAAGGAATTGATTACAATGAAACCTTTGCACCGGTAGTTAGAATTGAGGCAGATAGATTATTTTTGGCTTTTGCACCACACAAGAACTACTAATTATATCAAATGGATATTAAATGTACATTTCTGAATCGAGATCTTGAAGAAGAAGTTTACATTGAACAACCTGATGGATTTGCTTTGACATAAAACAAATATATGGTTTGCAGGTTAAGGAAAGCTTTGTATGGGTTGAAGCAAGGTCCAAGAGCTTGGTATGCAAGATTGGATAAGTATCTTTTGAAGATTGGTTTTTCTAAAGGTAATGCAAACAAAAATTTATATTATAAAGTGACTAATGATGACATCTTGTTTATAGAAGTTTTTGTTGATGATATAATCTTTGGAGGAGAAGATGGATTATGTAAAGACTTTTCTATTGAAATGCAACAAGAATTTGAAATGTCTATGATTGGAGAAATAAAATTCTTTTTAGAATTGCAAATTTCTTAGACTAATAAAGCTATACTCTTGAGTCAATCCAAGTACTTAAAAGAATTACTAAAGAAATTTGGGATGGAGAACTCTAAACCGGTAAGCACACCTATGGCTACAAATGACAAATTATCACTAAGGGATGAATCTACACCTGTTAATCCAACTAGGTACAAATCTATAATAGGAGGTTTACTGTATCTGACATAAACCAGACCTGATATTATGAATGCAGTATGTATCATTTCAAGATTTCAGAGTAATCCTAGAGAAAATCATAAATCGATAGCAAAAAGGATTTTTTGGTACTTACAAGGCACTACAAATCTTGGATTATGGTATCCTAGAGATGAAAACTTTGAATTATGTGCATATATAGATGCAAATTGGGTAGGATATTTGGATGATAGAAAAAGAACCACCGACGGAGCATTTTTTCTTGGAAACAGATTGATTTCTTTGTTGAGTAAGAAACAAAGTTGTACATCTTTATCAACAGCGAAATCAGAATATGTTGCAGCAGCAACTAACTGTACATAGTTACTATGGCTTAAGAAAATGTTGAAGGACATAAAGGTAAAATGCAAGGAAGCTATTACTATCTATTGTGATAAAACTATAGCAATTGATATATCTAAGAATCCGGTATTACATTCTAAAATCAAACATGTTTCTATCAAACTGAATTTTCTAAGTGAACATGTTGAAGCAAAAGAGATAAAACTGGTATATGTGAATACTAAAGAACAGATTGCAGATATTTTCACTAAACCTCTGCCTAAGGAAACTTTTAAATATCTCAGAGATCAACTTGGGGTCATACCCTCACCAGTAGAGACTTAGGAAGTTGATTATTATCATCAACCGATAGAATTAATAGAGAAATCTTTTATTCTAGCTTTTGATGAGGAAGCTACTTCTCAAGGGGATTAGTTGGTATACTAAATTGATTAGTATTTTGTATATGAACTTGGCTTGGTAATAACTTTTGCGTTTGATGTCAAAGGGGGAGAGATTGGTATGGAAAAACACAAGGAAACACAAGTTACTCTCATGGGGAGAGATTGATACTTTGGGAGAGATTGTTACTCTCTGTATCTATATTTTGATTTTTGGTTATTGGGAGATTGTTGGCTTTTGGTATTTCACATTTTTATTTTGGCACTTTGATGGTTTTTCCATCTTGTGTTGCCCTCAATGCCAAAGGGGGAGATTGTTGGTATTTTGGTATGGTTTTGTCATTGATGTCAACACCTATTAACAATTATCAACTCTGGCACTTTGGAGAATCAGCAACATTCACCGACAAACAAATGACTTATGAACACTCACCGGTATCTAGTACATCGGCAGGATATAATGATCACCGGTACTTGGAATGAAATGGAAATCACATGGTTATGTCGAAGACATCGTTTGGACACCTTGTCTTGAAGGTTTGTTAATTGGCATATTCGTATTTGCATATTTGTTGTTACTGACAAATAGGTCCAGGATATACACCGACAGGTTTATCTTTTCCAGATCAGCATGGCACGCTATGGAGATGACTTATTATTGTTCTAAATGCATTAAGCCGACATGTTGAATCGGTTATTGCATCAGATATTGTATTATTTGTGAAATGATTTTATTGTAATATCTTGTAGAGCCAACCTACTAAAATTGGTCTTAGGTTATGATATAAATGTAAGATCTTATTTGTAAGATCAAGTGAGGAATACGAAAAAGGATTGTGTAAAGGTATATGTGAAAATAAGCAGAGCTATACACATAGACATCATTTGAAGATTGAAGAAGGGTTTTTGTGAAGACATTGGAACTATACCAGTACTGAATCCAACATAGAAAGATGCTAATTTAAGCAGTACATTCTTATGAGATTTAACCATCCAATTGTAGTCAGTGTGACTCCCGTTTGTGATTGAGTAGTGAGCTCTAGGCGCTTGGCCTTTCTGCATGTGTAGACCCCATTTGTATACACTTACTATCTGTAGTAGTATCATTTGATTGTGGGTAAGGTTTCCCACCATGGGTTTTCCCCTTACAAGGTTTCCACGTACAAATATTGGTGTTATGTGTTGTGGATGACTTCGTCTTTTTTGTTTCATGCATTAATCCTTACCGGTATTGCAGTTAACTGTTAAAACTATCTACTAGCATATTAGACTAGTTTATCGGCATCAAGAATTAAGTTGGTTAAGTTGTTTTTGGTTTGAATTTATTAGATAACTGATTCACCCCCCCCCTCTCAGTTGTCTATGGAACCTAACATAGGCTTCTTCAATTTTGCAGTACTAGTTGCTGCCGGTTTCAATCCAGAGCCCAGTTGAGTGTCTATCTTATGAATTACATCATGTACATATGTATACATCTTTTCTATTTTCTTCTCTCTTCTCTTCCTATTAAAACTAGTTTTGACTTAAAGGGCCTTCTCTTTTGTTGTGCTAAAATGCTCTTTTTTATCATCTAATGGGGCTTTTAGTAGCATTTTTGCATAGAGCTCAAAAATGCTATCATCTACCTCATATCCAAGCTCAGTAATCTAGATTGTCATAGGTTCAATTTCCTCCATAAGAGTTTCAACAGTTTTCACCATAAAACATGTTAGGTCCCAGAAACAACTGAGAGGGGAGGGGGGGTGAGTCAGTTGTCCAATAAATTCAACTAGAATTAACTTAATCAAAAATTAATGCTTAATACCAGTTAACCAAACTTTATGTCGGTAGATAGTTTTGATAGTTAATTGCAATACTGGTAAAGATTAATGCATGAAACAGAAAGACAACAACATCCACAACACATAACACCAATGTTTGTACTTGAAAACCCTGTAAGGGGAAAAACCATGGTGGGAAGCCTTACCCACAATAAAATGATACTACTACAGATAGTATGTGTTTACAATAAGGATTCTGCACATGCAGAAAGGCCAACTACCTAGAGCTCACTGCTCAATCACAAAATGAGAGTCACACTGACTATAATTGGATGGTTAAATCCAATGATAATATACTGCCTAAAATAGCATCTTCATATGTTGGATTCATTACCGATGTAGTTCTGATTACCTTCACAAAATCCTCCTTCAACCTTCAAATGATGTTTGCGTGTATAGCTCTACTTATTTTCACATATACTTTATTACAATTATTTTTCCCAATCGCATATCGATCTTACAAATAAGATCTTACATATATACCATAACCTAGGACCAATTGAATAGGTCATCTCACTAACAGATATTACAAGAAAATCAATTATAAAAAAATCAATATCCGATGCATGATGTCAGCTCAAATGCATTTAAAACAATAACAGATCATTTCCATAACGTGTCGTGCTGATCTGGATTAGATAAGTCTGTCGGTGCTTATCCTAGACCTATTTGTTGGTAACAATAAATATGTTAACCCGAATAAACAAATAACCAAATCACCAAAACCAAGTGATCGAATAATGTCTTTGACATAACCAAGTAGTTTCCAAGTCATTCCAAGTGCTGGTGAACAATATAATCTGCTAGTGAACCAAATACCAGTTTCTTGCATAATTCTTTATCTTGCCGATGAACATAACCAAAATCTCCAAGTGCTGATAAGTGTTGACAAGTGATGACAAGTTTGACAAGTGTTGACATCAATGACAAAACCATATCAACATATCCAAAATACCAACAATCTCCCCCTTTGGCACTGATGGCAACATGTAGAGCCCCTCTTCGATCAAGCTCTAGTTAACTCAGTTGACCATGGTTGACCTTACTAATAAATGCTATAATTCAATAGGATAGGCTATGTTAGATGGATAGATTGGTGAGAAAAGTAATTGAACCAGGTTACCGAATCATTTAACCTTGAGGTGTACATTTTGATGTGCTATGGATACATAACTTTATATGATTCTAGAATAGGATAACTTTGAGATGATGTATGTCATCATTGGATTTGTAGGACTTTACTATGATGATAGAAATAGAAGGCATGTCTTATGTGTGGATAAAAATTATGAGGGTTATGATAATTACTTATGTGGATTTATTTTGATATAAGATATATTGATTTTGTTTAATGTCAGTTGTATGCAGAGTGTTTGACGTGTATTCTTATTCATGTGTTTAATTTTATATGAGGTTATTTGGAATTACTAATGTGTAATTGAGATGCATAGGAAAATTATCCATGTGACCATGGAAATACTATGGAGGACCAAACCTAGACCTATGTATGTTCGTAAAATCAGAGGTTGTCTATTTGGAGAGACAACACCCCATATGTATCGTATTTTATTTGTGAAAGTAAATGTTGCATGTGTGTTAAATTGAATTATTAATTTATGTAAATCCAACAAAAGACAAATTTCATGTGTAATTTCGTAATGTATTTTATTGTGTCACTTGACACGTGTTGATTTATGTCTTGAATTTTGACTTGTCTCTTGAAGAGAGTTGTTTCAACCATAGCCTTTTCAAACATTTGAATGTGTTTCTAAATTTTCCTTGGGTAGAGAGTCTTTGGAGTGGTCAACTCAGGTTTGACCCGAAAGTTAACTTCAGATGGGTTTCTAAGGGGTCAAATGGACTCCTAGGGGTAGTTTAGAGGTGTTTCCTAAAGCCCATAAGGTATACCTATGGGTTAGGAGTATTTTTAGGCATGTGACTACTCCCATGTGATTGTTTAGTCACCTCAAAAAGTGGGTTTCCTAAGGTGAGCGAAAATTCAATTTAGAAGGTGTCATCTAGGTTAGATAACTTTTCCTTTTGATGTGAGATCCTTTTTCCCACTTTCTCTTACTTTTTCCTTTTTCAATTTTAGAAACCTGTGAGAACTCTCATTGAGGTCTTTTTAGGCAAGAATGAGAGACTTTGTGGGTAATCACCCACTCTCCATTTTTGGAGCATGCAATTTTGAAAAGAATAGTTTTGGGATAGAATTTTGGGCTAAGTGTAGAAGAAAGGATTGTGGAATTGGGCTGCTCATCCTCAAACTAGTTGTAGCAAACCTTTGGGCAGATTGAAGGTTGGATTCATCTTCTCCCTTTCATGTTGCATGTTTATTTTGGAAAGATTGTTTGTATGTATAAGTTATTTTCTTGTATTTTCCTTTGTGAAATTATTATGTGACCTATCTATTATTTCTTTTATGCATTTTCTTGTGATTTGGGAGTAACCAAGGCCTCCTACTCTTGGGAGAGTAGGATGGCCTTGTGGGGGGAAGGAGTTTGACAGCCCTCGAGTGAGAGGCTCTCTTTATGAGAGTGATCTCAAGGGTTTTATATGTGACCCTTGCTGCATAGCCTTGTGTATGCATTTGGGGGTCATAAGGAGAGAAAGTATGGCATGGATGACTTGGGGGGCATAAGGATGTGGGGTTAATGTACTTATGATATATCTTTGTTTGCCATGAGGTGGCTTTGTGATCTACCATTCTTCCAGTCTCCTCAGGGTATTTGGTCCATTTCCACCCATGTAAAAACATCACATTTTGTGATGAAGTGTAGCCTTGGTTGGGAAAGTGGTGTTGTGTGTTTTTCCCTTGCTTGTTGGTTTGCATGTGTGTAACCTGTCTAGGGCTTGGTTCTCCAAGCTCGGGGGTGGCTTCTAGAAAGCCTAGGATGGGAGGTGAGCTCTCCATGGTCATTGCCTTCTGATTTATTTGCAGGTTGTTTGGAAAGAAAAGAAAAAGGCAAGCTAGGAGTTGCTGGTTTTACTTGATTTGCAGAAAAAGAATAGGAAATGGGATATTAAGTTTTAGTTGCAGCAATGTAAAGAAAAGCTATATGTTGTATTTATTTTGGAAAAAGAAATGTATTCATTTTATTTAAAGTCCTCATTTAATAGAAATAGAGACTAGTTGGGTATCTCACCCATTTGTAATGTTGACCACATTGTATTCCAAATATGCTTTAAAGAAATGCACTATCCTATTCAAGTTATTATTGCAAAAATGAAATGTTTATTTTGGATTAAGTTCCTATAGTTACTAAAATAATATTTATTGCATGCATGTTAATTCTGAAAATAAAAGTTCAGTTTAGTTCCTTATGCATATTAAAATAATGGAAAAGAGAGAAAAGTAAGCATATCTATTCCCTTTTACAAATTATGGATAAAAAGATTTAATTTGTCTATCTCTAAGGAATATTTCAAATGTTATCTAGTCTAATATAGTTGCTGTTAAAATTTATTAAATTCTGTCACTTTATTTATTTGCAATAAATAAATCTAGAATTAGTAATCCATCTCTAAAGTTAGCAACTAGATTGTCCATAGAAAAAGAAATGCTTTATTTAAATCTGATAGTTTTGAAAACCTGATTTGTGTGATTTTGGAAAAAAAAAAAAAGGAACTACATTATCTATGTCCCATATTAAATAAATAAAATAAAGGTAAGATCTATTATATGCCATATAGGTTATGACTAATGGTTATAGAAGAAATAAACTAATTGAAATAACCAACAGGCTGGGTATTTTAACTACTGTCAATATGCCTAATGTTGCACATTAAATATTTCATGCCTAAGAAATGAAATCTATAACTATTGATAGGTTGTCATTATTTAATTATAAAAATATATAAGTAAACCTATATTAACCAAACCCTAAAATACCCATTGAAATATTATATGTGTATATATATATACATAAATATATATATTTATAAATATAGATATATATATATATTAGAAAATACAAAAAAAAGGGATTTTTAAATTATAAAAAAGAAAAAAGAAAAAAAAAACAAATAAACAAAATGGGGAGCCTCGCCCCCCCCCCCTTGCACTGTGGGCCGCAACCCACAGACGGGGTGGCTTCGGCCCCCCCATGGGCGGCGCCCCACAGCGGCGACAACAACCATGCTGCGGGCCACATCCCATAGTGGTGGCCAAGGCTACCTCTATGGGCTGCGACCCGCAGGCACGACTGCAGCCTTCCCTGCGGGGAGCCCCCGTGGTGCACCCACCACCGCACCAGCATTGAAACCCCTGTGGCCGCCCTCTTTCCACCTCTGCTCGATATCCCTTAGCCCTGCAAATGAACATGGATAACATAATTAAGCCCTAGCCTGAAAGTTGGGTTAGGGCAAGCCAATAAAGTTAGAAAGAAAAAAAAAAGGAGGGGGAATCCATTTCGAAATTCGAAGAGGGAATTCCCCATCCTTCTAATTTAGTAATATATGTGAGTTTCCTTTGTTTAAAGGGATCCTATAACTTTATATATGTGTGTGTGTGTGTGTGTGTGTAAGTTTATATATGAGGCATAAATCTAACTTTAGATTAATTATTTTATTTAAGCGTTCATATTCTATATATGTTTATATAAACATTTGAATATGATGTTTTATTTTTAATTTTTAAATTCCTTTGGAGTTTAATCTTTTAGGAATTTAAAATGATTTTTGTAAGTTATATTGGCCATAGGGGATTATTTTTTTTAGTTCACCTAGGTTTAGGCTTGACAAGAATAAACTTTAAAGGGCAAATTTTATTATGGATTTATTTAGCCCTTTAGTCAAATTTTAGACAGATTATAATTATTGTTAAAATGATTTATAGGATTTAAAAAATTGAATTTCTAGAGTTAATTTAAATAATTCCTACAATAATTAAAAAGATTAATTGAGAGTAATAATATCTCTTGTCAATTAATTTAGAGATTTTTGCATAAATGAATTTATTTATTTATTAAATGGTGAGATAATAATAATTTCTTTGGAAGAGGATATCGTGGTGGAATTAGATATATTTGAAAATAAGTCTAAGACCTTGATCTTGCGAACTCTTTTAGCCTAGATGGAATCTTATACTAAATAAAGCAATTAACATTTTAACGTTTGACACTTCAATTTTCAATTGCTTGATTAATTAATATTATTATGTCAAAATCATATTAATAATTAATTTATAAATGCAAGATTTAAACAAGTTATAAAGGAAAGATGTATTATCACGGATGGAGGAAACTTGTTAAGAGATAAATAATTATTAATTATGTCAAAATCATATTAATAATTTATTTATAAATGCAAGATTTAATCAAGTTATAAAGGAAGGATGTATTATCACGGATGGAGGAAACTTGTTAAGAGATAAATAATTATTATTGAATCAAGTAATTATATTAATGCCTATTTAGTAGAAGTCGATCTAATTAAGAATTATAATTTGCAACTATAATATTAGGGACATTTGATGTGAATTTATTATTGTCCTTATAAATTCATTTTGTTCTATTTGATTATAGGAGTTATCATAATTTGTTATGTTAGGAATATCCTAACTTTGTCGTCTAGGAGTTTTATAGAAACCTAAGGCTTCTAGATAAATTTGTTCTATTCATCACTCATGTTAGAAA